>NW_019211456.1:14695771-14905373 GCF_002443255.2 Varroa destructor
TCTAATGTAAAACAATATATATTGTCAGACTCTCCCAGTCTGACAATTGATTCCGAGAACTGATTAGAAGAGTCCGGAGACTGACTGGGAGAGTCTGACAATATATATATATATATATATATATATATAATTTTTGTTTTAAAGCGATTTACGATGAGCGGGAAGCTTTCTTGCTTTGGTAAAACGATTTCACTAGGAACAACCTTAATTCTCTCTGCAGGACGGTATTAAATGGTACGAGTTGGATACCGCTTCATCCAACGGTGTACTTCAACCAAAACTGCCATTACTTCTGGGTTGGGTGAATTCTATTTTCTAGACCCACAACGACGTTCTAAAGGTTCAGTTGCTAAATACGGAATGATTAATTGCTATACACTTTCATTTTCATCGAGAATAGGTGAACTGTTGGCTTAATGGCCTCTTATGTTTTGTGGTCGAGAATTCCAGTATGATTCTATTTCAGCGAGTCATCACTGACCGGCCGGTCGTGGTACACACCAGGCAAGAGCAACACGAAGCATTACTGAAACCTACTTACGGATGAAAGAAAAAATCTAGATTCAAGTGAATTCCCCTTGTGTCCTGAATGCTTTGTAGAGAACGCCTTGAGAAAAGCAAGTAAAAAGAAAAGAACACTTTCTCTTTTAGCTACAGTTTTTTAGAGTTTTTTTTTTTTTTTTCAAATTACGCCAGTTATTTCTTCTATGACTGCACAGAGAAGTATATTGACGTTTGCCCTTATAAATAGATAAGTTAATCATCTGGACATTGAACGGGGCATCTTTAACGATCATTTAGCACCCGCAAACTCTAACTCAAGGTGCCAGATAGGCAAGCCAAGTGTTACCGCTCCGCCATCTCAAAGGTTACTTCCATTACTTGTAGTTATTGCTACGTGTAATTTAAAACACTATAGGCATCGCAGTGATGTTGGCCATGAAAAGCCATGAAAATAGCTCGTTTCTACTAAAACAACACTCACTTAAATATCGACGTAAGGAACATTTGCAGTGCAAGCTAGTTAAAACTACAGAACTTTGCTTATTCTATAAGCATGAGGGTCTTCAGTATCCCATTAAAGTCTATCCTATCATGTTACGATATTACTATAGCTTTTATTAATTTGTTTATTTTTACTCGTTTTACCAGTCTTGTGCTGTGGTTCCTGACAGTTTTCCGTTCGTTATGCAGAAAATCACGTGTAGCCATTCTACTTGTGCCGTAAGTTCCGCTCTATAGGGCATCCTAATTACACGGCTCTCGCCAATGTATTTTTAACATGAGAGATCATTTTTGCGCATGCAAGTCCTGCCAAAAATCTACTTGAAGAAATTCTATCTTATTGAGACGTAGTCTATCGGTGTAAAGACTAAAAATGCAACCTTTTACTGTTATCATATGTCTTTAGCTTTTTGGGAGACATAGCTACCCTAATGAAATTTCGGTATCAGTGAGCTGGGCCGTTGTCTAGCTATATCAATGAAGCGATACCCTCGCGTGTAACTGGTCATCTGGTCAACAGCGCAAGATTCAAATAACGGTTCAATTTCCGACGCGTTTTCATCTATACGAACCAGAAAACTTATTGCAACTGCAGTACATCAGGTTTTTCGAACTTACGAGGTGTTTGATTTATAATGGAATGATCGATAAGTGGTTTTCCTCGATAATCAGGACAGTAACTGACCTATTGCGCGATACTTGTACCTACGCGTTCATGTATCTGTCATGCATGATTTCTAGGCTAACTTCTATATTTAGTATACCGGATATTAGGTGTGTATAATAGCTTAAGGAAATTCAGCTTACCTTTAACACACATTTTATTTAGAAGGTCAGATCATGTGAGACGACTCTACAAAGTAGCGTAGAAAACATTCAGAGCTGAGATAATCCCGTTCACAGAGCGATCAAGGAGTTGAGTCATTTTTGATGATATAGTTTTTTGGATGAAAATATTCATAGAGCTGATGACTACTTTTGATAGTTTCAAGCCCATTTATTTGTCCCAACTGTTGACCAGACTACTGATTTACTTGATCAGTGAATTCACACCGAAGAGAACCGGGGCATTGCTCTCTCTAGAGAGGATAACAGATGAAGATTTACATTATCTATATATATATATATATATATGGAGCGGTCGTATTATTGGTATCTTTTTTAGTAATGTTCGAGTGTTTTCGCAAAAAATACTATATATACGCATATGCAATGACAATTGTGTGCGCAGTGTAAGTATAGTACAACTTTTAAATACCAACTTCAGCTGTCACATTTCTCGGGTCCTTATCGCGGTACATGCTACGATCACACAGATATTCACGTGTTTATTTACGTTTTCCCGCTAACGTGATAATGTCGCGTTCGTTAGAGGCACTTAGGGTTCTTCGATGGCAAAACTTAGCAGTCGATTATCACGTACGAGCTCACATTGGGATGACATAACGTACATGTGCTGTCGCGCTATGTGTTGACGAAACATGAAACCCAGAGATAAAGACAATCTGTTGTACGCCATAGTGAAAAAGGCAGTTTGCGGGTCAGTGGATTTCTCACTTGCGAGCAGTCTCTCTGCCCTCGGCAGACTACGTACTGTTGGCTTCGAATCATAAGGTCAGAGCTACCTAACAGGATGACATTTACGATCGCCGTTCGCTTCCATATTGCCATAGGATTCTGTCTTTTAATAGGATCTGGCCTTCTGCGTCCCGTAGACGCGTACGGCGCGTTCGCTCAAGCTGTCGCGACAGGTATCTCGAGACTCGCCACAAAGGCAATGGGTAAGTCCGATTCCTTTGGATAATCCTCTCGTCATCCTACGGGATAGTGTGTCTCGTTCTTCTTTGGAACATATATATCTTCGTTTGAACAATCTGCAAGTGTTCGTAGTGTAAGCGCAACGAAATACATCTTTGGCAGCACGCGGTACGGCTGTTGCTTGAACCGTCTATTGGCGTCGTCGTAATGTTGCGGAAAGAATTTATTGTCTCAAACTAAGCAAATCAACGTGCGTGTACAGCAGTCGCTGACATGGGATTCCTGTTACTGTATTTTAGTTCGCTTAGCGAGGAATAATTTTCGGATTTTACCTCTACAAATTGTCAAACCTACTACGTTTTGCTGAAAAGCTCAATGCAGCAACATAGTAAATTATTATGCTGATTTTCTTTTGCAGGCGGCGTAAATGGAGGCGTTTACGGAAACCCGGCATTGGTCCCGTCACGGTCAATACAGAAACCTGTGGTGGGCGCTGTCCAAGCGCCAATGAGCGCGTCTGTCCGCTTAAACTACATGATGATGTGGCCAGCGCCACCTAGAACTCTACCAGTTGCAGCAATTCGAAGACCAGTATATTACAACCTTTAAACGATGGTAGAAAATTACTCAAGTGACCGTTTAAATAGACAGTTGAAGCAAGTGACAAACAAGAGCCATATTTAGATTTTTTTTAGGTATGTCTTCTATAATCGATTTCACATCTCGTACACACGATGTGTACAATTTTTCTCATGGTTGTGGTAAAGAATTAGTTGTGATGTAAATTTATACGTGGAACCATCTGTGCCATTGGCAATGATGACAGCATAAGATACCTTCATCTTATCTATAAGATAATAGCGGCAACTCATGAATTCTCGAACCCATACTCGTACACGTCAAGAAAATATTAAGATCAGACGGGGATGAACATGAGCAACGTACATTATCATCAGCTGTGATCGAATTGGACCACTAGACAATCTGTACAACAAAGATACGCCTAAGAAATTTAACGCGCTCCCATTCTGTTTCCCACCCGTATTGAATGAACGGGAATACATAGACTGTCATTTTCTACACAAACCAGGATTTTTTCCGAAGCTAACGACAGGAATTGAAGGCACGTGTAACAATCACTCGATCATGATTCTTCAATAGATTGTACAACGTTGCAAACAATTCTTCAAAATGACTATAACGTTCTTCTTCTTATGCGTCCTGAGATGATAATTTCGATTCCCTATTTTATAAATTGTTCTATGATGCTGCAAACGCTTGATGTAACATTTTGTGCATGTTAACATCTAACTAAGACTAACTTCGAACAGATTGGGTACTTTAAAGACTTCTAGTCTCATATAAAGTTTTCGACGAATGGACGCTCAGGCGTCTTTAAACGATTTCTGTTTGAATTGGTTTTCTTCTGCTACAAGCCATTAATTGTGCGGTTGCTGTCCAACAAAATGGCCATGATACTCCTACTGAACGCGAACGTGAGCTCCGACGTCCAGTTTGATAGCTTTTTCTTAATAACCTACTCACCGACACTGTGAAAGCAATTAGAGAGCCACCTGCCTTGAAACGGATCAAATATTGATTAATAATATTTATTTTCTTCAGGAAAAAATATAAATTACATAAATCTGTACTCACATATAGCAAGCTATAAATCATATGTATGCGTGGCAGCGCATCTATAGGCAAGGCACGTCGCGACACGGTATTTACATCTGAAAAAGAAGAACCGATTGGTTCTCGATTTTGTCGTAAACCAAACAACAACTGCTCGCTAAATTATTATTACAGTTACACGGTTCCATGTAAAAACGGTTAGTGCAGAAACGTGTGTAAGAAACAAGCAATCGCCTCCTGACTGCAATAGATTTCAATTGAAAACCATCCAATCTTAGAACGTGCTTATCCTATTTACTGGTCGAACGTAACACAGTATGCTTTTGAACATTACTGTAGTACCATGGCACACTATACATATTGTGAAAAATACCATGCTGGATTGCATAACCGTCTATTAACCTGCTCAGGCTATTGTGGGCAGCATCAGCGGTTAGATTACAGTAAAAAGTGCACATCTGGGTGCGGGCGCTTGCAAAGGGTCCTCTTAGATCAAACTGTGATTAGAGTTGTACGCCCGACGTCACCGTTAGGTATTCCAACACACGGTCAGCCTTTGGCACGAAACGAAGCATGTCGATACTCGCTTTCGAACCAAAACCACCGACTTTCGCAATTCTTGCAGGCAAACATGCTATCTATTTTGAGTCAATCTGTACTTTATGAATTTTCACAATAAACATGCTTTTCCATCTAAAAGACTGTATTTCCATTGCAGAACTACCTTGTATATAGTATCCTATTTTGCTCCTGAATTAGCTTTTAGATTCGTGTATATTTCAGTTTATTTCTGAACCAGACAACGATGACAGAAAAGCCGCTATTTGGACAGTTACCATATAGAAACACGTGTTAAATAGTCAGTTTCCATTTGTCGGTCTAAATATATAGCTTCAAAAGCTTGCCATCATAACTAGTACGCTGGTGATCTCTGCCGCAGTGCGAACTGCACGCGGAAGACATTGCACGCATTTTCGGCTGGCCTGGCGTTAATTTAGAGGACTCATTTTTACTCAGTTTTTGCATTTCCAGCATTTGGGTCATAAGTCAGTAACGCATTACATGCTAAATACCAATTTTGGCCCGCGAGGCCCAGACTCTAGGCACAGCTTTTGTGAAAAGCTTCCTCGATTGCAGCAATGCATCCTGTCTTCCGGATCCCGACGTCTTGTCACCATTCTACCCTCTAACCTTCAAACCTTCGATTCGTATTCGATTATGGCCTTGATGCCTAATCAATCTCCAGTGAATTATTTCGAGGAACGGAACTTCTTCTGTATGTCAGATATACATATCTTCATAGACGTGTATATACGATATGTGAGTCTAACTTCCGCCTGAAGGAAACAATTTAGGGCATTGACCTGAATAAAACCTGTCTATGTATGTCATATATAATGGCAAATTTAATCGTAAAGCATACGCCTAAAACTAGAACAGGAAATATATCCTCAATTAGTTCCTTAGATTGTCTTTATGTACCGTATGCGAGGCCCTGGACCACGAACGACAGGGACATTTACTTTAGTTTAACATCTTGCATCAATTATATCAACTTACGCTCAGACATTCATACTGCAAGTAAGCTAAGGATAAGTTGCCCTGCTGTGGCTCATTGTTCAGTATTGCATAGCTGAATGTGAAAGTGCGTTAAAGTTAAATGATAGAAAACAAGGTAGTTAAGGAACTTTCCTTATGTTTGATAAACACTTGGGCAGGGACACCAACGCGGTAGATGTTAAGACTACACGGTATTTTTACCGGTTACTAAAAATTTTTACCGGTTACTAAAAATTTTTGCCGGTTACTAAAAATTTAGATTATCAGGACTATTCAGAGGGCAAAGAGCAACCAAAAGGCGATGGGCAATCGGTATAGTTGTGCGTACATCGATGGTAGCACTAACCGCCGTGTAGGCTGAGCAATCCGTTTATGGTCTTACGCGCCCAGTAATTACAAAATCTGTATGTGGGTCAGCACCCTCCTGCAACTACTCAATCGCAAATCGGCCGTACGATGCTAGCAGCCGGCAAGGAGAAGTGTTTGATCAATGATGATTCTAGAGAATTCCGAAATCATTTTGTGTTTCCGGCGATTTTCTTGCTTCAGTATCTATCTGCACATCTATTTTGTGGAGTAGAAATGTCGTACCTATGCACCCAGCTGCTAGATCTCGAAGGGAAGAAAAACATCATGCCATGACATCTACATGGTTGCGTTTTATTATATTGTATTTGTATATGATAATCATCGGTATCACTATCATCATCGTGTTCTCATTACCGTCATCATTGCAATTAATTACTAGGGAATTACTCCGCTCACATGACACTTTCATTAATAATCGTAATTGATAATAAGCTTAAACATGGCAATTCGGGGCCACGGAGACTTAGAATGTGGTAACTCCGCTCTCTCTCTCTCTCTCTCTCTCTCTCTCTCTCTCTCCCTTTCTATTTCGTTCTTTCTCGCTGAATGGAATATCGGTGACACTTTATATATCACAGTGAAAATAAACCTAGAAAATTTTCATTGCCCTCCGTTGACTTTCACACTGGAACGCATCGCTTCCAACAGCGTTGATCACGACATACTCCCTAAAAATCTCGTGTGATGGTGCAAGCAATGCTACCGGCCTCAGCAAACTGATAGAATGGCTCAATTCAGTAACGATGGACCCCACGACGGGTTTCAATATTTCTTTTGCTTTGGATTGGGGTCTTTAGCCAGTTAAATCGAGATCAACGGTCGGATTTGAAAGAAGGCCTAGAAAGTGGCCATAGGCAAATATCGTGCGCACGGGTCACCGATCAAAAACGAGACGAATAGCAAACTCAAAATGTCAACAATGCGATATAGGCTATTTACAGATCCGTGTATGCTATATCGTGCTGGCATAACGGCAACAGTCAGCTAATTTCTTCGATGAAATAGTGGAGGGAGGCATTCGGTATGATCAAGCAACCAATTCAATTTGAAGTCGGTCGGCCGGCCGGCCGGCCGGTCGGTCGGTAATCCCTATACATTCGTCGCGTCAACGGAGAAAAAGAGCGTCAATTTGACAAAGCATACGGAGATTCTAGTACATTTATATATATATATATATATGCAGAATCTTGCTCATGTTCGTATATACACCTGGCACATATCTAGTTGTTATTAAATGCAGCGATATATTGTGATGATTCAGCCATTGATGGAAGCAATCGATAACGCAATATAACATAGAGATAGATTCATTTTTCTATTCCTAAGTCCTGTACTGCATTTACAAGAACGAAGCTACCTGCAGCAACAGGGCGAGGTGAGATTTCTATTTACATAGGGCATAGTATTACTCCTATAATTAGAAAATTTGCACCGTATGAGAACGTAGTAGGAGAACATTTAGAGCAAAAATATTTTCTTTCGAAAAAAAAACGTATCAACTCTCCGATCCGCCACTAGATGATTTTCTGCCGTCGAATGCCTCTCTGCCAAATCTGACTATGTCCCTATCGGAGAGATTAGTTCCAGTGCCAATGGCTGCTTGCTGTTTAAGCGCTCTGTCCCCTGTCATCATTGCGTCGCAATAAATACATCTACCACATTCGTCGTTGGGGGGTCATTTTGTTCACCGGTTTCGAGTGCGGCAATGACAAATCATCACGTTTGTTTAATTGATGGCTTTCGTGGATAATAGATCTGCCAACAGCGTACGATCTCCTGTGCTGTCCTTCACGACGCCTTTTTTTGGTGACTAGTTTTATAGGGGTTTTTCTTTTGGCAATCCCGGTTCTCCTTATCATTGTGGCTAATAGCTTAGGTAAGACGTCTTGTTCTTACGACATCGCGCACATTTCCTTTGACGGCCTTCATACGTATGCTCACTGATAGAATATATGCCTAAGGTAGCCTTTCTGTCTACGTTCACCTTGTCGATTGCCGTCTCGTTGGTTGATGTTTACCTAATATTTTGCGCTTAGTTCAAACTACTCTGTTGTTCACCCTCGAGCCCGGCTTGACGGAGCTCGTTCCGTACTCGGTCTACTGAGCCGAATAGTTCCTACATGAATCAATCAATAAAACCCTTTGCTACCATTATTATTATCCTTACTATGATTATAATAATAATTATTGTTTATATTATTACATATTAGCAACTATATAGCGAGGGAGAGGAGTATGTGTCTGTGTGCCCTTGTGTTTGGAGAGAGAGATGAAGAACAACTTTCTTTAGGTATTTATCATTATAGTAATAAGAAGACTAATGATCAGTTAAGCTAGTTAATTATTTTCTTATATCGGCGCCTTCCTAGATTTCGTTTGATACTTGTTTGCATGGCTAGCAATAGTTAGTGATAGAAAGTTCAACGGGCTATACGGGATTGACCCAGACCAGACCGTTCGTGCGGACGCTTCTCGTAATGTATATACCACTAATATTTAGAGAAGCTCGAGTTAGATAGCGGACGTGTCAACATTGCCTTCCCACGATAGATAAAGTCGTTAATTGTACACTACTCAGCAGAATCTGATTTTTTCGTATTGGCTGAACGGGCTACCAACACGGAATTGCAGTGGGCGTACACAGATAAAAAGGATATGAATGTTCAGACAGTCGCTACAATCGCGCCAACGGTCTCCTACCGTTTACCTTGCACTCACTGATTCACCCAACGCACACATTTCATTCGCTGTCGCGGGGGGGGGTGTTTAATAGTGGACAATATCTTGAGGTTTACAGCACAATGATACGGACCATTGTTTACGGTGTTCCCACAATGCGTGTGTTGTGAAGACTGGCGTGCGAGATGTGTAAATTCATAGATAGAAAAGTGATCGAGTGTAATTAGGTGTAGAAGTTCAATTTTAAGTTAAAGAGATTGAGAACATTGCAGTGGTGGCTATACTAGTCAAAACCTTAGGATCGAATCGGATGTGTTTTTCCTGCTGATGGCTACGGCCTCTGTGAAAGTTCGCTAATTTAGAAAATCAGTTTGATTCAAGCCCGAGAAGACTAAAATTGTACTCGGGTAATTAAAAGATTTATCACAATTTAGTCAGACTATTTACCCGCATTTCAAATGAGATATACTTGTGGTCCCTGGCATTTGCCGCACAGTCGATCTGGTCAGATCAGGAATCCCGGAGGCGAAGGAAGGTGGGCTGATAAAAAACATTGTGTGAGGAGGTTCATTGCTTTCATCAGCATTTGGATTTAACGAACTATCCAAATGTCTCTGTTTACGAGCAAACACGTCAATTACCACTGCCCCCATTTCACTGCCATGGAACCAAAGACGATCCGAATGGAAAACGTACAACGCAAAATGCATACTTCCGTGTTCCGTTTTTTTCATCCGTTTCACTAATTTTTACGGACATTACGCAGCTGTTCATCGTAACTGTTACAATAATAATCGTGCTTTCTCCATGTTACAGAGGTGGTAAATTGAAAAAATTGTTTGCTAGCAGCACAGGCGCTAGCTTGATTACTCTAGCGTGAATGAAGTTTGATGTCATCATTTTCTCCGGTACGATCACTTTCTTTCGTTATCTGGTGTTTAGCAATTCATCGTTAGCATTCATTACCATTAATATACTTATTATAATTAATAATATTTCGTGTAATTTGTACAGCGTAATAATTGTAGTTGGTTGTTGTTACAGAGGTTGAGCTTTGTTCCAATCTTCTCTGTGTTAAAAACAGGGCCTCTGCTTAACCTGCTATATCATAGTGGTGATCGCCGTACTGTCCTTCTTCTAACACCACATCCTGAAAAAAAGATTTCCAAACACCGAAAAAAAAAAGAGAAGAACATAACAAACTGCCTTTTGTATTCTGGTTATAACTCACGAACGTGCATGTGAAAGGTGATAAACACTTACATTGCAATAAAAAGTAAATACACCCTTAAATTCAAAGGAAAATATAAAAACATGCCGAAGAGATTTTAAAGGGGGGTCTGGAAGTTGAAGGAACCTAATTGATTCCAATATATGGACAAGGCAGAATAAAATATAAAAATCGAAGCAGACTCCTCGGTAGTGTACACCGACAGCCCACTTTTATAAGGCAACCTGCCGATAGAATCGTATATTTATACGTCGCGTTATTGTGCAATAATTACAGTTATATATCTATCCTAATCACTGATACGCATAAAACATTTAATGATGCACCGTCTAACGTTAGAACAGCTTTTCAGGTAATAAACAAAGTTTTGAGTAATTTCATAACAAACCTGCGATCCGGCACGTGGCCGCATTGCTGCTGCACCGGGATGCCCCAGGGGCTGTCTGACGGGCAGCGTGGCGTACGGGATGGGAAACTGCTGTCCAGGCAGCAGCGGGCAGTCCTGAGGAGCTACCACCATACCGTACTTTTCAACGTCCACGTAACGCGTCGTCGCCCCGGCTCCCGCCGGCCTCATGATCGTCATCTGGGCATTGGGCATGAGAGTTCCAACTGGAACTGACCCCCCTTTCAAGGGAACCGTTCCTGGAGGAACTGCACCGCCGTGAAAAAAATATCACCAACACGAAAGTACGCCGCAATTGTTCGAATAGGTCAGATGAACACGAGAAAAGTAAAACGGAAATAGTTAATTACGACTAGTGGTGCTTGTGTCAAAGGATGCACATATGAGTTTCGGGAAGGTAATCGAAACAGGTTTAAACGGAGAATAAAGGTCGAAGACGGTTGTCGAGTAAATATTGCTCTTTTTATAGGTAGCTTAGCTATACTGATATCGTAAAATTATTATCAGATTTTGAAACAATGTTATTATTAATTCATAATGTTAGATATGAACATTCAGTTGATTTACGCGGGCAAATCAGACCGCCGCCGGCGTAAGGCAGACGTAGCGTTTGCCTATGCATAGCGCCTATGCATTTCTAATACACGATATTTAAATAGTAGGGATTAGTTCGTAGTTAGCGACAACGGTAAGTAAAAGTTAATTGCAGTAACATAGGTAAGAAGCAAAGCATCTAGGAAAGGAAATGTCGGAGCCAATTTAACTATATCGTATATAATTATCTATCGCAGGCAAAAGTTTAGAATGTATACGACACAAACATATTTGAACGCACCATCGTAAGTCACGTGAGGGAACTCACCGATTACTGAAAGAACGTAAAAATATGAACAAAATGTATTATAGAACTTAATAGGAAATTAAGAATTAAGACTTAAATTCTTACAAAGGATAGACAAGCAATAGTAACAACGGTTGTTCATCGCAAAACAGAAAGAACAGCAAATCTCTCGAAAAGTACCAGCAGAGTCTCTTATTTGGGTCGAAAGATGGCCTAGTTTAGAATGTAGTCTTAAAAAAATACAAAGAGTTGACAAGTAGAATACACGACAGCTCTCTAGAGATCAACGGGGTGCTTATTTATATGCATATCAGCTGAAACAGATATGTCTACTATTCGTTGAACTGCTTAAACGAGTTTTACGAACAACAGACGCCAAAGTTGTCACTGCATCCACAATCCCCGAACTACCATTTTCATAGCTGTGAAACCCTACATTTCAACGGAGATCGTCAGAACTGAACCTAATTGCAAGAAAGCTAAGCACCTTCTATGTATTCTAAAAAAAATGGTTCAGAACGAAAGCAGACATCGGAAACTGTTCCTTGTGAACGTCTTTAGGTAGATACTGACCGACCATGTTCTTGTATTTCTTCCGTTCTCGACTAACGAGGCAGCAAGCGATGAGAGATACGATCGTTATAATGCCAAGGGAAGCCAATGTGGGCGCAAGAATTGTCCAGCGAAGATAGACCGGGAGGTCGCCCTGGCCACCGGCACTCCCCCGGGGGAAGATCGCGTCGGACAGAGAACCTTCCGTCAATACAGTCATTGTTTCCGATGCTTCACTGGTGGAACCCTCGCCTTCAGCAAGAAGTTTCAGTTCATATGAAGTTCCTTCCCGTAATCCAGATAATGTGTAGCGCTGATCAGAAGTGCGCGGTATTGTGAGCTCACGCCAGGGCCCAGATTGCTCGCGATATGACAGAATGAAATCTGCAAGCAATACAGTCAGGGTCACATGATGAAGCAATGAAATGAATGATGAACTATTCCTGTTTAATCCGTGCAACAAAATATTACACATATAAGAAGCATGGATTTCCGAAGTTCAGCTGATGATCACACTAACGTACGGTATGCATATTAAAAAGAATAATAAATAAGCTAAAAAAAAAGCTCTAAAATAAGCCACGTGCCAATAGCTCGCCATAGTCTTTGTTTTATATTGCCGTACCGTACGAAGTCATGACACTCCTATTTGTTTATATTGCTATTGTTTAAACTACTTACGCTGTGCTTGTGGTCCAGGGAGTTCCTGGTACTTAATGGTAATGGAGGTCCTTCCGGTTCCTTCGAGACTAATCCTTGGCGGTCGGGGGGGCTCAGTATCGGAGGTCCTGGAGAGAATGTCTTGCGACAAAGGTCCGGAACCTACAGAGTTCTCAGCCGCCACCACGATGCTATATTCCGTGCCTCTCTTCAATCCACTCAGAAGATGCTCCTCCTCCTGTTGGCGTGTTGCGGCTGCAGTTTGATAAGTATAATTCAGACTCGCGCCCACCGGCCGATATCCAATGTAATACTTTGTAATATCGCCATTCCATTGATCCTTAGGTGGCGCCTTCCAACGAACCCGGATCACAGTCGGTCCTTTTGGCTCAGCAATAATGTCAGTAGGGGGTGCCGACGGTTCTGTAAGTAGTTACAAGATAGCGATATGGATCAGTATTGATAAAAATTTACTAGCCTGCTTTTTTATCATATGTGAACAGGTCAATGGAATCACAATTTGAGATATAGCTTCAAGCACTTGCCCCCCATTAAAAGTCTAACCGTAGTGGGTCATGCTGGGCCGAAATGGGGTTCCTCCAACAATCCTGTAAAATGGCATGGTAGTTATATACGCAGCTGTTAACCTTTAAATAATACCTACGCTTTCTGAATTCTTTGATTTTTTCATTCCTCATATTCCTGAGTGTTATTATTATTCGGTTATAATGTTTGCCATCACAAAGACTTTATCAACCGTGGCTGCAAACTTGTTAGTTACCTCTACCAGAGCAGCGAAGAGATGCGCGCTTCTCACGCAGACAACAGCGTTCTGATTAGACTGCCTTACTTTATCATAGCTGCATAATCATCTGTTCTGACTATTCTCCCACATCGTTTGACTTACCTGAGCCTTCAAGCCTCATACGCTAGTGGATTTTGTAGAAGAATAGCATGCAATCGTAGAGAATATAAAATTAATCCACGGTAGTCTCTCAAGTTAAGTCTAAATATTTGTTAATAATTTAAAGTAAAATGTCATCTATGAGTTTAACTTACTTTCATCTGAAGTTCTAAAGCGAACGCTGTCTGAATGATGTCCACTACCGACAGCGTTAACAGCGGCCACCCTCACATTATAGTCCGATCCTGGCCGAAGCCCAGTCAGAGTCGCCGTTAGTTGTGACGCCGCCTCAACCTCTTGCTCGTGAAGACGGTACGCGGAGCCTATGCGGAGGCAAGAGTTAAAAATACGATGCACACACAAGTTGTAACATTGTACATTACACAAAACTTATTTTTCTGCCACCTAAAACTTGATTCGATTTTCTTGCTCCGTTTCACATTTACATTAGTTGCCCATGAATATTTACACTGTATGGTCAAATAGCAAATACGTATCGAGATAAGGCATACATAACCTAATGTCATTCTAAGGTGATTACATTAAGACCGGGCGGAGGCTAATGGACCGTGTTCTATAACGGTAACATATATATCGTATTCAGTTCTTGCTAAAGGCGTTTACCTGTAACCTGTTAGTCTTCGCGATGAAGTCGTATGGAAAAAAAATATGTCAGATACGATTGCTATGGTTTTATCTTACAGAAAAAATACGCGTCGCGTTTGCACATTCTGCATATACTTCATCAGTTGACGACGGTCATAGAACGTTCAACATTCATTCCGAGTGTTATATTTATAAAGATTGTACGTTCACAGCTTTTTCTATTTAAATTCAGTTATTTATAGCTAAAGAAGTCATTCTGACTATGGAACCAACACTTCTGCGGTTTCTCATGTTCAAAGACTAATGTCAATAGGGAACGCTGTAACAATCGAGTTTTTCCCTTAATTAAAGTGTGCCTTTGCACGCTTCTTTCCAGTTAACTTTGAAACCTTCGTAATGGCCGCGAACGCACGAAACCTAGCAACTGGTGGCGCGCAAGACGTCTTTGGTGATGATTTGGTGGTGGTTTTCTGTAAAATTCTTTTGCATGCATTCAATAATACAGATTCACCGCTCATCAAAATTTTTGGTGGCAAGTTTTTTTATTCCTTCATCTGCTAGGTGTATTTCAGTCATCGACAATAACGTGATACTGCGTTAAATGTTTTTAATCTGACGGGCATACTGCGCAATGTTGTTGTACGTCGGTGATGCTCAAATAGCAATATCTATATTTGCTTAAAAAATATACACAAACATTCAAGTTAAGGTCGTCGTAAGGGGTCGTGGAACCATCAAACTATCACTGCTTTGTCGCTAAGTGTTCCTTTGAACGCCTATGTTTTATACGATGGATAACAACATGGAAATGCTTTTTAGCAAAAACCGTAAAAACACCTGAGTCTAGAAATAATAGAGATCAGAAAGAGCGGCAACCGCCAATCAGAAACAATGAGAGCATATTAGAACGTTTCACCGCCTTGATTATCCATCACTTTATTTGCGAATAATAAGCAACATCCTTGCTCGCTGCCCTACTGTTCCTTTGTCGTCTTTTTATTAAATGTTTCCAAAAAAAAAGACCCTTAGCTGTCATTTGCCTTGTGCGGTCAAATAACAAAGACATATCGAGATAGCCGTACCTATTACCTAATACCGTCCTAAAGTGACTTGAACTGTATAATCCAACATGGAGACCACAGCTAACTATATCCAGAGATAGGCAGCTGCTGTAACTATTCAGCTGACGTGTCTCCTTCTCAGTTCCACACAACAAACAACAAAAGTATATCCACGAACTATCTGTTTCAGGTTCATCAGGTTGCCCGCTTTGAAAGTGCGCTAGCTTATTAAGTTTGTTGCGAAGTTGTTTCGCAAAGTTGAAGGTACAGACAACCAACTATAACAGGGCTTGCGAAATCAGATCGTTAAAGGCCACGATTGAAAGAGCGAGAAGTTTATTTTGAGAGGGCAGAAGTGCTATCGCATTCTACATGCCAGAGAATAACATAAGCAGAGGTTGTGCGGCTGCTGGACCGAGTGCGCGCACCTCACGCCTTCCGTGACATCAAAGTCCAAGAGACTCTAGAGCCGGAAGCTTCAAGACGCTTCGGGTTTACGGTCGTTCAGAAACCAAAAACCTACCACTTATACTCAGCAGTAAAAAAAACGCGACTATAAATGGCGACCTATGTGTGTCTTGCGGGCACACGTTACCACAGTGTGACAGGAGGATGAGATAGCGAGATGGATCCTACAACACGATTACTTGAGGTCGCCGGATAAACCATGTTGCCCTAGCAGACGATCTGTTATCTAAAAGCGATGTGGCATTTGAGTTGTTGTATGACAAGCTGGAAATATTTAGATATTCGATAAGCAACTGCATAGCAAGAGAATTAATATCGCTGAATCTGCTCGCCTTATCCCAATTCTCGATTGCATTTTAGATAAATTCATTTAATACCATAAACAGCTTACTGCTGTTCTTTTAATGAATCAATTCAATAAGGGTGGAACTACGTCTGTACCTCAATGATCATACTGTAGGGGGCGAAGAGACAACTGTTCGTCAGAATAGAGCGATCGCGACAATATACATAGATTCCTCGGTAAACCGCTATTTTTTATAGTGAAATAATTGTTTACGCTGAGCGAATCGATGGGGCAATGGAAACGTGCCCGCTGTGACAAGACTAACCTAAAGAAGACTATTTGATTACGCTTGTCGTGCCGAGACGACTGCCGTAAGCAAAGATCGTATTTTTGCAAGACGTATTGGTTAAACTATTGGTAGCGTTAGATGGAGTTTCTCGCAAACATAAGCACGGCTTGTGACTGGACTGATACCAGGGGGAGACAGAGGCATAGGAGATTGCTCAGTAGTAATGACACTAGACCGTTCTATTCCTGAAGCATCTACACTGTCCTTCACGGCGGATACTGAAAATACTTAGATTTACATAAAATACGATCGGTATATGATACGCAATATTTGTTCAAATTAAGAGGAAGGGACCTGATAGGAATAATCGTATAAAATGCGAACTAGTACACATTTTACTTTTACTGCTCAACTGAATCAATAGTTCGACACAGATTTACTTGGCAAGATGTCTAAGACGAAATAAGCGACCCGTTCTATTATGAACGATTATCTACTGACGGAATGAGCAAATCAGACTTATTCATTTCGTTCTGTTTAAGCATTGGCCAAAAGTTCTCGTCATACTGTTCAATGACCCTTCTACTTTATATACGAAGAACTTTCTGTCAGTCCATACTGCCTATACGCGAGTAGTGAAATAAAAATACCGTATTAAAAGCACGGAAATGCATGATAAAGCACAATACGCTGCACTCGTCATAGAATGAGCTAATGGCTAAATATGGAGCTGCGTAAGATTCACTAGATGCATTACCATCACTGTTGCTCTTCGCCGCTATTGGTTCCTTTAACGGTGGCAATTTGGAAACAATGGACTGTGAAAATTGGGTAAATCTAACATCTAAACTTTTGTTCGGAGACAGTCGTCTCATCTCGCTTAGGAGTTTTACGCTTGCCCCGAATATTTACTTTTCTCTGTTGGTCCTGTAAGTATACTGCTATTTTTACACTTAGCCCTATCAGAAAATCATTGCTCTAGTCTGTTATGTTCTTACAATTATTCTGAACATGTTTAGATCCTCGTGGAGCAGCTTGCAAACAAAGATATTTAACGTGTAATGACTTTGGCCAACTATTTCCATTGTTTTTTCATTACATTAATTAATTTCGACTGCAAATGCTGATGGCGGCGACTTTGGTGGTGCAATTACATACACGTATGCACGTATGTATACTACGATATAGTTTATGGGGTTTCTTATCATATAGGTGACATGTTATCATTTTGTGAAAGGCGCTTGTTCTCGTTCAGCATTAATAATCACTACTTTCGGGAACGTCAAGATTGATAATCCTATCGTTTAATAGCTATGGAGCTCAATTGTCAAGTCTCATAGCTACGCATAAGATTGACTGGCTTATTGAGTTACTTACCGTGATGTTTCCAGTACTGAATGATATACTTGGTGACAGAAGTACTGCCATACGGAGCTGCCCAGCGCAGTCTGATTGAATTGGAAAAAGTTTCAATGACTTT
Source organism: Varroa destructor (assembly GCF_002443255.2). Taxonomy (NCBI): domain Eukaryota; kingdom Metazoa; phylum Arthropoda; class Arachnida; order Mesostigmata; family Varroidae; genus Varroa; species Varroa destructor. Next base: position 14,713,562 of record NW_019211456.1, read on the forward strand.
AACGTCGATTGGGGCTCCCGGTGCCTCTGTATGTCACAATCATAAAGAAAAGCCCAGTAAAATTAATTATGTTAGCTTTCAGTGTGACCGACTGGTTACTCATTAAACGTTTAGAAGCTAAATTTGAAATAGCGATCTTTAAAAAAATAAAAATAACAACAATAACAAAGAATCTCGTTCACTTAAGCTGCCTTTTTTTTTTGATAATCAAAAGTGAGAACCGTAAGCTTTGCTATAAGCCAGAAATAAGTCAAAACGGTCCAACGATCCTTTATGCTCGACCTTCAACAGTAGAGTGCTATTAACTATAAAAGCCGAATTAGAGCATGAGTGGAACATAAATTGTTACGCTCAGCTCTTAAATTTATATAGGCACTCTCTGTAGCTCTAAGCAAAACGATCGGAACGGTTTAGAACTCTCAAAGAAAAGAACAATTCTGTTGTAATTAGTAATGATTTAAATCTTAGACAAAACTCACTCATAAATTGTAAACGAAAATATTTGAAATAAATAAGAATATTGCCCTTTATTTGTTTAAATCGAAGTCTATATGGCTTTGGCAGCGGACCATATATTGATACTTATTGTACAAAACAAGCCATTTCGAGTAGGATGGCCTACCAAGAACGCTGAGTTTGATTGTTCGCTTATCATCTCCATAAGCGTTCGCAGCCGTACAGGTGAACAAGCCGTTATCCGCCCGATCCGTTGATGCTACCTGGAGTTCCGAGTTAATCCCACCCTCAAAGGTGTTCTCAATTACCTCCATTCTGCACGGATTTTTTTGGAAAAACAGACATGTAATTAGATACTTACTCTGTCATACTTTCTTGAGGTCCCTACCCCATGAAAAATTCTGCGATCTATGATAAATGCGTAAATCAGTTTATTGAACGCACTCCTTAACTCGAGCTTGATAGAAAATTGTCGTACGTAGTTAATATTCCGATCTAACCTGGGTGTGTCGAGAGTGATGACCTGTTCGCCTTTCTTCCAAGTTATGTTCAATGGAGAATCGCCCAATGCCTCGCATTTTAGTACAGCTGTATCCCCGCGGCGAACCGTCACAGGTGCGTACTTATGCCCGCTGGGTATCTTGGCCGGAACTGCAAGTTCCCATATGATTAGTTTTGTTAATTAAATTCATAATGTCAACGTTTAAGTTATCACTCATTTCAGTTAACATTGCATTTTGCTGTAAAACATGCATAACGCCTTCACTGGGCTAAATTCACAAATGACAATTGTTTGCATTTTTATCGCTGTCTAGACACATTGTTTCGGTCAATTTGTGTTTTTAAACTTATTTTTCTGTTCACGTTTCACTTCTTATTGAACAACTGTATTTCACACATATAGCCCAAGGGACTGGGCATGAATGCATGCAAACGGCTCTCGTCGATCAGTTATAATCGATTCTAATATTAGTCGACAGCTTCTGCCATCTGCAAGTGACCATGTCCCCAGCTGAGCTGGCCACCGGTGCCGGTAGTTCCAATAAGCCTTCTGCGTTTGCGTAGGTAGATGAAAACGCTGCAAATAAAGCTACAAGGCTCAAGTGCTGACCGTAGCGACATAAGCAAACAGACAGAGAGACAGCAAACAAAAGAGCCAGAGTTAACTACGAATGAAAAGCACGATAAAAACAAACAGGATCCAGGGTTAGCTGTAATTAGGTATAAGACTAGTGAATCATTAGTGAAGTTCTCCACAAATACAACCATGACTGGATTCAGAAAAAAACGACGGGTTGAATTCATCTCACCCTCGTTGAAGTTGCATTTCCCCTCGGTCTTCATTATTCATTATAGTAAGCCACGTAGATAAATTGTGTTGAATAGGGTCAGTTATCTATTCGTACTATTAAGGCTCTGCTACAAGCACAACAATGCTCCTCAAACGACCTTTATCCAAAGGATCAATTTTATATTTTTTTATGTATGTGTTTTATACCTCTGTTGGATCGATCTAGTCGACCAATATAACAATAAAATACCTGGAAACAACATCTCAATATTTGTGCGTAACAAGAAGTAGACGTAGTGAAAGATACGCACTCACATTTAAGCATTTATGCCCAAAAGCACACTACGTCTTCATCTAAATAAGTTGTTATGCTTTTTAGAGGTTTTTCGATTTGTGGACGATATGAATTGTTTTTGAACGGCTAACTGATCAACTTCTGAGCCTCGGCAAGATCGGACACTATCGCTCAGTTTGGAACAGGCCGACTCTAGACGTCTTGCTTAACAGAGACGACCTTTAAAGGCTACGAACGCAGTAGCGCTTAGTAGTAATTATTTCACAACGAATGCGCTGGAGCTCTGATTGTGGTCGCGCGCAGCTATCGGTAAGAAACGAAGATCTATCTGCTGATCATAACACCGGCAGCGCGTATTGATTTGTAGTCTGCACAGATAATTGAACTGAAGGCAGAGTACGACTAGATAGCAAAGAGTGTAGAGAAAAAATGGAAGACGTTATTAGTAAGCTTGTGATTGATAGCTTCTGAAATAAACATGAGAAAATTTTACGACATAGTTTCCATTAATTAATATGACAGAAACTGTTTGTTTGATTCGTATACTACTTTGGACAGCCAAACGGTTTTACGATGGAAAATACCTTTTCTGCAAGTTGCATTTATGTACATCTTTACATATAAGATTAGATATGACAGAAGCTTAGTAGTTAGGACTAAAATATTAACGAGATTAATTGGCGTATTAACAACTGATAAAACGAACAAAGATTACGAATTTTAATAATACAGAGCGGTTGCGTTACTAAAGACAGTGATTTCAATAAGCGTTCTATGTACACGGAATAAACCGGTAAGTATGCCTATAGAATGAATTAGCTTAGAGGATGCCATATTGTCAGCTTTGTACACGCAGCGAAATTAATTTGAACTGATAGAAATCAAGCCTCGTTTCAAAAGTTGCAGCGGGATGAGGCAAGGTTTCAGGTACCCCTAATATGAAGCTCCACAATCGCTTGAATAGTTCCTAAACCATTCGCGGCCAGACAGGCAAAGCGAGCCCCGTGAAGTCGCGCAGCGCCGCGGACACGCAAAACTCGTGCCCCTGGAGTTTCGCTGGATTTTAGTGGCACGATGTCAACTTGTGGAGGTAGCCACGAGCTCCAATGACCGTCTGATCCTGAAAACATTTTGATGAGCAAACAATAAATAGCGATATACACAGGAAAGCGCAACGAAGTTCTCATAACTGCTTAATTTCGTCTCGGATTAATGGTTGGAAGCAATATTCAAGTTTCAAAGTCAGCACTAAATGATCCTTACGTACATCAGAACTACATATGGTGAATCACATAAGCCTATACGGCAATAGCTCAGTATGCTTACAATAGAAGTGTGGCTCAGTCTCTGATCAAAAAAGAGTATGAAGCTTCGAAAAAAATACGTTAATAGTATATGACTTGTGTGGATAATGAGGGTTTTTTAGTTGGCGTAAAACATATCATACGAACGATGTGAATGGTTTCAAGAGCACATGAAGACATCGGGTGGAAAATCTTCAATATTTGTAAAGCTTCAACAACGTATAAAGTATAGCTTCAAAACTTTGCTTTATTCAGGTAATCGCTCGCATGTCGAAGAGCAATAGTAACTGAGATTTTTTTGTGCAAATATGGAAAGTAGTACGCGTGTCATTTACTTCCATCCCTAACAAAAATAAAGTCCCTGTTTGGGTCTCACTTATAGTGATTTTTCAGAAAATAAATGCAACACAACATCTAGTTATTCACGAAATAAAAACACTAAGAGCTCTTCATAAGAACGTTTGCTGCACGTGAAAGTTTGACAAAGTATCTAATTTCCTAAGTATACAAACATTCAAGCAAATCAAAGACTACAAAGGAAAAGTTATCAGTTCATATTGAAGATAATGGCTTCCAAAATAGTTTACCGGATTTTACAGCCATACTAAAAAGGAATATATAGCTGTAAAAAAAAAAACGCCAAACAAATATAACCCTGAAAATGACCTCTTGTTGTAATCAGCATAAATTTACTAGAATTACCAGAATGAAACGATGGCTGTTTTGTATGGTTTGGAGTTACCGATTATTTAAAGGATCGGGAAAAAAGCGACTTCTAACAGTAAAACATGGTGTCATAATACGGCAGTTGAAATCATTCATCTAAATTAGCAAAGTCGCACTATATGATGTTAATATTTAATATCCAAAGGCCTTTCTTGATGAACGATGTTTTTCTGTAAACCAATAGGGGGCTAAGAGCTTAGGTGGAGCAGAAGCATTATGAGAGATTTGCTCGCACAATGTTTTTTTTTTATTACAGAAAACCCTGTTCTTATTTATTTAACGTTAGACCTCTGGTGGAATAAAAATTCGTAGATGGCGCCTATATTAAGATCAGTTTAAAGGTCAAACCTGTAGCGAGCGGCTCACCTGACCACTGTACCTCTGGCAGACACGGAGGTGATTTATGAAGGTATTTGAGAAGCAACTTCTCGCTCTGTCGTTTAAATAAGAAAAAGGTGGCCAGACAACGAAATGAACATGTACATTATTTAGTAATTGATTTTATGATCTTCACTAAGCATTTGCAACAAATGGAAGTGGCAATATAACCACTGGAACAGCTGCGTTAAATGTTTGCACTTCAGTTACCTCTACCTCAGTAGAATTAATGGAGGTTTTCCTTTTTAGCTGACAAGAAATATTTATAAAACAAACTATAGCAGGGTGTTATTTCATATATTTCTTGAAAGAATAAAGGATTATATAGCGTAATTAAAACAGGTGGACGCGACGGACAATCTGGAATTGTAAACAATACGTAAAAGCACCTAATGGTGGCACCATTGTAAATGATACGAGCTCTTGTTACGCTTTGTTATAATTATGATATTATCAACATTATATTTTACGTATGCACACCATAAGGCGCCAAATTTGACGCTGTTTATTTATGTACTAACACGGTTAAGCATGTGCAACGGGTAGAACAAAGCTTAACTATTTGTGCCTTACGCAATATTATGGCTACATATTAACTAAGTATCTTCAGTTTCTAAGGGTCTTCAGTTTTCTCTGGCTAAATGCATTATATTTCCTGTGCTTATGTATATAGACAACTAACATTTTTAACATTTACAGCTTTTTGGAGCAGTATAAAGGGCCGCATAACGGGCTAAGAATGACTATAATATCGGCGGTCTAGAAAACGTTATGATCTTGGTAGCTTCAGATAATAGCACTCTAGAAATCTGCAAGAAATGCGAAGGTTTTCTACTTTACAGGCTTCTTTTTACAGAGTATTACCATACTTCTTCGAGATGCAAGCACAAAACCAATACTGTTTTTTTCTGGAAACTCTTATAGGAAATAGGTATTAAATAGTCATAACAGCCGGCTCTTTTCTAAAATGATTTCGAACTTCGCCGGAGCAACCGCGGTTGGATACGTGTATATAATTAGTTTCTCACATTCGTTCCTTTAATGATTCATACCACGATATTTGCTGACAGCTGTGGAGACAGTTCCGGCTAATCGTACACAGTGTTCACGCGTTTTTACGTTCAAATGGCATCGACAAAATACACCTACTTTTGACGAGTAGAACACGAAACCAATACAACAATTTAAATTTCCTTCATCTATCCTTTTACTCAGGATAAATCCTGTACTTAATCATAGTTCCACCAAAAACATTACCTTTTATAATTTGATTTTATATGATTGCAAGATTTTGGATTAGATATATTACCATTCAATTGTAATACACAGATCGTTGGACAACGTAAAAGGGTTTAGTCATAGTCAGCGTGGACTGCCCGTATTTGATTAACTATTTAAACTGTTTTACTGTTCTTCGTATTATTCATAACACAACAAAAATTAAATGCTGTCATTCTGTGTTTAAATAAAAGCCGATACGGGTTGTCCTTTTCTAAACGTATACATATAACTTCAGTTGGCTTTTGCTTACCATATGATTAAACAAACAAATATGTAAATATGCTTATTTAAAATTAAGATTTAGATCAATTTTGGTCCTATCATTTAAGCCAAAAACAATGTTGTATAGTGCTTCTAGAAACCAACCAATCCACTTTCATCTAGACCTTTTAAAATGTTTTACCAATTTTAAATGAGTCAACAAAACGTTGAAACAGATAGGTGAACTAGCAGATGGTGTGCAATATGTAAATCCATACATTTGATCAGCTGACCGAAAAAGAGAACAAAAAGCAAAATGTGACAGTGATGTTCATTAATAACATTTATGCAGGGCGCGCGAGCCGGTGGATCATAGTCATCGTCCGAATTTTCCTAAGGCTATTAGCTTATTGTTGAATACCTAAATATGAACATTACTTGTCGATCTTATGACTAGACATAAAGTAACCCCACGGTTTATGGGAAAGACTGGCCGGAACGTTGGGCCTCGATTTTGCCTTCCAAAATACTTCCAACGTTAAATTAAATGGGAGGGAAGATTAACTATCTAGATAGAGTAGAAGATGTTGTTTAAAATAAAAGTTATCTTACACGTTACTTGCGCATGGAATTATAAGAATAAACCTAATATGTAGAAGGCAAAGAATAGGCATTGGGTAAATGCTGTTAACATCACTAATGGTCGTAGTTGGCTTGCCTTCAGCAGTCCACGAGATTTCTGGCGCAGGCGAGCCGGTTGCATTGCATGAGATATCAGCCGTCTCTTCCACCAAAAGGTTGATTTCACTTGGCGGCGGCGTACCGTTCGACCATCGCGGGGGAACTGTAATACGGAAAACAGAATAACAGACAGATTCAACGTATCGTTAGAATGTGTCACTATTTCACATAGAATCAAACATAAATACAGCAAATCTCATAAAGAAACAGACGACTTGTTCTACAACTACGACTTGTTTTTAAACAGCAAGAGCTCCACAAAAAAGCCACTACAAGGATCAATAGCATTTATCGTATTTAACATATGCAGACGGATTGCATATGTAATTCGTATGTAGAAACAATTACTTTTTACAGTGACACATACATTCGATATAGTGTAACGAGGTATATATATATATATATATATATACCTCGTTTTAACTAAATTTGATATCCAGTGATCTTAATGCAACACAAGATATGCAAGTAGAAACTTGAATAATAACCCCGGCAAACGCCATCACTAGGCAAGAGGTTACTACTGATCTATTAAAAATGATTCAGGTTGTAGCATAGGTTAGGACTCATTAGTTACGGACGTATTCATGAAGAATACATCCAAAATCAAAATTAAATTCATTTGCAAAAATTTTAAACTTAATACACGGGGCATGATGATCTACTATATTGCCATAAGCATAGATGTCACCTTAAGATCAACTGAAGTCACTTACAGTAAAAAAAATCTGTCTCGAAACGCCTACAAGAAGATCACTTGCATCAAATGGTGCCTACAATATCCTAAAAATACTGTGGACATCATAACTTCGAAGTCCTACAATCAAATTGCGTGTCGATTTTCCGACTAAGTCGCTACGGGCATCTATAAAGCAAGTGAAGTTCAAAAAAGGGGGTTGGTTATGGTGAAATCGTAAATGCTTGGGATCATATCAGTACCCCAAGAGAGGAACTAACATTGATTCCCCCATCGACATGTACACTTACCGTACATCTCGGAAGGTATGCTATAGACACGCTTGAAAAAAATAAAAAGTAATCGCCCTTCAGCGCTAACCGTGAAAGTAAGGGTTACATATGTGAACTGAAATCCTAAAGGAAGATGGCACAGAAAAAATATAAACAGACTTAAACCCCTATTACCTCATGATATGCATCTGTAACCCATCACTTGCAGCTGTCATCAGGAGATCAGATGGCCTTGCACGTCTTTATGCATATGGAGCGTAAAATCGGCATGGTAAAAACAAAAACAATGTGGAAGATCAGTAGAATTTGATAAAAAGTCAATAAAATGTAGGGTGCATCTAGGGATTCGTAAAGCGTGAAGTCTAGTCTATTCGGTCAACACACCGCAAAGCCAAACAAATGTTGGCGATGAGAGGCTTCGGGGTTTTCCATATAAAAGTAGGGTAGCAGGCTAATGTGACTTGTAGAAAAACGGCTGTTCTATCTAGTAGCAGATGAATCGCTTTTCGTTAAAAAACACCGAAAACAGTGCACCTTGCCGGAAACATCGGCGTACCAGTAACTTCATTAACGCACTTACTTTTTTTTACTATTAGCGCAATAATTAACATGATATAAAAAGGTATGAAACGATTTTGCATACAGTCGTCATATATGTAATCCATAACATACTTTATAAAACAAAAGGTTATCACGAAATAAATCATGGCTGCCTATATCTGTGAAAATTGTAATCTTTTGCAAAATCATGACTTTAAACGTATTCATTTGACGTCACCAACACCACCAATGAAAGAACTCAGCCCTCACCCGCGGTTACAGATTGTCAAAAACGCAATTGTACAATTGACAATAATTTTCAAATAAAACAATGGTAAAGAACAGTAACCTGTCAACGCTATAATAATACTAATAGTCAGTGTCGTTTGGGGTCCAACAGGATTGACCTTGCGGACGAAAAGAATATCTCCGAGCCTGCTTATAGGATGGTCCTTTTAAGCACGTTTATATAATTCAACTGCCCATCATGTTTATCGATAGTATAGTCGGAATCTAAATACTTCAATAATATATGATATGTCTGTACACATATGGCTAAAGTTGAATGCAATGTAGTAATAATAAGAAAGTAATAAGGTTGAATGTAAATGAATGTTTGCTCGAGAGCTCAGACATAAGTATCATCATGCAGCTCGGTAAAAAATACGGATTTGGACGATTATATTAACACTAAGAATCCCTGCGGACTCTCTAAATGCGGATAAATAATAAAATAATCTCAAAACATAAAATCATCAACACAGCGAATATTATTTATGCTTCATATGCTTTAGCCTAATAAGAGGTTTCACCTATACAACCAGTTTCATGGACTATTTAATAGAGGAACACACAAACAGTATACATTAACATGTTTACAGCTAAATGCAGTTCCGTATTTTGTACGCTGAATTTACCGTGCTAGATTGTTTGAGAAAAAAAAAAGCGGCTCGATACCTCATTTTTCGCTAACTCAGAATGCTCCATTGTATGAATATAGTAAGCCATCGTTGATTACCCATCTTCAGGGATTAAGATATACATTCATAGTGCAGTGCAATCTAGTGCATTGCTTCATCTACATGCTATTCTATGCATCAGCACAATTTGGCTACATCCTTCACCACCATTATGCCTACTTACCATAGCGCACAACACTAGTTACGAACTCCTAAAATATAATAGTTGGTTTCACACACTAGAAATCTGGATTAATAGTACCTGCTCACACAGCCTAATAACATGTTTCACAGCAAGTAGCGTTTGACAGCTGCTTAAATTTTAGCGCGCCCGCCAGATAGTCTCGTTCACTGTTACGTATGGCAGAGAACTGTAAAATGGGCATGGTTAGAGCAAATTTACAATGACAAATTTATCTTTCACCGCCTTTCCCGCCATCGGTAATCATTTTCTACAGAAACTTTCTAAAAATCATTACAAATTTTGTCCTATAAAACACGTGTTTACATTCGGCTAGCCGGCAAGCCACGTGTGGAGTTCGTTGTTAGGGGACATAGATGGCGCTGCGACCTCGTCTGAAGGGCTAGCCAAACTCGTGCGAACAGCCCACAGTGGTTGATAGCCGGTAGCCAGTGGTTGTTGTGCGCGTACTGGCCTGTCTGTGCGCGGAACGCGAGAGCGGAGGGGAGACGCCCGACGGGCGACGGCGTTACCCCCGGGAGGTGGCGCCCCCTATCTAGATAGGCACAGCAAGCTCAATACATTCAGCCAAGCAACGGACAAACCTACCGATGATATCATGCTGGCTTCCCTTTTGAGAAAACTCCTCTTGGGGTCCCATCGCTGGCGTGAGCAGCATCCTCAACGCCCGTCTGTCTTCCTTAGCTAACATGCAGGAAGGGACGCGGTAGGGGCGGAAAAGGGGTCGCTCACCAAGAAGCTGTGCTGCTATCATTCTATCACCGTTGTCTGTTCTCTTTGTCGATGGTGCACGGGTTTCGCTGGCACAGTTGAGCTGCCTATCATGCGACCACTATGCGCGCGAAATATACCCCGACAAAACAGAACAAGGCCGTCTGCCTGCTGTTAGCTGGAGCCGAAGCTAGCACACACAGATAGTCAGGTTAGCCAGTCGTTCCGAGGAGAGGAGGAGAGTTCGTGAAGTAGGAAAATCATAGTGAGTACATGAATGGCAGAAAAAGCTGGTTGGGTAGATAGCTAGCGGGACAGCAAGCTAAGTAACAGCATCGGCTGGTATAGTTACGAGGCAGTACTGCTGCTACGGAGATCTGCGGAGCAGCAGAGACGGCGAAACAACGAGAAATGCACTAGTGCGACATGCAGCGCCCGTTGCTCATGCTATCGAATCGCTGTTCAGAGTTGTAGAGCGAAACAGCAGCCGGTAGAATCGCTCGCTCACTGTCGACTGAATGAGTCACTCGGGTGTAGCGCGGGTCGAGGTAGTATCGGTCCCGATGGTAGCCGTATTGGCGGGTGACGGACGAACCGAGGGTCAGTGAGCGCAGAGAAGCGCGCGGGGACGCACAGTGCACACAATGGAGCCATGCGAAAACACACAAAGATGGGGATAATGATGAAAAAACGACTATGTTTTGTTAAAGCATTGGAAGCGCTAAGCTAGATAGTCAACCTGCAAGTGATTCGCTAGCGCGTTGTGGCGACGCATGGCGACAGAACGAAGGTTGAACGCGTAATAGACAATTATGAGAGGAAAAAATTGAGTTTTGACCTGTGATCGCCTATGGTAACTATGATCTATTGACACGTAAATAAAAACCTATAAATATGAGGAGGGGGAAAAGGAAATCTGCTCTTCGTCCAATGAATTGGGACTTGTTGTCTCCTTATGACAATAAAAAAAGCATTTTCGAATTATCTACCTTATAAGTCAGACGAATGGAAAAATAGTTGGCGTTATAAAGTATCGGCGTCTTAGGGTAAAACTTCACTTTTCAGATTTAAACAAGGAAAATATTGGAATAGTGGGATAATAAACCATAGGCAGATCCATAATGACGATTAAGCCGTACTGTCTTTAGCTGCACAGGTGAAAATCACAACGGAGCTCTGAGCGCATAGCGAATACCGAGAAGCTGATGTAGAGCAATCTCAAACATTGAAACCATGATCATTGATGGTCAGTACTGCTGGTTTATTCGATTGCTTGCGACAGCCCACAAATAATAAATCCTCTACTTGAAAGAAAAAATCCAAAAAACATCGAAGCTTACTGTAGCGTTCAATGCACCCAATGGTCATTTATCTCAAATTTTATAAAGCCAAATCCCATTTATTTCACAAGTTATTCTTTTGCACACAGTATGTGTGCGAATAGATGTATGGCATAGGTACCGAAAAGCACCTTGACAAACTTAAAAGTTACACTGCTTCGGTAACGTCGGCTTCAATGTATTGCGGTTTCCGAATGTGGGGCTGATTAAGAGTACAGGGTACTGATAATAGGACAAAAAAAAAGATGAAATCGGGCGAGACCCAAAAGATTAGGCTGAATTTAGGAGCCAATAAGCTGTATACTGATGATAAACAGATGACTAACCTAGTTCAAATATTTATATTTTCAGTACGATTTGGCATTTAATGTTCAATCGACGCTCTTCAAACATAAATCGCAAAACTTAACGAAATCCCATGTCATCTCTCGGTAACAACCGAAAATTACTCACGTAGCATTGAATTGTAATCAATGCTTGTAACGATGCCTGCGGACTGAATTATTCCTTTTACGCCGACGGCGCCCTAGAGCTGCATTCCTGCCTGGACATCACACAACTCTTTAGGCTTGCATCAAGTGCTATACGTTGTGAGGCCCCTCCATCGTGTTTGGATGGCTTAATCCGCTTTGGGTGACGGCGTATTCTAGGGGAAACATGTTTATCTACGATTCTTTGTTTCGTCATAACAATAAAAACAAAATAATCAAACAATAATAACAAATATATATATATATATACATTGTGTAATTGGGTTCGAGAAGAACGATTTTATATTAAAGCAAAATTATTTCATTTAAGGTAAATGTCACCCGGCACACTTTCACGTGCCGAATACAATATAATATGTAACACGGTGTGTCTACAGTGCACACGTTATTGCTACATGTAGTCAATATACAGACGGGCATAAAATCATTAACATTCGATGTAGCACTAATTGTTATTAGATTAAATTTCAGTGGACCTTTTGCTTTTCCTAGACAATTTATAGATGACATTTGTAGTAATGAGAATGAGCGCTTTCATACCTATTTGATTCGCTCTGCTATATATTCGTTGACGCTATGGCTAGTACTTGTTCCAACCAATCAACGACGACCTCGCCGATTCAGCCAACAGTCACTTTCGTCAAAGAGAAGATACCCTCTCACACCCGTATTCAGACAAATACTCATATAAGCTGTTGGTAAGACGCTTTCGATTAAACCAAATTGGCTGTCATGTGGAAACACGTGTTGGATCATCGGTTCGATATATGTGATCACGCAGCAGTACCCGCGAAGCGGTGGATAGCCCCATATTATATTGATGTTAAATGTTTCGAGTTTACGCCCGAGACTCTGTTTACAGTGCATCTGAGAGCCGACCTCATCCAGCCTATTGGGCTGAGTCTTTACCAGCGTCAATAATAATGATATTCGAAACGATATTTATCAGTGTACTTCAATACTACAGAGAAACGCTTCGCCACAACTGCTACTTCGCGTCAGCGAAACAGGGCGGCGTATTTTAATTTTACAATATCGATGCAACAGCTTCGATCAAATAGAACTATAATCGCGGGTTGTTAAAGTTCTACTTTGCCATTTCTTCAGCGACCCATCGAGGTTTAGATATTCATTGCATGTAGAATACGAGCTGCTTTTGCTCACTTCCTTTGGCTAATGGATGTTGCGCTTGAATACACAGTATGCCATGTCAAAACGATTGTATCGATGCAAATTTCATATTATCGAATAGAGCTTATTTTTAGAAAATGATCCATTTCGTGTACGACATCTGCGAAATGATCACAGAAAAAGAAGAATAAGCCAATATTTTCTTTCGCGGTGGTTCTTGTTTTCCGTCCTCAACTTGAGAAAAGTTACAACAACAGATACCTTTACTAGCGAATGACGAATGTGGTTATTGATACGGCTTGCTTCTGCCTCTGAACAATCAAACATTCTTTAGCAATGCCTATTTACTTCGTGAAAACATCCATTTTCCAGTACACACAAAGATGTCGCATCTACACGACGCGTAGTTCAAATAATTTCCCAAATGCCGATTGCAGAAGTCGCCTAAGACTTCGACAGGTGCCTAATGCACCCAGAGAATCCGCCCCAATCTGCTCGATGCATTTTTCGTTTTCGTATATTTTTACCTAACTGAGCCTACGTTTACCGACGTGGCAAGCTTGCAATCGTGAACGGGGCTAAATGAGCGTCAAAGTTTTTATATTTGTAAGAAAAAAACAGCAAAAAAATCATTTTGGACAAAGCTACATAGTCGTACTATGAGAATGTTGTATGCATTAAGGCTGGCTTACTGCGCGCTAGCCCTTATATAGCGTTTACGACAGAACTGTGTTATACTATAGAACAAGGAGGGCATAATTTTGGTCTGCAGCGCGCTCATTACTTATTCCCCATTCGTTGATGTTTCTATTCACGGCTATTATTCAGCCCACTAAGCGTACCTTCGTTCAACTTTGGTCTTCCTCTTTTCATCCCTATGACGCCGAGTTTAACTGAGCTGGACGTGTAGCGAAAACGAAACAAGGTAAAGCGGTTATTGTAGCGCCCGCCAGACTAACAGACTCGGGTACGAGTCACTTCAAAAACTGACTGACTTACTTACTTACTTACTGTCGTCTTTAGTCTGCAACAGTAACTGCCAGTCCCCAGACGTGCCCCAAGCGTCTTTCATCAACCTCTGCCTATGTACCACGGCATCCCTCAACGCTGAGATATAATGATACGATTACCCCGCTGTTCTCGGCTGTTTCTTCGTTTCGGTCCTTTTCTTTAGTCGATTTGCCGTTCGCTCAGGTACTTAATCTGACACTGTTTAACTGGCTAATCTATTTTGTAGCCTAAACGGCGAGGATTAGCTTGTTGTTTTTTTGCCTATTGATAGAGTTCGCATTGGTTTGTATCCCCCTAAATGCTAAAGAGCCTGATAACGGGGCAAATGTATAGGAGTTTATGGGTAATATTATTGATATATAGACGGAGATTAAAGCAATGAAGTGCGCTGTGAAGAAAGAAACGGCGACACCAATTGAATGTACTAGACCAAAAAGACCTAGCTCTATCAACCTCGGAGATGGTGATGCTTAAGGGATGATTGTATAGCGGTTACACACGTTAACGCCTACCGTTGTCGACGGCTAAAGTATCAAAGTGATGGTGAGAACTGTGATTTATCTTGAATTATATCAAATGCAAAAGATCTGAGCTAAGTAAAAATATGATTCATAACGACACGGAACCACTACATGAGATTGTAACTCAGGCAAGGCTGCAGGATTATAGTCCTGATGGCCATTCCAAGAGTTACAAGCTTTCGCCATTGTCGAAATATATTATCATAATGTTGCAGGGATGAAATTTTTGTGCTGCGCGTTAGTCACAATCGATTTGCTTTCAATAGAATGGGTTTATATTAGATATTATTAAAACAGATAAATTTATTCTTCGAATTATCGAGTAGCGGAAAACGAATTACCTTATATAATAGGTATGTAATACTGCCACACTTAACATCTGGTGGACAACGTTAGAGTGAAATTTAGGACGAATCCATCTTCCCTAACCCATATCTATTAAAACTTTGATATTATAAAATTGATTCCAGATAGTAGTATTCCGTTGAAGATAAATTTCTAGCAAAAATTAACATCATTGTTTTATACACCAGCATCACTGTGTCATTTGAAACGGAATACTATTTGTTCGTGTACGCTGTAGATGATATAAGCCAAACAAACAATTCATTATTTGTATCGTTCTACCTTGAGAAGAGGTCGAGTGTAGTTGTTCCAGCGTGCACGAACGTTTGTTCTGTTTCCATAATGTCCTACGTCTGCCCGATGGAGGACATTATGGAGAGAGGCCCGTGAACGTTGCCTGATACGGGGATGTTGGCGTTGCCAGAAAAGACCGTAAGCCTGTTTGTTCGAAGAGCAAATGAGTACATTAATATGCAGCGGGGACAAACATAAAAAGCCCGCGAACAGCGGGGCACCGAAAAAACAGAAATATAGCCCGAGAACTGATGACAAGGAGAGCTATTTCCATGTATTGCAGCACGATGGTAATAGATGGGGTTGTTGCAAAGGAAGGAGTGGCTACAAACGGTAGTTGACTCAAACGATGTATAGAACCTGCGTGGAGGAAGGTGCGAGAGCGGACTATGATGAGTTAATACGAGATAAAGTACGAGGACGGCAGAATTCGAGCCTGGGCTTGTTAATGAGAAGCGGAAGGCCACAGCAGGAAAAGCAAATGGGTAATCTAAGCTGCTGCTGGTCACAGTCATTGGCTTAGCATTGTGACGCACTTCGTCGTCGGTCGTCGTTTTTGCATCAGTCATACGTCACCTCTATATATTGGTTGCCTATGTTCTCAAATTTTAGCTGTCTGAATTCTGACGGAAAAATTGTGAGTCCGAAATTGCTTTCTTGACACAGAGGGGTACATTGAGAAAAAGGTCTCATTTCTTTTAAATCTAAAGTTTCGTGTATTATAAGCCACTAATCATGAGAGATATTTTTCTTCTGAATTTTTCCCTATCATGTTGTTTAGTGATAGCTAAACATATTACGTTTACATAGTAATTTCTACTTTGGTCGTTAATATATTACCCATAGATAATTATACGCACTAATATATACCAAAATTAGAACTTAAATGCCTGTAAGGATTGGGAGTCTTTCACTTCTGTTATGATAGCAGCCAGTTGCAATTTTTAATAAACTTGGGCGTTAATTACGTTCACTACTAACTGTACACTCGGAGGAAGTTCGATCGTATAAAAAAGATGTTCCTAATAATACGGCATAGTAAATACTACTAATGCTTTATATGTCGTTCTACGTCGCCTAGATAGACTATGAAACGTGAACTAAGCTTACACACGCACAAAGCGAGAAAGGGAGAAACTAACGATGTAATCACCATCCACGGATGGCATCTGAGAGTTCCTTCTTTACCCTCTAAACGATCATTTGTGTAGACAAGAGAAACTGGGTCGTTTACGAAGACGCTTCCACCGTGTCGAGCTCTATGCATTCCGTCGCTGTCCTCTCCTTTGCGAGCGTCACTAGCTGTCACCTAGGTAACGTTTGGTTCATTTTTGGATGATTGAAAATGCCGTTTGGCGATTAACAAGACGTTCATACTAATTTCGTCGACGGGAATTCGTCCTCGGTTTGCTCTAGATGACGAAAAGATCGAGATGTATTGCTTGGTTATTCATTCGGATTTGTCTTAAAGTTGAACTGTAACGCACAAGTAAGCTTCTAATCGAGTTGGCAGTACTTGTTCTAGTAAATTTTGTCTCCTCTTTTTGTCTTAGATATAATTCACCATTTATAACGGCCTATTTTATCTCTAAACACATTTGGTCTATGCATTTAGTTGTGATTCCAAAAGTCCCATATAGTTCCCTATTTTTAGCAAGATGCCAACCAAAATATATACAGTTTCTAGTACTTATTGCCTCTTTCACTGTCATCACTGTAAATACAAATGTAACCTTTGTTTTGCTATTTTACTAACTAAATATACGGCATTTGTATGCAAAGACAATTTGCAACTCTTTTTACTCTTTTAGGGGGCGAATATAGACCCCACAGACTAGATAATTCGCGCCTCAAGGTTTCAAACTGAAAACGATAACTGAAAGAGTCGGAAGGCAACAAGCCAATTTTCCCATCAGTACATGACATTGAGGCTGACGAGAAAATACGAGGAAGCAAAGGAGCACAGTTGTTCCTGCCAGCCTATTCACTATCTTGTCCTCTGTCCCTCCAAGCAGCGCCGTACCCTAGAGAACGTCATTCTCCTCCGGGGCTGCGGACAACGGGGTACGAAAGGATAACAATCGAACACTGGAAAATAAGCAACTGTGAGGAAAAGCCTATGCGAATCTGTCTGTGTCCGTAGGGAGTGTAGTACAGTTGAAAGTTGCCTGGAAACGCCGAAGGCGAAAGGGCACTGAGACCGGAAATAGAGGCCGTTTATAGGGAGGGGCTGAACAATCACTCTTGGCTTGGAAACGCAGGCTGGATAAAACTCGGAAAGCGGGCACTGTTGTTGAATCAATGTTGACACCGCGTCTGTTCATATCTGCATCTTGAAGCAAATCTCTTCGAATGAGTGAAAAATATAAACGTCAGTCACATAAGTGAGCTGCTGTCCAGGAGTTTCCGATTTCCGCCTACTCCCTAGAAGGTGGAAAATCTAAAACACTAATAGATTTGTCATTGTAGCTTTTGCGTATATATTAGAGAAACACTAAAGAAAGTGGCTGGTGTTTTTTGTTGGCAGTCGTCCAGACGTTTTCAGTATTTTACCAAATATTGAAAGAGGCCGAATAATTACTTAAGACCGACAAAGATTTGAATACGATCGAGTTAGACACCGCCGTTATCAATTTTACTGTTCTAATAAATGAAAGATACTGATTACTATATAAGTAATGGAGGTGTTTCGAGACATTTCTGTGGATGCGTGAATGCCTGTATATATCCAGATTTAGGCTAGTTAAGCTGGGGTTGTAAAGTTTGCGATGGTAAAGCGAATAAAATGCCATAAGCGAACTTTTGCTTGCTAGACTGAATCCGCTGATAGCGAAATACGTTTTTTTTTTTCGCGACTAAGCTGCCGGAATGAGTCTTAAATTTAAATCAATCTAAAACAAACAATAGGGCGGTGTAAGCACTCGAATTTTTGACAGAAGATCCGTTTTCCAATAAGTCGTTGGCCTTTTCTGTCTTAGTCTATGTGGTTACAATTGCGTTTCGAATAAGAATAAAAGAGTGGATACAAGAAACACATCGAAACAATGCGGACGCAGAAAAGGGTGGCATTGACGTTTGGCCAAAATAAAATGCGGAAGAGAGCTTCTACATTTAAATAACTTCTCGGCTTACCTGTCGGCTGCCCAAGTAATCGGCCATGTTTTGCATTTCTAATGCAGGCGGCGACGATGACATGAAACGATTTCGATAAAAAACTTTCCACTGGCAAACTAGCTAGTCATCTTGCGTAGGTAGTTCTATAGAAGATCCAGGGACACGAAGGGTTTCGCCCAAAAGAAGGAACACTGAAACTAGGCTGCAGCACTTGAAAAAAGATTTTTATCGTTGATGACAATCACAGATCGCTGTGACAAAGAATAGGCTTAGATAGTCTCTAATACGGAACAAAAGTGATAAGCAAGTGATACTTAGTCGAGGTGACACGCATCTTATTTTTCGATAGAAGAGAAAAGGTTCGGATCCCAAGAAAGTTTGCACTGAGATTTTTCGCAGAACATTTTTTCTCATAGTTGCAACGTCCCAAATATTACGGTATTTTGGTAGAATATTAAAATCTATTTTAGTTCGGTCTATTAGAATAGCGAAAGGCCTTCAAGCCAGTAAACAGGAACATAAAGAGATAGCTGCACCTCAAACCTACTCACAATAGTGAGCTTCTAGGGCTCAATGAAACTAGATATGCCATAAAGTGACATTGAGATGCATTCAAGAGCGCGTGCTATCAGGCGACAATAGCAGATGTCCATAAATCCTTCAGAGTCGCCTCTTGGTATGCCGCCGTCATCAAATCATTGACGATGATGAGGATAAGGCTAAGCAGAGCCAAGGCGATTGAACACGTTCACTGGTCCAATTGAATCGGACTGTCACGTTTCGTTAATCTTCATTGGCACAATCAAAGATAAGACGTAGCACAATGCATCTATTGCGTGTATCACTTTGGAGAATCACATATAGGACGTAATGATCACCTAGCTTTGATTCCAGGTATAGGGGGCAGTTCGTTCTGTGCTGAGAGACAGCTGTCTGACTAATGCCCAACAGTAAAAACATATGTAGAAGCCAGGCTTTGTCGATGGCTAAGGCTCTTCTGTGGAAACAAACTTTTACGGTGACTAAAGTCTTGGATCGGAACTCCCGTAACTCACAGATTCACATGGGTCTGGATCTTTCCGGTACTATCGATACCCACAGTACTAATTTTGCGATAACTGTTTCGTCTGGGCTGTCAATCCCCAGCAGGCATGAAGGAGTCGGTCAGAACTTGCACTGGTTTGGGTCCATGCGCGGTAGGACGATGGCCGTTGTAACTGATGGTCTGAGTTGGCCAGACCCATTTTTCCATACTATCTAACGGCAGTATGTTATTTACTGTCATTTCTCCACTAACTGAATTGCCGTAATGTTAAACGAGGTATTTTCACAATTACCTTCCCGATCTATGTCAGTTCATCCAATAATAAAGCACAGCTGATTTTAAACTCTAGTATTATCCGCACCGCAAGCAAAACGACCTTTCGACGTATAGATTTAATCATTGATCATGGGTCACATAGCTTAAAAATTATGCATTAGATTTCTATGCTTATTTTTCCCAACCCCATATTGTGCTATCACATCCAGTCGCTTCGCGTTCAAAATCGCTCGCCCTTTAAATCGTGGCCCTAGTCGATCGTAAATTTCCTTGTAGGATGTTCGCGGCACACAATGAAAGGCACACCAGTCGCTTGGTGTCGTCCTCAGGCCGTTGTGATTCGTGCGGCCCCCGTCTCGACGTTTTAGTTGTCGTAGTGGGCGTTCATAGCAGACAACAGATCAAGTACAGGGAAACTGTGCAGGGATGATTTGTGACATTTCAATTAATTCAAAATGAGAGTCTCATCGAGTCTTTCCGGATTCAGCATTAGAAGAAAGATTCAAAGGCGTTGCCATCTTGCAGACGTTAACGACATTTAAGGAGATAAAATTTTAAAACACATATAAATGGCTTGACAGAAGCGGCAAACCTATTACCGGGTCTACAGTGGAGCAAAGAGGATCTGATCAAACGCGGTCATCGAAATACGGATGTTTTTGTGATGTTCTCAGAGAATTGTCCTAAAAAGCTGCAAAGGCAACGCTAAGATGTCCTTTATAGAAAGATTTAAATCTTCACCAATGATATGAATATTTCTCTACTTGTCGCTGTTGACTTCCTTGCAAAAAATTACATTTTCTAATAGTATTTCAAACCACCAACAACAATAACAACAGCAAAAAGACAAGATTATTACGTTGTATACGTCTGCCACACGCACACCAGGACTCCACTTTCATTCTACCATATAATAAGAAATGCAATGTACATAGCCACTCGTACATTGTGACAGTTACCAACAGGATGTCCTAGATAAACTTTTCTTTTCAAGACCCGCCAATGCACGTAAGTACGCTCTCTTATTGAGCAGTTATCTTCTTTAGGTTGCTTTGCTTTTGAACCAGAGATCATTGTACTGCTCCTTTTTGTCTATACTGTCCAAGCGTTTACGGCGGTCTTTCAAAATTATAAGCAAGCTGCTTCAGAATTTTATTTAAATGGCCTGGCTTAGTGAACTTGAAGCTGTTTGTTTACAGAGATAAAATGACGATCTCCCTTTTTTTTTCGGTGTTCTGCAAAATGTCGAAAACGTTGTCGTTGGCGTACCCGCCGGTTTTCGCTAACAGCAAACATAACGTATTCGTCCACGTATAATTGTACGTCATATTAGTAGTACACTGATAAACTTTTGATAACGTTAGAAGAATTTTGTTTGGAAAATAAACCTTACCATGACGTAAGCAGAGTACAATGTTTTAGATTAGCATAACATCGCTGCATTCTGATGCGTTCCGCGTGAACTCCGTTCGGATAACCTGCTCGTATTCCAACCCATGTATATATAGGCCTCTCTCCCTCCATATATATTGTCATAAGAATGTCAGCTATACTACACTGGTGTCGAAAGACGACCAGTTTTTGTAAAAGCATATAATACTTTTGCCACATTCGCAGCCAGAGGCCCCATGTTTTGATTCAAAATTCATCTGTCGGCGTTTCCTTCCGACTATCTAATTAGTTACTGTCAGCCACCTAGCTAGACTGGCTTCATTCATTACAAATACTCGATTGGAACTACATATACTCTTTTCCGCATCGGCATTTTCTGCCGTCGGATCCAATGGTGCACTCCTTGTTAGGGTTCGAAGAATGACTGAAAATTGGAGCGTTCGTGCATGTACGTTCGTACGCAGGCGTAACGCGCGATATGCCGAATCACCGAAAGACGATGACAAGGGCAAGCCTGAAAAAAATGTACCCATTCATAGTACTGGATAAAAACGCGCACATATAAACAAGTAGAATCCTTAAAGCTGTAGATATTCTAAGACATATAGATAAATGTCGATTGGCTTGACATTTTCAGGTCACAGGCTTTTACTTGCCGGCGTAAATAAACAGATACCGTACTTAGACTGTATCTATCGGAGTCGAATTCTTATTAGTATTACTAGTCAGGATTTGCGTGTCCGACTTCGCCGATGAGCGAGGTTTCCACCGGAATACTATATTATTATGACACAGGGCGTACAACAGACGAAAAAGTTGCATCAAGTTAATGAATGAATAGCTAGAAGTAATATGAACATAGGAAAAATCATGGCTGGCGAGATCGAAACACCTTTTATTGTTAGTGCTATAATAGCGTTTATAGAAAAATACGACCAGACTCCGGTATTGGTAGGGAGGACAGCATGATACGGTCGGCGCGACTTCGTACGTGTACATTGGGAATCGAAAGCGAAATGGTTTGTAATAGCGGTAGCCACCATCTCAGAAAACTGAAGTAAAAACACACTTAAATTTTTTTCGCGAATTGTGCAAAGGTCACTCACTCACTCACTTAATAACGCTGTTAAATGCTCAGTGATCAACGCTAGGTTGAAGTATGTCGAGAAACAAGTTTTACAAATGTAGCTTGCGTAACCTTAACAAAAATTTTTTCTTCGACAACAAGGACCTCTATACGTAGCCATGACACGTCCACTTGGGTGTATCTAACGATCTTATATAATCGCACATAGTTAGTCCTGTCTCGCATCGGGAATATATTACTACACGTCTAGATAATAAGTAACCGTGAAGAAAACCACAACGCCAATTAGCGTTTGCATATTACCCCCTGCCCTGCCCCTTGTACTACAACAAGTATGAGACATGGCTCGTCTGATCGTATGGTTTACTCCATTTAATGATGGCTGGTGTCGCCAGCAGAACGAACTACAATACATATAAACCGTAAAGCAGTTGAACTGCGACTCAACGCTACACAGCAATCAAACGAAAATGATGAGCTTCAATTTCGTCAGTGTCTGGCTTTTGAGCTCTGCTTCAGAAGTACGTCATCTTTCTTTCGGCGTCCACAGAGATGCTCTAGCGCCTTCGCTACACATACGCTGTCAGTACGCTAACAGACGGACATCGTTGCTACAATAGAACTCTATGATTATTCGACGAACCGGAGGAACGTTGCTATTTGGCTTTGTTGGTTGTTGAAGTTGCTATTGATAAATGTCATATGCGGATATGCGTATTTTTTAAACGATATGCGACTAGTTCTCAATGAATATCAATGACGGCCTATGGCCGATCTACAACGTTTCTAGCGAGATGAGCATCTCCTCCCTTTATTCGCGTGAGATTGATTGAGCCGTGGTTTACTTCGTTCGCCAATAAAACCACAATACACATCGGTGCCACTCCCACACCATCAGTAAAGTAACAACGGCAATGGCGCACACGAAATCGTTCCTTTGTTGGTTGCTGGTACTTGGAAATTGTCTATAGCTGGGGTTGTTCCCCTGGTGCTTTCTGTTTATGCTTAGACAAGTTATTGCTTAGTGACATATTCTGTTCTAAAGATTTTTCTGGCAACCCCTGCTAGGCGAAGCAAAAGCAGGGATGTCGTAGTACCTAAAACATCGTTTATTTTAAACGACTACTGTTTACAGTCAACGACTAGACAAGAGTAGTGAGCACTGCTTCGAACCATTAAGACAAGCGGCAGTTGAGTAAAACTAAAGGCGAAAAAGCCATGGGAAATGAACGTGTGCAGACTTTAAGCTTTACCGTATTTCTACCTGCTAAGCTTAACAGATCTGCTTGGAGCATTGATGTGTTGGAAATGAATTTCTCTACAGACCAGTTACGCGCAATGGTCGAAGACGACAGAGAAGCCAAGTTTCGCTCTGTATTTCTCAAATGCAACAAGCTTGGCTTCCATTTGACATCGATGGGCCAACAGTATCTGAGGCCGTCTTGTGTAAACAGTTGTCTATACGTGTTGTAATGAAAGATTACGCCAGCTGAGTAGTAGCGTTCAAAAGCATTTCGAACATCGGTACATTTGGAAATCGATTATCGACTCAGTTAAGCCTTCATTGATAATAGTATCTTACAAAACAGTTCCGTGCAACAATCAACGTGAAGTCGCTTGATTTTTGAATACAGAGTTTCTCCGGACTAGGAGTAACATGGAGCCACCTCGAATGGTCAAGAGAAAAATTTCGGTAGCAAACGCTATCATTGTATAGCCCAGGCTGCGTAGCAATCCACGATTCTTTCGCACGTGTTTGTACAATGAAGGGTGCGTCGGTTTAATGAACAGTATGTTTTACGAATCTCGAGATGGCAACTTCTAAATATCTATGTAGCAAGCGGAAGTCATTTGGAAGGCAGTGACTCTTTTTCTTTCAGAATACACCTAGTATGTGCGTTTCAATAGGTTTTATGACATGAGCTCGAAGCCTGTAAATCTCTACGGGTCACCTTGATAGGCGCTCGATACTTGAGCATTCAAGAACCCATCATGACCTGTTATGACGAAATGCTCGGCAATCATTCTCATCTCATAGTTTCAGACCTACCGTTTAAGACGTAAAAAACCTGAATGATCAATTAACGACGTTTTTCAGGATACAATTAGTCTAGTTTGTAGGACCAAATGAACCTAATGGTACTTTACGATGGATCAGTGTTGCAACATCGGAGTTCTTCTCGCAACTAACTCAAAGCAGACAACTCATCGTTAAACACAAATCACATCGTTTACGAAGCGCGGAATTGTTCTTTAGTGTTTCGTGAAAAATGCAGTTTTTGATATCTGGCTTTATCTGCGTTCTGCGCTCTGCCAATATCATAATAAAGCACTGCAAAAGACAGTGTAGAAACTAGCACGGAGTTGTTTCCAAAGGTCGGAATGGAGCTAGCAGTAGAAGCTGATACAGGGACCAAATACGAGAGCCCGAATCAATACTGCTTACTGGTGGATGTGATTGATTTGCGCACGCATGCACAATTTAACTTTATTCGTCGTATTTTTACTAAGAAAAATGAAATATAACAGTTTCGGTGTGACATTCAACAGACGGTAGTAAAGTACCTGAGGAAGTATATTCTTCAGTACAGCTCGTGTCATTTCGTTTTGGGATTACATACTCCTATTATAAACTATGACCGGATAGCCACTGTGGCTGACAAAGCATTTGTTGATGATTGCTGGTTGTTACAATGGCTATGATTGTGATCATAGTACGTTTGGCTTTCAAAAAGCGGAACGTTTTATTCTGATAGGACTATCGTTAAAAAAAAATAAATACGAATGAGTTCTGTTTAGCATTATGAGGTTGTTTTTCTCGTTGAGTATTGCCCGAATTACGCTTCATAAGTTATATGGATCTACATGAGTAGATAATTAGGATTTGCCGCTGCTACGAAGTTACCCTTGACTCGTTCCTTCGAATGCAAAATGAAACGTGTAATGTCTCGCCTCAGTGAGTTCAATATGCCCCTTAGAGAATTTGATCGCTACCATGCATCAGGGGGCTTCATGAACGTTGACTAGGCTTTTCATCTATCGAATTATAGGTTTGTCTAGGTTTTTTGATCGCTTTCTGTCTTCGTATTTTATAGCTTCTGGACTATAGGACGCTAAATAACCGTAATAAAATCATCTGGTTCTTTATTAATTTCGTCGGTTGCCCCGTTCAATAAAGAGCAGATATTTTCACTTTGGTTGTGAAGTTGATGAAGATTATATTTTGTCTTTGCTGGAAATTATCGGTTTCTATATTATTGGTCTCAATCACTAGAATATCACTCTATTCGAAGACGTAATCAGTCACATTGATGTTTTGGGGTAATGTCATTTTAATGGTTGGTCTGACCTAGAATGGAAGAATCATTATCACTACGTGAATCACTTAATTGAATAAACGAAACGCTCCCCTACGAACAATGCGATATTGGCACCATTTAGCATCATCGAAAGCCAGGCATCTGTATTAACGGCGAAAACATCGAAATCTTACAAATATAGTAAGATAATCCAACTATACAACAAGTTTTTATGGATCAGTTGAGTTGTTAAAGACCTTCAGGGATCTAAATCGGTTCCATGGTTCCACAAGTGTATATATCAATCAGCAAAGATCATACGTCTGGGAGAAACACATTAAGTACCATTTCAACCGGTGTGTCAGTAAGGTCTCCTCAGGTGGAGTCGATGAAAAGCCGTCAGCCCCAAAATGATTTATCTCACCATAAGCACTAAAGCGTATAAAAATTGTTTCTAGCTACAAAATGGCTTGGATACGAGTAAAGGGTAACGAATATTTTAATGCATGTCAAGGACAGTATGAGCTCGCAGTCGCCAAACCTATTGCTAGTACACTTGCGCACAGACTGACTGCTCAAGGGAGAACACGAAATGAGGCTGTGTATGCGGTCTTATGCTTTTTATTAAGCTAGCTATAAATACGTATTGTATATAAATATCCAGCCCTCTTAGTATAGACATTTACGGACTTTCAATGACAAACCGCGTAAGCCCTTATCGGGTACGCGGCATCACCATAGACGCCGCGTACGATTATACCCTTCAATTGGTCTGTCCGTATTAAGGGAGAATGGATATGTGTGCAACATTTCCAGCGAAATTAGCATTCAAATGAGGCAACAAAGCATAGGAGGTACGTCAGTCATTCGAAGAAAAACAAATTTGTAACAGCGGCACCTTCATAGCATCTCTATATTGCTATACCATAGTGTCACATGTGCATTCAAAGATTGAACACTGACTTGTCGCATCTTGTAAAGATGATTTTTTTCCACGGTGGCGCGCTTTCAAAGCCTCAGACCTACTTTTAGTACACGTGCTCGGCCTTTTGTCTCACGATCCATTTCCGTTCATCGTTAGAGAGAATCATATCGAAATCATTGGCGTGCAAAATTTAAAAAAACATCGGGAAACTAGACTGAATGATTAACGAAAAATGCCTGATTAGTACCATGTGCGTGATACTACTATTGACATTTAAAATACTGCACGAGGACTTCTGGTAGTCGAGTACCGACTGGTGGTCTGCATCTCGATTATTTCTGAACCTATCTTCTTTTGGCGATAATACTCAACAGAAGATACAGGGAGGGCAATAGGCATAGACCCTCGGTAAACGAGAACCTGTGACTTTGTTTGGTCAGCAAACCTGTCAGAATCGAATTTAGATGCGTACATTGGGTTAGAAAGACGCGCAAACAGATGTATGGCAGATTCAACAGGATACAGTGACGAATGCAATTTTCACACCACCGGAAGGTCATACACATTAGTACTTTCATAACACCCGCGCATATTCAGTACTATAGGAAAATGGTGCGCCCTATTATAAACCCGCTCTTTCTTGTTACAGTTCACAAACCTCGTACTACAACAGACGCTGGACTAATCTTCAGAGACGGCCGACGTCTCAATACGTTACGTTAGTCGAGTCGGCTTCGGGAATGGATGCTGCCTTTAATCGCTGTTATATTTTCAGGATGCACGCTCATATCGGCTGCCGGTACATCGTATAGCGTCGCGGACAGAAAATCAGCACGTTTTCCGCTACTTCAACACACGTGAAATGAAAACCCAACCCTCGAAGTAGTTCAAGTAATTTGCTTCACGCAATCTATTGCGTGATCCGCACTAATCAGGACAGGAATGATAAAATGCTTTGCTTTTTCAACGTACGCATACACAAATGGGATTGCCTGCCCGTAGAACATCCGTATTTCATTAATCGTGTGCCGCATAAAATAGGAACAAAGTCATATAGATGTGGCGCGCTTGAACCTCAATATTTTAAACCTACAAGATTTCAAATTAATTGCCCTTAAGCCTTCCAACATTTTTTACCAAATCAAATCTTCGTAACAAGTACGTTTTTACCAGAATATGATACACGATGGTCGCTGCTGGCCGTTATACTTTGAGCGCCGAAGGCTATCATTTCAAAATGACCAAAATTCACAGTTTTTATAAAGGAGAAAATCTATTTACATGATTCGGACTAGTGACAGAGTGCTGATGATAAAATCAGCAATAATCGCTTCGTTTTTATAGGGTTGATGTACTGCTCGCGCCGGCGGTAACTACTAGGAAGGGCGAACGTAGCTTCGGCGACCCGTCAGATTTACTGCTCACACAGCATCAACATAGTAAACTTGGCGATCTGCTCGTTGACTCATCGTGGCAATTGCCGCAACATCTCTTCTTCGAGCTAATATTGAGGAGAATGTTGCTGACGAAACGTCGGATAGGTTTGTATAAGTAGCAGACTGCTATTGATGTTAGCCAGAATAGTTCAATAGATGTCTGCGTCGTACACTCTAGGGCTTTTATCGACAGAATCACCAACGAACAGAGGGGGATTCGTCCAATCAGCAAAAAAAGGCTTTGCGAACGCTTATTTAAATGAACGTCTGCTCGGTGCCTACTGCGTTTTAACAGAAGTCCAAGTTGTATTCTTATATAGAACACCTTACGTGTTCTATATAAGAATACAACTTGGCGACCCGCATCCTGTTACTAACATAGTAATTATAGCTATATAGTCAGCAGCAGGGCATGGAGTTGTGACCTTAAATGGTCATGTGCAAGCCTCATTTTGATGCGGTTTAAAGGTTCTCTACTATAGAAGTGATTTGATGAAACCGCGTAGGGTTTCGAAGAGATTTCGCTAATCAAAAATAAACCTAGTATAGATTAAAGCAAAAACTATTATAATTAGTTTAGGTTGGCCCGTCTAGTGTTACCGGGTTGTTATCCTTTAACTAGCAAAAAAAATCACTATCCACAGATGCTCAATCGTATATTCCGTAGAGGCCTAGTCACTCGCTAGCTGTGGACACTGTTTGCCAAATCGACTTGTCTTTTGTCTCAGCTAAATTTCCTGTCCTTTGGTTTGTCTATGGTTCTCTTTTACTACTTTAACGCCATTGGCTACAAGGACGATTATTCCTCTGATGACATAATTTGTCCGCGAGATGAGATATTTTACGACTAATAAACACGTGTGCTTTGTTTCTGGTTGTACTATAACTAACGTCTTCTCTTCCATTCTATTATTCGCATTTGATCGTCTCTTAAAAAACGATAACGATTCCGCGTTCCTTAAAGATGTTGGAGGCTTTATCTGGGGCATTACATTAATCAGTGGTGGCATTTTTGTTTTGCGCAGCAATGGCCCTTTTTCAGCTCTAATGCGCTTCCCCTGCGTTACAAATCAAGCAGGGCGTACCAAGCGGTCACCAGATCTGTTCCGTTCAGAGGAGGCGCATTGTGCTAGAGTTGCTAAAATCGGTTTACCAGGCCCAAACCTAATTTGAACCCTTTCTAGGCGCCTATTTTTCCCCTGTTTTTTTTTTGGAGCAGAAAGTTTTCTCGAAAACATTCCTTATCTTTTTCTCTCCATTACATTTTCTCATTCCACTTTTCTTCTTCATACTGAACTTGTTCTTCAGTCTACGGTTTTCATTCTCCCCTTGACCTCATTACCTTTTCCTTCGTGTTTTTCTTTTATCCTTGCTCTGTTCGTCCTTGGACGTATAGTTGCGTGTGGTTTTAGGTGTGCGTCTATATAAACATTTTTAGCATATTCTCTGAACAATAAGTTTAGAAGAATCAGGAAGATTTGCCTGCCAGCGTTTCAGAACGATAATGGTTTGATCTCGACGATCTCGTTCTTGAATAGTGCAGGATAGCGAGGCTATCGATGCCACAATGCTGCGACTATAACAATAGAAAGGCGGTGGACAACACTGACGAGGTGAGGGAAAGCAGTCCTGCAACGGGTGGAGGAGTCTTTCCTTCGGTTTCGTCAGTTCTGCTAACGTCAGATGCAAGCTAACGTAGCGATGATATAAGTAGAACGATGGGCGCGGCAGAACCCGCATATATACAGAGAAGCAACAGAGGCACCGTGCGTGGGAGACGAAGGGAACCCCTGCAACCAACCCTCTCTCCATCTCTGTGTCGGTGGGTGAAGGTAACGATGACGTCACTGCAATCTAGATATGGGTAGCAGACGCGGCCATAAAAGACAACAAGCGGGCCATACAGCCGCTGCCTCCCTGCTCGCAGCCAGTTCAACTGTTGGCATTGAATCAACTGCCCGAGTGAGAGAAGGGAGTCACAGAAGGACACTATACTGAGACACGTTCATAGTATTCCTTGTACGACCGGCAAGGTCATACTGCAGACGGCGCAGTTATAAAATCCATATCAAAAAAAAAAAACAGCGAGATCTAGCTCTTTCTGGCGGAATTTTTTACATTCGCATCTCTCTATGAAGGGAGAACCGCAGAGAACTGAACAGAACTGCAGGTTAGTTCCAATGATAGGAGAAGAAACGCGAAAACGATTCACAGCATCACCTGGTGGTCGCAAACTGGCCGGTGTTGGCCTCATTTTGGAGATGGCCGAAGGCCAGCAATCTCCGTATTTTTTCTTGCTTTATTTTGGCAGACGACGTAAGCACGCAAAAAGATTAAATAATTCAGTTTAATCAGTATGTTGTAAGCGTATAAATTTACATATTCCATATAAGATGCCCACGGACATCCTACAAAGCTTGGAAAATGAATACCAATGAACCAGTAACGGCCGACAAAAGATAATGCTCTTAACAGAGTAGTATGTTTATGTTCGTGTTATTGACAGGAATCACTCGAGGAACATCATAGTCCCGTGAAAGTTCAGATTATAATATGGGTTCACTATATTGAACGTATTCGCGGCTCATATCGGTAAAGACGATGGCTAAAAAACATAAGCACTGCTTGAATGCGAAGGGGGGCACGTGAGCTTGCTACAGATTCATGTCACTTGGGAAGGGGCTGGAGCTTAAGACCTGTGCCCTTCGGGTCGCCGGAGAGACGGCAAGACGCCCTTAAGCGAAGGAAGTATAGGCGTCGCTCGAGTATCTCGACCTACTAAACTTCACTCTGCTAGAATGAGAGATACTTTCACCTGGTTTTCAAACTCGTCGTATCTTGTAAACCTTTAGATGCCAATAAAATGCAGCCGATGCAAACGACCGCAATGCTATTATACGGCGAATGTATGAAACGATCTTGTCAGATGTATTTTATTCAGCTGTTGTAGAAGTTAGCGTCAGTAATGTCGCTAATTTATACACGAGTCATAAATTGCATATTAGAGAACGTGTACAGTGAGGAGGTAGTCGCCACGATGCATTCTCTGTGAACGGCCATGATTTCGGGCATACCGAATTTGTATGATTTTCAATCTATTGAATTTAGATGACATGCGTATGCGTCGCGAAATTGAGCTGTAGACTTTTAAGCTCTAGAGCACTCTTAAATGTATCATATTATTTCCTCTACTCTTCATGTGTAATCTTCACTTGAAAATCTTCAAACAAGTTTATCCGTTTAGCACCTGAGCAACAGTTGCAGATCGGTCGGTATGATGCTTCAGTAGATAGATCCCCTGCTGGTTACCATTTGTCAGTCAGTGCTTTAGCACTGATCTCATCAGCTCTGATTCTCTATGCTTTGTCGGACAATATGTTCATTCACAAGAGTGAAACTGACAGAAAACTCAGAATTCGCTTCCGTCATCTGTTTCAAATGCCACCCAACGGCCATCTGGAAGCCGCATAAGAATAATAACTGTTTATCGAAAATGTTCCAAACATCTGCCGGCCAAAGATGCAGTTCTACTACGCGTAATCTTTTTTGATACCGCTAGCCTACTATGGCCTTTCCGTAGTTAGCGGTAAGTTGGTCGTCTACTGGCTGGCTACGAGCAGAGAAGGCAAAGACGGAACAGATTCTTGTGAGTAGAGCGCATCCGTGAATGATTACGAATCGGACCTAGCGTCGTCTTCTCTCTTTTCTACTATAGTGCAGCAGCGACGCCACAGAAAAATAGGATTGGCTCACAGCGATTTCTAGGGAATCTCCAGCAGAACGAATAAAAGAAGACACTGGCCGTATTATGTTTACTAAGCTGAACATGCTTCCTCTTTTAATACTAGCATAATGTCTAGAGCAGTAGGAAAAACATATCTATTGCGGTGTCACATGAGTATGTCGCTAAATAAAAACAGCCTTTTTCTTAGAAAAGGTAACTAATACAGCGACTGCTATGTTCCCATAGACGTTCGATAGGAACCGTTGAGCCGTAAAAAGAGAATATTACGCCATGACAACAATTCAGGACAACGAGTTCCTAAATGGTATCAACAGTTAGCCATCGACAAACGAAAAATTAGAAGAGATCAACTCGTGAACAAAAGCGGCCACTGCCCATAAGGCAATGTTAAAACTGTCGCGTAAGAAATAAAGGATAATTAAGTTCTCCAAGCTTTTGGAGTATGGTCGTGAACCGAATTTTCGTTGAACAGAACTCGATCATATTGAAAACATCCTCATATTGGTTCCTTCAATGC
Source organism: Varroa destructor (assembly GCF_002443255.2). NCBI lineage: Eukaryota > Metazoa > Arthropoda > Arachnida > Mesostigmata > Varroidae > Varroa > Varroa destructor. Next base: position 14,745,585 of record NW_019211456.1, read on the forward strand.
TGTATCTACACTATATACGCTAGCACCATATAAATAAAAATAAGTTAGTGTGTGTGCCGTTAACGGAATTCTAAGAGGCGAACTGTTGCACGTATTTGTATGTTTATTTTTCGTAAGTTTATTTCTTTGGTAATATCTGACCAAACACCTTGCGCCAATAGACTTGGTATTCAATGAGCGTTGCGAAACTCATTTCGGTTACCCGTCGTTTCTGCCGTATGTAGATATTTTCTTTTTGGTCAAACTTACCAAGAACCACAAATTGAGTGGCGTGCCGATCTCTCGAATTCCTGGCGTCTTCTACCTCGCACTCGTATCTACCCCCATCGGCTTCAATCACTTGTTGAATCTGCAGTACACTTAAGTCTGTCAACTGCCGAAGCTGGACACGGGTTCCGCTGCGAATCAGATGTCCTTCATGGAACCAACGAAACTCAACGGGAGGCACACCACTGACGAGGGCACAGACAGCAGTTAAGTTCGAACCGACAGCTGTGGGGTGAATGCTAAACGCCTGGATGCGGGGACCTGTAGTGGAGAGAATGCAGAATAACAGAAAATATCGTAATAAGTAACTGTAATTTTGCTATGGAGAGTACCGTGTGTGCACTCAATCATGTAACGGCCACTCAGTCAGTTCAAGCCCCAACTTACTCGTCCATTCTCCTATGGTCTAAACATATCTAATCATATGATCTGGGAGGTCCATTTTTCCCTATTTTTATCTATTTTCTGCATTGCATAGTATATACAAATTCGAGTCATATAGAACCAATCTACTTTAAGTGGCATAGAAAAACGACATCCATGCCCGTCTAGACAACTGAGCCGACCACAGCAGCGTCTGATAAACACGTGACTTGTAAGCATTGTGAAAGAACATCATTATAATACTTTGTTGATTGTCGCGTAGGAGTAGAAGCGAAAAAATCCCACCCAGCCAAATATGCGCGTACGATTTTACATCATCTCGTGATGTCGTTTGCGCTGCCACCATCATCCACATAATATTCCTCTCTTGAGGCCCACTTTTTTGAAGTCATTCGCCTACTCCTTGATCAGCCGTCGTGACCGTTTGGGAATGATTTGTTGGAGTAGAAAGTAGCGAATAATAGTTTGGGTTGCTTATAAAGCTTTTGTTGTTTCTACCTATGTTATCCCATTTTCTTTTTTTGGACAGATTCATTGGGTTTGCTAACTATAAGCCAAGTTTATGAGAATCTGCGAAGGTGTTTCGAGGGAGCAAGTATCACTGAACTACCCAAATGTAAATATGTTCATTAGAATATGATCGTAAAGCACCACTATATGCCGCTGCATTTATAGGCGAGAACGAGTTTGGCGCCCAAAACAAGTATTATTATTACATATGTATATATTCGTTGTATACTTGTCGCATGTAAATAAAATTCGATTTTTTTCTGCCCGTGCGGTCTTCGAGGACCGGATGGGAGTTCTCTAATCTTTTGATGTCCAAATGTGAATACGTTTTGCCGTCTGTATTTTTCAAATCTGAACATCAGTCAGCACCATTCAATGCCTACCTCTGCAATCGTACGAACCGAAGCAGGAATTGCCAAATAGTGGATTGATGATTCAGGGCAGTCGGATGCTTGCGTCCTTTTACAGTTTTTAGGGCAATTGCAGTTCGATTCTTTCATGCATATTATTAGTGCGACAAACGAGACGATACTCAGGCTTCCGAACACGTGTGTACGAGGGTATAACGGCGTGTGCCAGCAAAGCAGGCAAACGTAAGAGAGGTAACACGTTTTTTGTTCCGTATTGTCCTGTTTTTTTTTTTCTTTTTGACTCTAAGCTGAGTTTCCTTTACAGCAGCAGATGAAAATTGATCCTCTCGCTGTGTTATTGATTACCCTTGCTTTTGTTGTCTAAGCAATGTCTGTCACCGCACCCTCTCGCTGACAAAAGCAGTGTCGGCGGGTCCTGCGAATTCTTTTCTGCGTTTTTACCATATGTGAATAGGCTCTGATATCGCTAATGCCCGGTTCATTTTTCGGTCGTCCTCTAGGTAAGCCTACCAGCATCACAGCAGGTAGTTAGCTAAGCAGACAGACAGCTTCTTTCTTAAACCTGGGTTCTATCGGGTGTGTCATACAGCTCCCAGCTTCTATTCTACAGTTAATGTCTATTAGCCCTGTCCCTTGCACCCAATTTCTTTGTTGGCCGCCAAGCAAGCAGGTTACAAAATAACCTCCTCACAAGTCCTTGACTGGCTCGGCCGCTCGCACTTCCCCCATTTATTCGGGTGCTCGGGGTCTAGCTGCCGGTTCCTCAGCCTGTGTCCTCAGCAGCTAACGACTCGGCGTTGGTGAAAGCTTCAGAGGCGAAAGAGTGGCTGCGTGCTCCTAGGACTCCATCCCGTAGAGAACACTCCAGCCCAGACCCACCCGCTATCATGCTGCTTAGTTTGGAAATGTATATTTACGGTTAACGGATGCAAAACACTGGGATAGGTGATGATTCGCTGGCAGTACAATTGCCCGATTATAGATAGTCATACGGGCAGTGAAGAGCAATAACATCCGGCCAAGCAATATTTGCGATCACCGAAATTCTGCTCGAAAAAACTGACAATCTTGCACAGTTTCATACTTTAGCGCCTATGCTTTTAGCGCTATAAACGGATAACTCTGTCATGTTTGATGGTAAATCTTATTATAAGTAATGTGACCAATAAATTTCGAGCTATTTGAATAGACTCAGGTTGATTTTACATTAATTATACCAGCTCACTCTGAAGAATATGCGCATAAAAAAAACATAACAACTTTCTAGTATAGAACAGATCTTCTCTTTTCCGTTAGCCATGTAATGCATTGCCTGTCGACTAGTCGAAATGTATGTGAAGATTTAACCATTTGTGTACTAACGCCTCATTTTTTATATGAAAAATCATAATGGCGTTGCGTATCATCAAGTCTATTTGCTGCACTTCAAGCAGTTGATATTAATTAACGAACTATTTACGTAATTACATTCCGTTTCACGTATGTTTGAAATTATTCCCTTTTCTAGGCCATGATTGGTTACACTCAGGACCTTTTGCTACTCGTAAATTCGGCAGGCTGCCGGTTAACAATGTTGTCAGTCCGCCGTCTCAAGCGATTACGTTCATCTGGGCATGCGTGCGCACGAAGCTATCAGCTTGATATCATTAGAAAAAGCTTCTATTGTAACAGGTCTTTCAGGATTGTAAAAAGCGGATCTGGTATAATTTTCCCTGTTTAAGTAGAATACTCCATCGTATACGCGTCACCGTATTACGTGTCGATATATCCGGATATGGATAAAGCAACGGCTGTAGCCGTGCATTGACGATGCTTTTCGACGATACCTGCGTATCTTATGTGCCAATGTCGTAATAGCTAATTCATGGAGAGCGGATCCAACAATCTCCATAATCCCTTTTTTGAGGTTTGCAGCAGGTGGACCCGTTTTCCGACTTTTTCCGTAATTTTGCGGGTAACATCTGAGCATTGACTGAAGCTGAAGGAGCTGCGGCTAGGTCTTCGTATCGAGCGTTAAACTTTATGGAACAGGAATTCAGGGCTATAAGATGACAAACTGGTACAGAATCATTGGTAACTGTTGCTGTAAGGACTCCATACATAAAATCTGCGGCCGCGTCTGAAGTGTTGCTTGCGAATAATAGCTGGACAACTGCTAAATAGGAGGTTCCATAGGGGCTTAGTCGTAGTCCTATATAGTTAAAGCATGGAAAGTATAGCTTATTTTTTGTTACTGTTGATTACGTTTGCTTTCTCCGAGAGAAAGATGATATGAAAGTTACGTTTTAATTAAAACTAAAAACCTCACGTACATAGTGTATATGTTCTTATATGTAGATTATAATTAATTCGAGTAACTAGTTGGAGATCACTTATTTAAACTAAATCTTGATTTTCACTGTGTACGTTAAAATTGGGAATGATAAATAAATGTGATAGAAGAGAAGTAGACCTTATTTTTTTCCTCTGGTTTGACTGGTAAAATATTTTGTTATTCTAGGAGGGAGCTCTAGGAAGGCCGATCACGATCATATCGAGTATGTTAAGAGAGGACCATGATTAAATAGATGGAGCAGCTCGATTGTTCGTCTTTCTGCGCTTGGCAGTCCCCTATGATCCGCGCTAAATGTTTTACGTTTTGTGCTGCTGGTAGGCAATGTTTCAAACGGGTGGCGCTCTTCACGAAGTGTGAAATAAAAATTTACATCCCAAAGGTGGCTGAACTAAAACTTCAAGTACTACTTGAAGTTTTATACAGTCTAAGTTCATCCGTTCTGACAAAGGATCCTAGGCCACAGAAATCGGTCCTCCAATTATTTTTTCATTAATACAAAATATGTACATGAGTATGCTAAGCTTGTGCTAACGACTTCCCAGACTCACCAGTATCCAGGTACTGCTTTATAGGCAAACGTATTATCTCGATTTGAATTGCTTCAAGTCCCGCTTACGATAACGACGACAATAATACACCAATCTTAAGAAATTCAAAATGAATAGTTTTATTTGGTGATATATACATATTTTTCTTTTCATAAACATTTCTATTTTTTGCTCTGGCCTCGTGTATCGTATAATTTCTAAAACTTATCTTCGTGTATTTCCATTAACTCCTTAGGACGCACTCTTCCCTGTAACAGAAAAACAACTAAGGGCGTGATGGAGTAAGTCTAAAGGCAGAAAAGGTTCGCAATGTTTCAGATCAGGCTTAACGTATCTGTGTCAAACGATCGACATCCTTAACATTCATAAAATGGCGCACAAGATTCGCAAAGATATCACAAGACACTGGAACCAAGCTTGTATTGTAGCCTACAAGTACATCCTATAATAGTACTGTTCCTTTATACAGAAGGATTATCGAAGGCGCACCTACATATCATATACCTTTTTGTGTTTATTTTTTTGCTATTTCGCCTCCGTTTGCTTGTTTCTTGAGACATGGACTTGGTTTGCAACAAATTTCTCACGCTATCGGTCCTCGATTCGTTAGTAATGCTCTCTTTCAGTCCCGTGCACCTTTGTGCCTTTTTTCCTATTAGCTGAATCAGACCTATTATGTTATCACAACATCATGGATTCTATTATTACTCTCGCCAGCAATTAGTAAATGTTGCGGGAGAAGCTGCAATATTAACACGGCATGATACAGGACGCACAGAAACACGAATTGGCAGCCAGGGCTGGTCGGGACGACTGTAAACGCGACGAGTCGGTCCATGGGACGCACGATTGGTCGTTCGTGTCCATCTGCTAGTTGCCATCTCTATCGCTCACTATTCGAGCGGTGTAAGTCCGTCCATCTGGCGAAATCAGTAGTCTGTCGGCCCATCGCTGAGCCGTTTTGTCACGAGGCCGCCACTGCTGCGGCCGACGCCAACGAAAACCATGGGAAAAGAATCGATCAAATCGATGTTTGTATGTATGTTTCTATGCGTATGTATTTGTGTGCATTATTAAATATTCCGTTTGCAATACGCCTGACGACTGTGTACGTTCGAGTAGATGTGTAATGAAACACTTTACGTATTCTCCTTCTCCTGATTCCGCCAGTTCATTTAGATTACGGAAATGATTTTAGCAAGGCAGGAACTATAGCAAGGCAAAATATATCTTCATTAAATGGTTCGTAGCAGAACCCAAGCTAAGTTAAACTCATTCATTGAGTTTTTAGAAATAGAACAGTTCGGGTAAAATCATTTGGAGGGAAAATAGACAAAACGCAATTAAGGTAATTGTCGAATGCTCTTGGTCGACAGTGTGCGGGAAATTATAGAAAAACGAGTTGGATGTATTGTTGTCAACAATACACCATCCAAATAGGGAGAGGTTCCGTTAGTAGGATACACTGTTGTTCGATGAAAAAGGACCTGTTGTCTAAGTCTAGGAGTTTTAGCACAAAGCTGCTTACGTCCTGCTAGATGTCGACAAGGAAAAGTGTACAAAAGCCTTGCGTGTACTCGACATTCAGTACCATCATAATTCATCTATCTCGCAGACGTTTTTGCTTACGAGCGAAGTATGATTGTCTCGGCTGCATAACGTCTCGTCAGTTTTCTTCAACCTTAAGCCATGCAACAGTCATTATTTCGCGCGTTGACGGCGGTAAGTCGCACGACAACGGGACCACCAGCCATGTGCGCTACGTTCTTATCCGTATTTAAGACTCATAATATTCGTAATTTTGTTGTATCATTATTTTTTACAGTGTTTATTATTTTAGCTTGCCGTTATCGGAACGACACGTCGTCGTCGTCGTGACCGCCATCTTCATTCTCAAATCGTCAGAAAGTGTGGGGGACCGCCGCTGGTTGGCACCTTTGTTTTCTTCGCAGAACATCGCGAGCTGCTTAGCACATCGTTTGATGCGAGCGTCTCTGGCTAGACATTTAACGAGTGCTAAGAATTGAAGACACCATAATAAATGTTAGAATAATCTCTTTTTGTCAGAACTATCTATCTATGCATACGTCATATATTAACTAGAGTTAATGAATACTAAGTTTGTTATTACATAACAATTACGTACGCAAACGTGATTGAGCAAGAACTCCAACGATCACCGAAGACTTACGGCGGGATCCAGATTATTATTGCTGCTGGTCGGACGCTTGTTACGGCTGCAGATGGTAGCGATGCTCGTAACAACGGTAGATAGGGAAAAAAACAATAGGAAAAGCTATGTGAGAAATTCTACGGCTGCGTAAACCAAGCGAGCAGGGCGTACGATGCGGCAAAATTAGAAATAGACGAGTTGATTCAGCTAGCTTTGTCAGCTAGCTTGTATCGTCCGGTTATCGTACACCATGGAACGAGATATCAATGAAGTTCCCCTATAAGGGTCATCTGTAGACGACAGCCGTCCAGTGCGATGAGCTGTTTCCCCACCCCACCCCATCTCGCCGCACCATTCTTACACTACATGTTAATGATGGTAAACTACGGCAGCAGATGTACGTACAGTTGCTTTTCTTTTCTCCATTCTTGTTGTGATCAACATTGTCATCATCGTATCATACTAATGATAGTAATGAAAGGAGTTTTAATAAAAACAGTCTATCGGTGGTGATTATAGTTGTCGATGATATCGTCCTTGCACGGCACATTGACCGTGGATAAAATCGCTGGATATTTATTTCTCTGCTCGCATTACCGACTTGTATGTTTTCCCGAACGTCAGACGCCGCATCAAATCGATCACGATTCACGTTCGACAACAAATTATTGCTATTACAACAATAGGAATTAGTCTGAGCATCAGCCAAGAATCTGTCTGCTGGCATTGTCAAGTGTGCGCTTGTCAGTCGTAGGAAATCTAAGCTAAATAAATTCGCCTAGGTCGCAGATCGAGTGAATCATCTACCTCTGTCACTCTCTAATAGCCAAACAAGCGGAGAGTATATGATGATAGGACGCAATTGAATAGGGACAAAGTTGTTTTGTAGTAGGGATCATTAACGGCTTCCCTCGACGACGAGGACGATAACAGTCTGCCGTCGCGGCTTAGCGTACGTGAAAATCGAAACAGACAGATGAAGAGAGTGGCATAATCATGTACATAATCGACGATAGGCGACAAATATGTCGACCCCAACGACAGATATTTCCGATATCTCCATAATAACGAAAAGGGAAACAATCATCACAATCACAATACCCACGGCTCTACTCAGTGTCAGAATACGAGCCAGCTAGTAATGCTGCCTTTTACATCTTCCCTGTACATTGTATTAGATTTCTATCCTTGAAGACGAAGTAGAAACAACAGCGCGTCATACGATTTCCTGCTCTAAGAAGCAATGCCTGATTATGTGCCGACGTAGATACATCTGGTCGTAGACAACCGTTGTTTTCGAGGTGGTTATGGCGGCGCTACTTGAACCAATTGACTGAATAACTGGACGTCGTATTGTAACGGCAGAAGCGGCAACACGATCGGATAAAACGCTTCTCCGCTCCACTCCACTCCGTTCAGTTGGACGAATCGAACCAGTCGTCAGACGTCAAGGAGGTGCACCAAATGACCGACCAATTAGGTCATTATGCGAAGGTGGCGACAATAACAACAGCTAGAGTAGCATCATGCAACAACTGTCGATGTAACCCCCATAGCAGACGACGAGATACCGAGATAATCAACGAGCCGCCGTCGCTGCAAAATGACAATTGAACAACGATCGCGATGTCTTTGGGAGTGGCAGTACGATTCGCTGATGGCAAATTTACTGCTTTCCGTTTATTTCGTAGCCAGCAGCAGTGGATAGAAACGGAGAAGTGAGACGCGCAGAAGTCAAAGAGGGCGAAAGGGAGTCATCGGGTCACACAGCACTGTCTAAGTTTTCGTGCGTGTGTCTTTGTGTGCATATTGTATACTTCCGCATATTTTATAGTATCAGTCATTGTGTTTCTCTGGTGGCCGCCTATTTAGTGACGGCACAGTGTAAAAGCAACTAGAAAGAGAAGGTACAGCAAAACGGTACCGTCGTTGATACTGTTCTCTGTGGGGTGTTTGTTCTCGCGAGATTCGAGCTTTTGCTTTGTTTGGTCTTGACACTGGCACCCTTATTGGCGTAGTAGCGTGTACTCAAGAAAGTATCAATTTTATAGAAAATTGTATTTCAGCTGAGAAGAACTATACGATTGACTATACTACTATATATTGATATACTGAGCTCAGTGTCTATTTTCACAGCGGATTTCATCTTGTCGTGTTTCACGTCTAGATACATCCTATCGGTGGTGTTGCATTTCTTAAGTTAAATGAATTTCTAAAGTTAAATAACTTGAATTTCATAGGAAAGTTTAATAGCCTAATTATTACCGATCGAATAATGTTAGTGTACCCAGCAAGGCTAAGCCAACGACTCTTGCTTCGAGTCATGTCTAGAGGTGAAAGGCTCCTGCAGGACACTAACTATCTTGATTAAAAATTGAGATCGTTCTATAGTAGATGAAGTGGAAAGAGAGTCAGCTAGATAGCTAGATGAATGGCCTGCGTTACAAGTGAATCGTTTTTATCACTATGTGGACGTGGCCCATCCTTGTTTCACCAGACCCCTGTTCACGGTAATCGGCCGGACCGGCGAGCAACACGGCACCAGCGAGACCTTCGTTCCCCATAAAGGTGCGAGAGCCCCTCTGCAATGCTAGTTGATCATGCATGACGCACGCGACGTTCACCGAAACAACTCGTATGCATTATCGACTCAATCCTATCAATCTTTCAGTTCTACGGAAAATTATATATATCGTTATAAATAGCGTGCGATTAGTACTGCAGGTCGAATAAGTCACTATCACAAAATAAGTATGATTATGACAATTAGAAAAATTAAGGAAGGTGCGAAAAAAAAACAAAAATTACGGCTGTGACAATATTTCTGAATGCTATGAAAAAGCTCGCTCTGATAAACCTACTTAAAATTTTTTATTTCCTATTATGACATACTGTGTAGTGTAAATGTTACGATTTGAGTAAACAGAGAAAATTATAGGGTTCGAACCAGCGACCTGTCCTGATTAAAAAAAAATTTAACAATTAAAACGTGGCTGTGGTCCTAGATCGACAGCGAAACGTCTAGTATTGATCAACTATAAAGCATTTTCTGTTCATACACTGTACCAGTATTATCCTTCACCAGGGTGGCCGGCTATCTACAAGAGAAGATGCTTTCAAATTAGGGAAATTAGTCGTAGCGTCCATCCGTGACTTAGACGAAAGACAGCTCTTTTCAAACAAAATAGTGAACTCGTAAAAACGACAGTGCGTCGTTTTCAGAACTTGAACAAAGACCGGGTGTTATTTAACTTTTTAACGCTGAATCAATCTCATCAAGAGAAAAAAACTTTCCATTTGCCTTAAATAGACAGTCCACGTTATTGCTAGTTGTTACGCGGCTTACAGAATGAGCACTTCAACGAGGCAAGTTAAGCTTTAGTAGCGCTTGGATTTATTATTTCTGATACACTTACGCTTTGAATACAAGAGTTCACTGCGATTTCAGGCAGGGCAATATCATGGGCCAACTCGATCGTTCAAATAAGCCCAGTCTTTTTGAATTTCTGGAACTCTGACCTTCTGCCACTTTCCCAGAATTCAATTTCGCTCGATTTATATGCCGTATCTTGTATACACATATGTTAACGCACGATTACTATTACTAAGTTTACCCTTTAATTAACAAGGGTTAAAGAAAGAATATTTGGAAAATTATCACATGAAAAAATTTCATTGAAATATCTGTTCAATTTAGTGCAATGTACACTCTACTCAGCAATGACGTGGAGCGTAAATCGTGCGTGGACCCGTACTGATAACAGAATAGCTGTCCCTGACAGCATCGATAGTAATGATGATAACAATAATGGCATCATTATAGATAATCGCAGACTATTTACAGTTTTATCTGTGAGCGGCACAGCAGAATAGATATTAATCAGCTCTGATAACAGGTGTTATGTCGTACCCTGTAAAACATAAGCGCATTCTTTTTTTCCCCGTAACGTTAGCGATGTAATGATAATTTGTTTGTTTAGCTTCTGATACACTAACGTCAGACTTTTGCCAACCGGCGCCTGTTAATCCTATTCATGCCGCTAGTGAATGTTTGAGCATTTTTTATTGAAATAATTACTACCCGCAGCCAAAAAAACAGCAAAGAATTTGTCATTTAGGAACAATTTTGATGAAATGTACAGCGCTGAAGCCCAGCCCGTATTGCCCATTGGCTACTCTTAATGGGAACATACTGTACTCATAACGCTGTAGTAGCTGTTATTGGAGGAACGCTGAAATTCTCAGCGGTACGATATAAGGCTTTACATCAAAGCTAAACGACTCGGATGTCATTGGCAATATTTCTGACCATCACTGCCATCGTGATTATCTAATCTTCTGTTTTTTCCGTGTATTGAATACATCGTGGATTTCTTTCACAACCTTTAAATGCAGACAAATCACCTATTGTGTTTCGCGAGATAGGTTTCATTCACACAACAGGGTTTCATAATTCGTTATACGTTTCGAAGCGGTTTGTACTTACAGATACAGTGTGCTTATGCGGACTTTCATATGAGTACGTACTAGGCACTTATGCTGTAAGCAACCCCTCCCTTTTGCTGAAGAAAGTAAACCAATGCTCGGAAAACCCGTAGCAGCAATTTGCCTGCCAGTGTAGAGGCACTTAGGATGTAAATCTGTAACGCGAAAAAAGTACAACTTATTGTTTACTTTCCTTGAGAACGTCCTGAATGGCAATTTGTTCAATATGTAATGGAAGCTGGTATTCTAAATATCCTCAAAAAATCAAGCTGAATAGTTGAAACATGAGAATAGAACACGCTGTAGACCCAAACCGCAATCACTTTTAGTCATCATTTGTCCTTGTATTTTTAAGCTTGTTCTATCGTGTAGCCTGCTCTATTTCCAGATTTTTGTTCGTACCTTTTAAGTGTACTTGCCTTTTACAAATATTATTTTAGTTCCCCATGCTTTTGTTGTAACTGCTGTTGTCGTTGTGACATTGGAATCATGCAGAGGAGACATGTTCACATTCAGATTTTAGAAAGCAATCAATACCACCACTGAGTACGGTGTTTCCGATGCTTCCTATGGCGTCGTTGTTTTTGTGCATGGCGACCAGTTTGCTGTGCTTATAGACTATAACTGTAGTACACATAGAACGCACCATTATCATCACGTTCTTAAATCCACAGACGAAATCACCCTAACGTTTTATGTACATACATACATACATAAAAAGCAAGACCATCTACATTTAGAGTAACTATATACTGCGCGGATTCATTCAATGGAACTCAAATGTTTTGAGAGCCGTTTAGCTGCTCACCGAAAATTCAAGCGGGAAAATATCTTTTAATCGAAATTATAGGGAGACCTATAAACCGTTATGCCATGCACACACCTATAATGCTATATGCTATGTCCACTCCCCAAACCCCACCATTCCGCTGCAAAGGTACAAACCGCACAAAAAAACACGCAATAATAAATTATGTACGATGCGTTCTCTATCGAACTTAATTGCCGATGGGTTTGATACTAAGCGTTCGCTCCTTCCAACCAACTAGATGCCGCTTAATATTTCCGTCCTTCATAGTCGACGTTACGCTCTTTTCAGCTTAACGTTGCTGACCACTGTGCGCAGATCGCCATTGAGGTGGAAACGCGTAGCAACTGCGTATTACTAAAACCAACTTGTCTTTCCTTTCCTCCTGCCATTTCTGACAAGCTGCCAGCCATGGCTACTGGTCAAGAGTGGCCGGCTAATTACTCTTCATCGCTTCGTTTCGTTTCGATAGGGGAGGCTAATCCTTTATGTTATCGTATGATGACGAAAGACTGTTTTTGCCATATAACAACAGTAGCAACTGATATCTATTTAGACGAAGAAGGATTTTTGTACATGTGCTGGCTCTTGATAAACATTGATAAAGTTCAGTATCTTCTGATGGTCTCCCGCCGACTTCTGATTAGCTACTAGGTGTCCCTGCGGCTAGTCCTGAACGATGCTCACGAAATTCAATCATCGCTTTATCACAGGTCATAAAAGTGCTATTGAGAGCCTTGAACTGATCAGGTGTTTAACGCTGGTCGATCGTGACGTGTCGGAGCAATGCCACAAATAACAGTGAAAAGATATATGTGCGACAATTACGCGTACGAGAAAATGGCCAAATGTCTTATTTTTTTGTTTCTTGCCAGCGCGACATTGATAAGTCTGTGAAAAGCAGCGCGTCAGAGCTTGAAACAAATGGGAACGGATAAATGTGGATGCACGTATCTTTCTCTATTATGGGTCCACTTTGCCGGTCAGTGCATTCGGTTATGCCCAAAGCATGAGCACGACTGTGACGACGATAAGGGCAGCAACAACATGGCGCCATAATTAATCCTAGGCTGAATAAATCATTTTTATATCGTCATTTGAACGAAAACAAAATTGATACGGATCGTATGATCATAGCCCAATTGTAGGCAATTACTATGCTGCTCTCTCTGTGGGTCTGTCTGTTTGTGTGCGTGCCTCTGTGTAGGACAACAAAAAAATGGGCGGACGAGATCGGACATATTTTTGTAAACTGTAAACGTTTTATGGATAACCTCCATTTTACTGTATTGGTAGTAGCCGTCAGTCATGATAAAAACGTGATCGAATCGATGAATATATAAGCGAAAGGAGGAACAGGATGACAGTAAGAGAAATGGTTTATAGTGCGTCTTTTATATAAGTGGTACTATGTAATTGACTATACGTTGCCGATTTCGACTCTAGGGAATTTTTATGTACTCGTTCATAAACTTATTATGACTTATGGTAGCAACGTCATAAAGAGGAAACAGAGATTTGATAAAGTAACATAACATCTTATCGTTCATTGCAGTATTCTGTCTTAATTAAAATTAACGAAAGCGAAGAATGATAGGGTTGTCGATCGGTCTTACATTTGTCTTACACGATATCGCGTTAACAGCGACGTCTAATGTTTTTCCTAAATTATTCATTCAATCCGCGGTAAACTCACCAATGTCCAATGGACATAGGTAAAAAATGCTCTGTGGGCTAATGGGTAAAAAACACAAGTATATATTGCTACATGCGATTGCTAAGACTGCTCCGTCGGAAGTGTGACAATGCGCAACGCTTCAGAACGAGTGTATTTGTTAAGAGCTAACACAATTTCGAAGGCTTGTTGGTGTTAAAGTGAATCCATCGATTCGAAAGATCAGAGCTAATTTATCCACACAGAACTACTGAACAATACCGACCATGTAAAAGTTGACGACTTTATGTCCGTATATAGACCCAGTGATGGTTGTTTAAACGTTTACATTATTGGTTGCAGCCATTGTCTATTGTCCGTATCTAGGCGATTTTCTAATTCAGAAAATCATCCATGACAAAGTTGCTGACGTCTTACGGCTGTTATGAGTGCAACTGCCTCACTAATCTCTACTCGCTCATTTCAACACCAGCAGTTCCGTGAGATGGCTACATGCTGGTGGAAACGACCCGTCGTCGTTCAAACAGAAGCGCTACTCCGAACAGTAACAAGAATAACTTCAAAAAAATCGACATGCTTCATTTTTACTAAAAGCTGACTGGCGATCGGATTCGGACCCAGACCAGCGGTAGAAGTTTTCTCGATGCCTGTAATATTTCTGTGAGCAATTGACTCTTGGTTGGGCGCTAATAGTGGTGACCTATTCTGAACCGCATTACCGACAGGGTAGTCTTGGAAAATGTATCGATCCGCGCCGTTTTTAGATAGGACAGGATAAATACTCTTTCATATCTGACACCAGTCAGCATTAAGAGATATTCAAAAAAGCCCACCACTATTTCGCAAACGTGGCATGGAGACTAATGTCGATTGATAGCAGTCGGTGATAGTCACAAAATAAAGATTATGAATTTCATTTAAAAGCGAAATTGCTCTAACATTTCATAGTCTGCTTTGGCTGTTCTATCATCATTTGGACTCTTAACAGAACAATCTGTAGAAGCGTGAAAAAACCAAATCACCTAAGAATTGTAAAGTTTTAGTACTTATTATTGTATTGTTATTAATTAGATATATATGTGTGTGTGTTCATTGCTTGCCAGTTGAAATCTTCCACAGAGAAAGTATCGCAGGTAAATTGATACCTAACTTATTTGACAAACTTCAATGACTCGATGTAGCGGTTCATAAGTTCAGCCAAACCATCAATTCGCGTAAGCTTAGTTAAAGAACACGAATAACTTTGCTTCGTAATATCGTACTAAATAAATTTCATTCAAGATATATAATACCTGTTACATACGCGTTAACTAATGAAGATGGGTTTCAGGAAATCAAAATGTAGAAAACGTATCAAAAATTATAGTGCACTTGTGTCGCGTCAACACATTATCTATATGATATTTAAAGTACAGCTAATGAATACGTACCGACAGCGACCTGTTGTTGTTGTGACACATTTTCACTAAACTGAGTTCGATCACTATCGACTAGTTCTGAACGTAAGGTTTCTGCAATTACCGATGCAACTGTCTCTGTCGTAGACGATGCATAAACGATGAGAACACAGAGTACATAACACTTATTCCAATGAGCGATGCACTTCATGACTTTATTTGGATATATACTGAACACACACGCACACACACACACATATATACACACCTCACATAAACACTGGCCTTCACGTACGATTGTATTCGGGACGTAATTATATCCGCCAAGTACAAACAGCGCCCTGTTTCATTTCGTACGATACTTTACACAGATGTTCCTTGCTGCTATTCAATTACAGCAATTTCCAACTTCATCACTTGCTATCATAGACACAAAGTTACACTTTCCTGCAATATTTGTCTTCTTGGGGCAAAAGTATTCGTTTCCTCCTTAGTGCGTGTATCCTCAGATCCACAATGAATTAACAGCTCCGATGTTGCAAACTGATCTATTCCATCATCTGTCATATGCCTTCTTCCCTTTTAGGTTGCACACATCGTACGAAACTAGGCGAGGTTTTCAGCGTATTCTTCTTTGCACAAGCACATTTAAGCACAATACAACTCACTTTCAAAGATCACCACTTTAGTCTTAACGTAGCACACACTATACCTTTTACTTTTCAGGCTCTTCTCTTCCAACTTCCTCGAGCTTTCGCCCGCTGATAATCTTTTCACCATCAGGTCTGTGTTTTCGACTTCAGTATTACCCTATTGACATTATACGCCATCTGCATAGGCCGTTGTAGCCATACAAAAATCTGCACGCTGCACCCAAAAAAGTGATACTTAAGCACTGAGGAAGCTGGTTCAAAAAGCCAGCTACTCAACGCCGGCAATCCTCGATATAGACGATAAGCTGGCGTTGGCCATGGGCACCAGTGGTGCTAGTGATCTCGTGGGCGGTGGCGAGGGCCTGCGCTCGTGGAACAGACTTCGCCACTTCAGCATTTTAATGTCTTCAGACGCATCATGGAACGGGAAGCGTCATGACACTGCTCTGAATCTGTCACAGAGCTAGTGCAGATAGACAGCGTCGATAATGACAGCCTAATTACATCCAAAGGATGTGTCTGTAAGCCAATGGGTGGACTGTGGTAAGGGATGGGTCGCACGAATACATTTGGCATAATTTAGATTCGTAATAAGATTATCACTTTGTTGAAGGGTGCTGAGTTGAAAATTGTCAGTAAGGTGTGAGGGAACGTGGCAATAAAAAGTTAGTTGGGCCTTCATTTTACTCTTCAATTCGTGTATAAGGTGATGGAGAACAAATTTGGAGTATAAACTTGGGATCGATATTACGACAGACGATTTTCAACCTGGGGCTAAAATAGATCATCAGATTTCCCAATATCGTCGAATTGAACGATCGCGGAAGAAATTTTTGAACAGGATTATACAAGACCAAAATGCAATCAGTGAAATGGATGTCTTGTTTTAGAAGTCACTACTGCGAATAAACCAATGTAATTCTATCTAATATAGTGCAGAGTTTCTGCCAAAAGGTTGAAAACAGACGACATTTTTAGGTATCCACTTGTAATTTCTAAACCTAAGCGTAAGACGTTACATTTATGCTATGTGTTTGTTGGTTTTGTCCTACCATTTAACTTCATATTTCGACAGGTACGAAAAAGGATCTAACTCTAACTTACTAGCGATATGGTCAAACAATACATTCTTCTATATGACGGTGATTGAAGGGTACGTCTACGCTAGGAAAGGAGGAATTATCGTCAAAGATCTTTTATTTCGCTATGACCGATCTGAAATAGAAGGTAGAAATGAATAGACTAATTGAAAATCAGCACATTATCGGTCTCGACTTCTTGTACGTTTCCTCTCGTCGGAGATAATGTTTTCTGATTGGACTTTCAAATGTCTACTTACCGACTCACCCACCAGCAGTAAAAACAGATGAAGCCCAATGTCGTCGGAGATACAGGACCCAGTTCCGAAGCCGGGGACATGGTCAATTGATGATGGCAACTTGTCGCTTTTCTTTTGTTAGTGTTAACTCGGTGTATAACTTGCATACCAGTCTCGGGACGTGCATGTATGCAGGATTCCCTAATTTCGCGCAGAGCTCACAGGGGCAATCAATTGGCGAATAGGGAATAACGCATACATACAACGAACGAGATTGCTTACAAAAATACCCGAAAACTTGTACCGTTCATGCATCATGCTCAATTGTTTTAGACCTTACCTCGCACTACAACTTTGACCTCTTTATGAATTTCTCCGAGGGTATTTTTTGCCGTACATTTGTAGGTTCCCACATCGTCTCGGGTAACATTGGAGAAGTGTAGGGTACCATCCGGTTCGGATTGGAGATGCGTGTTATCTAAGCCCATATAAAAGAGAAGCAAAAACAAGAAAAACGATTGTCAATTTACTACATTTGTGGTACTCGATTATTATGCAGCGTTGGCTTGGAAAACCACTACGCTGATACTGTTAGCTTCGTGTTAACAAGACACCTGCGCCCCCATACGCATCCCGACATGTTTCTTTCAATCGTTAAACGCTAAACAATTGATGGTTTATGCTAAAATGCACTGTCAGTCCTTTTTAGCATCGTTTAAATAAACCGGAATAGAACATTATGCAGTAAGCAGTGACCTGCGTGCACCACAAAAAGCAGAAGGTCGGAGGGGAAAGCATATGGCTATCAAAGCTATAACGGCACAGTTAGAGCAATCGTATGCACGTTGACAACAGCTAACGATAGTCGCCATATTGACATTTAGTGATAGCGAAGGAAATACGCGAGTTCGTGACTGTGACGGCCCGGTGAATCTGCGACACGTAAACGAGTCACGAAGTAGCTACAGACATATAACTTATAAGAGAAGCAACAAAGCAGAAGACCCAAGCAGCCATCACAGGTTGCA
The DNA here is from genome assembly GCF_002443255.2 of Varroa destructor. Lineage (NCBI taxonomy): Eukaryota > Metazoa > Arthropoda > Arachnida > Mesostigmata > Varroidae > Varroa > Varroa destructor. The sequence continues at coordinate 14,763,537 of NW_019211456.1, forward strand.
TATACGATGATGTACGGTACGGGCACGTAGTTTAAACACACAATTGTAGCTGATCGAAAGCAGTACATTAATATAGTGCGGTGCCGTCGCTCTTTAATATCAAGCTAATCCCAATAATATGCTCAACCTAACCTGTGAAATGTGTCAAAATATGTACGTTCAACAAGCGAACAGCAAGACGTGGTCTAGCCAACCACGAGCAGCAGAATTTACGGTATGTATATAAAGCGTGAAAACGGATAAATTTTTCTTTGTTTTTATTTTATGCATTCGTTTAAGTTGCGCAAATACCTAAGCGAATGATATAGCAAAATTCCGAATATGTTCTTATCCAGGTTTTAAGTGCAATGAAAGGTTTATATATAAGGCCGAGTATTTACCGAAGGCCACTAAACCTTACGAGCGATAAATTGCGTAGCCAAAAAGAAACAAAGTCAAAACTGTGTAGAGAATTATATACGTGTTGGAGAATATTTAAGGACACTAACTTAAATAATAATCTCTGTACTGTTGGAAGGGGCTAAGGACAAAGCAAAATCAATCGCAATAACTAATAGCTTGCGTGCGTTCTTAGTACGTTAAAGATTACCTCTGGATTGACTTATTTGGTGCGTACCATAAACTAAGTTTTTGCGTGCAGGCATTGTTAGTTCCGTTAGATGGTCAGCAAACACTGGCCAGAAGATCATGTTTGCGGTCTCATTCTAATTTGAAAGGAAGAAATGAACGTGTAGACAGTGAACTCAACGTATGATGATAGTTCATCACTGAGCACTCACCTCCGAGATCAACCCGCTGCCATGTAATAGTTGCCTGTGGATAACTAATTACGTCGCATTTTACGTTGAGCGGTTGGTTGAGAGAAGCTACGACTTCTTTTTGAAGATCGCTGGCCCATGACGGAGGTCCTATTAGATTGCAGAATCACGAGCAAGCGGAAAATATGTTAGATTGTTGTTTCTATAGATTTTTACATGATTTGCTTTTTGGGGACCATGCAGCGAAAAATAATTGTAAAAATGAAGGTCGAAATTCTTCGCCACAGAATTTTCCAATGAACACTCATTGACTTCACACAGTCAATGCGTTTCCGACACGTATTGTTTCAAGGAATTGACTCGATTTTAAGCTAGATGAACACAAAGAGTGTGATAATATGAATCAACAATGAATAAAAAGGATTCTGTGGCGATATCAAACTGAGCAGAATCATTAGCTTAGACTAGTCTTTGTTATACGAACTTCTGACCCAGTCTGACTTCCAGTTAAACACTGATCGACCTAATACAGTATGCTCTCCACCTTAGATAGAGAAGGACTATTGATAAAAAAAAAAAAACTAACAAAAAAATCATATCTATGGTGGAGCAACAACTGAGCATGCATATTTTCTGGAGGAAGTTCAAAGCAGTGAATTTTGGTAAATTACATCGTATTATAAGGCTATTTATAAATTGTTGAAAAAAAAAAACTGTTTAAAAATCTTCTTCTGAGAACTGTTAAAAAATCTTCTTCATTTTCTAATCGTATATTGGATATCATAAGGGTCTGCTCAGCTTCCTTCAGAATTTTGTTGGGGGGTGGTATTCTACAAAGATAAAGAAAGCACTTTACGATTTTCGTTGAGTTATTGATGACCTGAAAATTTACCTATGCGGTAGAGGACCAAGGGCCCTCACCGCAGGAACTGACCCAGCACTATCTATAGGTTATTGTGCTGTCAGGTGTGTGTGTTAGGCCAAAATGTACGACTCACAAGGTTCGCGCACTTCGCCGCTGGGCAGTTCTACCTAAAACATACGATACCAAGGACATACAGGATGTTCTTCTTCCTTTTCAGCAATACATATTATATAGCTAAACTGAATATTGGTTGGACTCGTACTCTTCTTCTTCTTCAATTCAGAGTTTACAGGACCAAACTTGCCATAATTTTTGATTGAATATTGTAAAAAAAAACTGCCTGTAATAAGACTTCGCCATAAAGAAAGCGACCGAACACGTTTTCGTAAGCATAGGAATGAGTAGTAGCTTTAAGAAACCGGGACTAACAGCCGATAATCTTCCCCTCGGATAAAGAAGCTGCGAGTATAATATATAGGTTCATTTACTTTGCGTGACGGGTAGAAAAATTAGGGAATGAATAAGATCAACCGCAAGAGGACTATAATCGAGATGTCGCTGGCAAGAAATCTGGAAAAGAGGCGATTTATTATCAAGACAACCACGGGTTATCCTACACGGCGCTGGACATTTTGAATCAGAGCTTACTGTGGTGACCGAGTGAACCAGCTCCTGTGTTCTCAGCCGACGCCAAAGACGCCTGCAGCAAAAGCTTCAAGCGAGCAGCTGATCGAAGAACACAAATTTATTGATATATAATTATGATTATTATTATTATTTGTTCTTCACTCGTTGATAGCACCGCGTACACAGGTCAAAAATAATTGCGTTCTATGGCATTCGTCGCTAAGTGCGTCTCGAAACCATCTGGTGATCGCCACTAAATGAGACCCCAAGAGGACGTAGGCGTGTGTCGATGTCAGACCAGTACGAACATAGTATTATTCAGCGCTAGTGATTTTAGCGGATTTAATCTAACAATAATAGTAAGAAAGATATTGAGGCAGTAATAAGTGAGATATTTTTTCCCAGCTGTGTGGTAACAAGCTTCTGTTTTCGATACAAAGAGTAATAAGAGGAAAACTAATCTACGAAAGCCAATAAATACTCATCAAAACAAGCACGTACACAAAAATATGCGTAATAACCATGTCCCACCCAATTCATATGGAAGAATGCCATGAAGGTTGAGCTCTGCTCGCGAATGTAGAACTGAACGAAGCGCTATAGTTCGAACGCGAAAGCTGCTGCACGCAACGAGCTGGGTCATTTAGGCTAGCTTTTAAAGCCATAAAATTGACGAAAATTATCACCAGTGAGGGGTCGAGGCAGAGGCTAAAGTAAAAACAGATCAATAGAAACGAAATGTAATATCAGCGGACGTACGCACGACAAAACAAACGACGTATTTATATGATTGCGTATACATGTATCATTAGTGATACTTTGATAAATACAGGCAGACAGAGGAACCAGTTAAATCCGTAGGGGAGAGTGAATGAGATTAATTCAGGGCGCAGTTGATAAGCAGCAACCAATGGGACACGATACATTATCGCTACGATTAGATATTATATACAAACTTCGACGAAGTTAAGCAAGAGAATCTATTGAGAGAACATCCTGTATGCATATACCTACATACAATAGAGTGATGATAATGATCATTTGCAAAAATCATTTGCAATTTTATTGATAGTATCGATATGTACATGCACAGACGCAATGGTAGACAGCGGACGTAACGTAACATCGCCGTGTCTTAACATCAGCTGCTAAGGACTTGAAACGTCACACATAGCCCAATGCGTTTACAGCTCGAAAGCTTTGCTTGTCGAATGTGCAATAAAGTATGACTAAGCATCAATAATCTTTCAAAGTAAAAAAAAAACTGACTTTACTCATTTAATACAGATTGGATGTGTTACAACTTCAAGTCCTTTTACAAATATCTTTGTTATTGCTACCCCTCCCACCCTTTTACCTGAAAACGCACAGTAATAAAACGTTAATTACTTTCATCACAAACAATTTCATATACACATATGAATGCTGAACAGATAAAAGAAGCCTTACCAGTGCTAGTCGTAATGGCGCATATACGTCGAATTCAATCAAATATCTTGGGCTGGAACAAATCTGGATCGATAATTAGATCTGCAGCTTCCGGGAAAAAACTAGCAAATCCTGGACCAAATTCTCTTTCTGTATCTTCATGAGCAAAAAAAAATAAGTATATCGAAGATTCACCAGAAAATGCCTATACTGCTTTTGTACTTCACAACCGAATCTCTTCAGCGTGACTTTCTTTTTCTTCTATTGTGTTTGTAGTTCTCTGTCTGAGGGGGGGGTTAGCGATGTGTTGCAGTTCAGGCATTTTCCGGTCAATCCCGAGCAAACGCATTACGATAGTAGAATTTGTTCTCAATTTATGTACCCCATATGATCCTCCTTAACTCGTTCTTGTTTTGCAAAGCCATAATACACGTTGTGAAAACAGAACAGTGTAAATGATATAATAAATTTCCAAACACTCAAAGCGCACCTATTAACTGTACCAGGAATAAACCGATAACCACGACACCAGTTCGAAACCTTGAAGTGACGGATAATTTTTGGGAAAGCCGATAGTAGCTTCTGACATGATAAACGCTCTTATCGCGTAAGTCATCGTATGCGGTACTCTGTTAGATTGTATATCCGACGTAAGCGCAACGTTCCCATGTGTTTACCACTTCGTTTAATCATATCTTTATGCCTAGTGCTTTAAACCAATGGAATATAGAAAATATCCACTAGTAACAGATACCTTCGACAATAAGTCTGGCGCTAACTCGATCCTCTGAAAATGAGTTCTTAGCCACACAAGTATAGTTGCCAGCGTCACCGGCCTCTATGTCGCGGATGGTCAGAAATGAGCTTACAGGATTATCATGAATACGGAATTTTCGGCCATCTCGAATGAGCTGACCGTCTCTGGCCCAAAGGAATTCCGTAACATCTCCCGAAAGCACCGTACAGACGAAATTCACCACCCGGCCAACGCGCACCTTTTGAGTTGTTAGCTTTTCTAACTGTACCGTTTCTGTATTAAACATTCGACCATAAGCCATTCACAAACGGAACTGTTTTTGAAGATATTCCAGATGTCTGAATGTATATTCTGTTGCATACAATATAGTGTTTTTACAAACAAAAACTCCCGAAAACACTCACCGGTGCTGATGGAAATACAACTCGTCCATAAAGTGCACGTAACTAAAAATGTAGATGCAAGTGGTGACGCCATCATACCCGAAAACGTTTTATCAAAGGAGCGCGTCAATGAAGGCTCCTTGAGTATATGTGAGTTGGGTTCAAATAGCCTCGCTCCCAGCGCTTGGAAGTTACGGCTAGGGAGATTACAGCGGCAGTTTTGATCAAATCGAATAGGAAGCCTTAAGACAGACATATAGTCAAGACAAATCCCCGTCGCTTAGAGGTTCGAGTTCAAGATGCTTTAAACAAAATAGGCTATCTCAGGAACCGCATTTGGGTAATCTGGTACAGGTAAAAGCTGAACTACATAAATGAATAAATTTGTTATATCTGTTCTACCCTGAGCTGGCTCAATAAGATACGGTAGCTGATGCGTGTATCGAAGAAACGCCGCGGATATTTTCACCTTATTCTAAAAGTGTATCCTTTAGCACCAGTACCATGAATCATGAGATCGAGGTATCAATATAAACATAATATGAACGCCTCGATCTTCTCTTTCATAAAACATATCTGTTCTATCAGTAAATAAGTATGATTATTGAACACGCCAATCCTTCTTTCTGTCGAAGTAAACAATGAGTATTACACCAATGAACTGAAGCTTTATCTTCATTGCCGCTCGCTTTAAGCTGGCTTCCTTTCATAGTACCTTGCACAGTCATAACAATGCTGACCCGGTCTTCTGAGCGAGAATTCTTTACTGCGTAATTATCGGCATCATTATGACTCACGTTTCGCATGTTTAACATGAAAATATCCAAATTAATATTTATCACATGTTTGACAGTGTCGTTATTGATCGATCGGCCTTTATAAGTCCACAAGAACTCTTTGACACCCCCAGCGAAAATAATTCAGTCAAGGAGTGCAGTCTGTCCGGCCTTCACTGTGATGGGTGGAAGTTGTCAATGTGAATTTGCTCTCAGATATTAGAAGGCCGATTTTACCAATTCACATCAATCGTTAACATATTGGAAATTCGTAATATGCTTTATTAAAAGAAGCTCGGTTATTTAGTCTACTTCATTAATGAAAAATGTACTATGAGTCGAAAACGGAGTGTTTCATTATAATCGAAGTCCGTGCAGTATTTGACGTGAACTAAAGTGGTAAAAGCGTTTCATCATCCATAAAACTTAATTTACCTTAGATACGATATAATGCAATTCGATATGAGTAATGGCCCCCCAATTGCTGCCTGAGGCATCGCAAGAAATAAGTGGGAACTGTATACCTTTACTGAAAGCAAAGAGATACATGGCGAACCTTGATCAATCTATTAGCCAATCAATCGTAGACACTGGCGTTCAGCTTTTTACCGTTGGACAATGATGTATCCGATAGCGGCAGTGCAATTATTAGCTGAATAATAGCACCCGGTAACGTATTTCCACATACGACACGTCTGGTATTATAAACGGATTTCAGTTCTCGTTAACGTTTTTGAGCTGTTCCGTTTGTATGGGTTGTTCGTACGATAGTCTTATTCCCATAGGCTCGACGATCGATATCTAGAGTTTGACGCAAATTTGCGGATATTGGTACAACAATACAATTACCATATGTTTTCTACGAATCATTGACGCGTTAAACAATTTTTTGATGGCTCGCTTCAAGCGTAGCTTATCTACAACAGTCACCTACATCGGTTTTCACGCAGTGTACGTCATCGATCCATCGATCAAGCTATCTATGAAATCAAAAATCAATCTGTTCGACTCAATAATTTGTATTAGCTTTGGCCCCAAATGAATATTTGGTTGAATGACTTTGTCAAGGTGTATATAAACTGAATTATTAGAGTGAATAATAACTGTATAAAAGGTACAGTCCGCAGTGAACACAGCCGATGTTGAAACCAAGATCTTTCAGGGTTTGAGCCCTCGAAAGGAAAACCACATGTATTAGACAATGCCTTGTGCCGAATGTGGATTCTTTGCTAGGCACATTTACCTGCCAGCATCGTTATGGTTTACATTTTGAACGTTCAGCACAGAGTAATCAGGATAATGTTTATCATGATCTCGAAACGCCACTCCTTAACAGCTGATCCTCCTTGACTCATGAAACCGACTCCGTCGCATTTCTAGCGATAGCTGTACAGACGAAGTGTACTGTGCGGCCTGCTTTCCGGCCGAGGCTTTCCGGCCGAGGCTTTCCTTAGTGAATAGGTTCTAAAATACGGTTCATATAAATTTTCTGTCAAACTTCGTGCATAGATAGCATTAATAAACGGGGTGCTATTCCAAATTTAGGGAAAATGTTGCGTTCCCTTGTTGAAATTACGCAGGATCTAGGCAGTACCATAAGAATACATCTGTCGTTATGTAGTGAATTATCAGACTTTTTATTAAATGAAAATAGATAACATATAGGAATTATAATTGCAGAACCTAACATTTGCTTTATTATAGTTTACGTCTATTAAAAGCATTGAAAACAGGACGGCGATGCATTAAACTGACGCGTGATACCTTAATTTGGAAATAAAAAATGGACAAGTTTGTGGTTCGTACCTATAGCTGAAACAATTCATCAAACGACTGAAATCCAATAAGGATTGATGATATGCTTAATACCATGTTTGTGTGCAAAACGGACATAAATAAATCAATGAACAAAAAGCACCTCACATGGCGTTCTCTTTCGGCCATCGCCCTTCTTTGTCCTTTGATAACAACTGAGCGTCTCAGGATAAAGCCTCGCTCCCATTCCTCTAGATCATGGGTGTCTAGGATAGAATAGGTATTTTTGGATAAGCCGTGCGTGGTTCACGCGCGGTTTAGCGAACATGTCTTTCCTGTTTTTTTTTTCCAATTTAATAGGGGCAATGCTATTCCTACATAAAACTAATACCGTTTACTGTCGTAATTTACAGTAAAACGTACGCATTTAGGTCTGGTTAATGAAACTTTGTTGAAAAAGGTTGAAAAGAGTTTTGAAAAGGTTCAACTCGGTCTGAACATACGGCTTTAGTTCGATGCTAAATATTAATATGAGTATACCACGCAGTTCTGTGTTGTGTTACATTACATTTTAGAAATCATAATGTAGCCGGCAGAACGGATAAATAGATACCCACCCGTTTTTCTAATCCCGTACTGGATATGTCTAATCTCTAAAAAAAAAACATGTGACTCTCCCGGTTTAAAGTCTTGCGTAACATTGTGTCCGCTCAAACTTGTCAAAACAAATTCATGGTACCTTAAAGCCTTGCCTCATACCATGCGCAAGTATGGAAACGTTAGATTGATGTTTGAAATGTCTATCTAATTGATATAGTAGTACTATTTAATACCAACGAACTTCACATGTTCACTATTTCATATTAGGTTTCTGGGTGCGTTCCTCTGGACAAACCTTCAACTGCCAACTGTGCTGTAACTCTGCCTTCTGAGACTGCACTGTTTGCAATACATGTATAATTGCCACTGTCACTATTGTTCACACCGCTGATTTTCAGTATCGATGATTCAACATCGTTTAGAATTCTAATACGATTTCCATCTTTGAGTAAATGCCCATTCTTTGTCCAGGAGAATTCGGCATCTTTGCCCTGGGTGAGCTCACAGACGAGCGTCGCCATTCGGCCCACGCTAAACCTTTTCGACCCAATTTCCATCAGGCGAATGCTTCCTCTATCGAGTTTATCTGCCCAATATATTGAAATTCATTCGGAATATATGACTTCATCATTTAGAGAAACTGACCATGCTAAAATTATAAGAAACACTGAATTTGTCTAACCGAGAACATGAACTGCATCAAGTATTTCGTTTCTGGAACATGAAAAGCGCTGCTTACCCCAGGTTGCGAGATTGCTGCGCGACCCACAAATTAGAAGAATGATCACTAAAAAATACTGGCGCACTAGATTGTAGTAAAATATAATCATCGTTACAAATGCTTTCACACAGCACATTCAATACATCAGTCTGAACGGGCATCAATGCTTTTTGGTGGTTCGGGATATCAAAGGTGGTTAGAAAAGTCTCATTACCAGACTTTGGTTGGGAGTGCAGCTAGGCTAGGGCGCCAAACCTTGAACATTCGGTAAATGTAGTTTGGCTGTCGCATCCTTCAGAGACGGTAAAGTTTCAAATACGTTACCATTACTTAAGTCACTTAGTATCATTAGTCAGCCAGAATAATGATCTGACAATTAAAGTATTCGACTTATTATAATAAGTTCGCCTGTTTTTTTACCAATATTTTTGAAATTTTATTCCGTGCACACAACTCTAACTGGTTAGCCACAGTGTGAAACGCACAACTAACAATATGCGTTTCTAATAGATCGGTTTGATTAGGACCTTGGAAAGGTTGTTTTTTCAATAACACCTGCGGGTTCAAATATTGAACATTACTGCTGGGCTTGGATAAAACAATGCGAAAAAAAATGTCGACAATTTTTAATTATTGAGGGTTCACTGTGTAATAAATAGGTCATTTGTATCACTTTGTTTATTTGTCCTTAGGTATTCCTGTTTTATAAGACACCATTGACTCTATCCACTGACCAAAATAACTTCAATTTTTACCACAGGAATTTCAATAGGCTCGCATTAAGCAGAATATGCAATAATCTATGCAAAATTTCCGCGGCTTAGAAGCTCTGTGTTTTTGACAATTTATATATAATAAACAACAGTGCAGCTTTAACGCCGCCGATCCCAGCTAACCTTCCACACGCAGTCGAGTTGTTACACGGGCCTCGGAGCGTCTAGTCTTTGCTACGCAAGTATAGTTTCCACTATCATTGTGACCCACATTAGATATTTTCAAAATGGACGATTCTTCCGAGCTTATAACTCTAATTCGATGTCCATCTCTGAGAAGACGGCCTCTTGAAATCCACGAAAATTCAACGTCTTTGCCATCACCCTCAGATATTTCACAGACGAATGTGCCCACTCGTCCAGATTTTAAATCTTTCGATGGAATTTCAAGGAGCTTAATAGCGTCTGAAAGAATCGTATGGAAATTTCAATTTTTTTTAAAGATATTATTGTACTAGTCTCGTGTGCTTTTCGACTACCATTGTAGTTTACAGTCGTGTGTTATAATTGCTACACCTCGACTAAACTGGCACGTAAGAGCATTAGGGTAGTAAAAATTATTTCTCTATCTAGGTCGAGGAGAGTCTACTTACCATTCGCGGCAGAACATCGACAAAAATGATATCCTAGCATAAGTGTTAACGTCAATAAATGTTCATTCTGCATCTTCAGCACTCGCTCACGCCACAAACAAAAGCGGTAAAGCCTAAAACTTTGATTGTGCGAAACGATGCTTCCCAGCAGAGTGCTAACGTTCGTTAGTCAATTTTAGCCTCGTCCCCAGAAGAGGATAACATTGCACCCTGCCTAGCGCGTAAAATTTAAAAACTTGCCATGTTCATTGTTTATCGTAGTAGTTGCTCCTATTAAGGTGAACATGACAAGGCCTTTCCAATGGATTTATTCTTTAATTGTAAGCGTAATTGAGACTATTGCCTTCAGTAGTCTTCAATAAAAAATGTATGTGAGAAGACAAGCTTTTGGCTTACCAAAGTCTGCCATTTATGGGCGGATTTATAGGTCGTTCAAAATTTCCGTAGGGTGTCAAAGAGAGTATCCCGCTTTATTAGGGCTGCCATCACAATAAATATATAAAAACAAACTGTCTCTGACTTATAGCATCAAAAATGTACATCGCTATTTCTGCGTTTCATGTAACTTATTACAGCACGCAAAACTATATATAGAGCATTGTAGCATATGCTTCATCTAGCATATATTTTCCAATAGAAAACCTGTAGCTATGCGAAGTACATCTGCACATGGATAATTTTAATGAATGTAGAAAACTAAACTTCTTTTATCAATTCAGACGATATCTTCAACGTTCTGAAGCACCCGATGTTTTTTTGTATTCAACTAGTGTTAACTATCAGCGCTCCGCATGTCGTTTATAACATATTCATTATTTCATTCAATACTAACGTCAGTAAACATCATTTTAATAGATAAGTTTGTAGCCAGCTTATAACTGGTCCTGAATTTGCTATATAACGTCTCTGCTTTATCTATTTCAATAAGCAGAACAGAAAACATGTGCTTATCGTGTTATAATAAGTAAGACAACTTACGCAGCTTCATTTTACTACATACAAACATCGCATTCACTTTCATGTTCGACCTTTTTTTGTCCAATATGTGATCATGTCCACCAAAAAATAAAAAAATAGAACTGTACATATATGTACATTTTATGCGTTGACAAATACGAATGTGCACCTAATGAATACCTTCAACCCTAAGTGTTGCACTCCTTCGATCCTCTGAAAAACTATTTTTCGCTACACACATATATGAACCAGCGTCCTTTGGATTGACGTTCCGAATTGTCAGGAATGAATTTTCAGGGTGACTGGTTATCCTATATTTTTCATTTTGTCGAATCAGTTGTCCTTCCTTCAACCAAAGAAATTCAATCGCTATCCCATTTACCACAGTGCATGTAAAGCTGGCGCTTTTTCCAGTTCGGACCGTCCTTGACTGAATATTTTCCAACTGAATAGACTCTAAAAATTTCACATAACAGCTCGTATAAGGCAAATGTTTCGTCATGGTACTTTCGGGTTCAATTACTCCATGTACGCACGCATTGTCGTCGACCCAGGCCTCCAATTCTGGCCCAATTATTCTCAATATCGTGTACACAGAACTCACCGTTAGCGTGCGTAAATCTGCTTAAGCTGCAAACTGTCATAAGAACTGTCAAAACCACAGAGTTAAGGTGTACAAACACCCTTATTGCATGTTCCTTTGACATAACTTCCACTGCTTACAACGCTCACATTACGGTGTGACAATGCAGAATAGATAATGACTGAGTAAGAAGAGATTCCAAATGATCTAACCATTGTCGTAGCCTTGCTCCCATATCGTGCCCTCTGCGTATGCGAGACTAGGGCGCTCATATTTTAACATGTAGACGACAAAGTGTGCCATGTATTCCTCATTCTCAAAACGTCTGTGCTGTTTGTGTAAATAGCAAGGTTTGCTAATTCTAAAGAGTGCCGTTGCATATTACGGACATAGATGCTATGGCGTTGTTGATTTTTCCCAATATGCTATGCCATGAGGCCGATACCGTAAATTATGGACTTTTATTCACCACTCGCAATCCATTCCGTTTTGCATGTAGGTGTTTACTGGCTCTCTAGCCGCCGTGCCATCGGGTTATTCCCTCCAGTGAGCATTGATTAAATAGGACTATATAGGTTGAGTAAAGCGAGGTGCATTTGTAAATTCGTAAAAAAACATTTACTTTGCTCTTTTTAGGGTTTTTCCATTGGCGCCAACAAGGACATGATTTTATATTGTTTCTTGTTTAACAACTACAAACAAACAGGTAGATCATAATTTGTGTCTATCTTGGTTCTCTGAATGATATTGTGACATGGTATTTCTGGTGAAAAGATGTTAAGGCAATAGTAGAGTGATATTTTGGATGTTTTTTTTATTATAATTTAAATGGGCTGTTTTTTTTTCGATTGCAATTAAAATAGGCTTATTTATTTCGGTATCAAAAAGCGGACGCATTGCCTGCATAAATATTATTACAGATTTAGTTGTAAAAATGTATTACCTTTCACTGAAAGTATGGCTTTTGTATGATCTTCGGAGAAGCTATTTTTAGCAACACAAACATACGTCCCTGCGTCGCTTTGATCCACATTTTTAATCGTCAAAACAGAATTTTCAGGAGTAATTATTATCCTTGACTTTTCATCCTGCTGCAACAATTGTCCTTCTTTCAACCATAAAAATTCCGTAGCGTCACCACCGGCCACAGAACACATAAAACTGGCACTCTTTCCTTTTCGTACCGTTTTAGACTGGATTTTCTCCAACTGAATTGGATCTTGAAGTTCATCAATCAACAATCCGATATGTTATTCTCTGTTTTGTATGTAAAGAAATGACAAAAAATCTGGTTCAATCTCAAGCATCAGAGCAATCCTTCCGAAAGATATCAATAGCCAGAACTCACCATTGGCATTGGCAAACTTGACTAATACAGAGCAAATTGTCACGAAAATCGTAAAGACCACAAAACCAAAATGTAACGACATCCCGGTTTTTATTTGACTCGGTTGCACCTTTTCTGCTGTAAAAGCACACAGTATAACATTGCGTGTGACGAAGCAAACTGAACATGAAAATGTATTCATAGCTTTCAATGTTGTCGTAGCCTCATTCCCAGAGCGCTTCGTTACCCTACGGGAGGTTCTAGCGCGTACATTCAAACTCCTCTACAGAAGTACAATCTCGCTTAGACCAAACATTTATAATATAGTGCATATAAACCGTAATATGCTGCAATACAAAAAAACCAAGCCAGCCAAACAGAGTGAAAAACATTATAGCCGCATATCGAGAACAGATATAAAAGCCCATCATGACCATATCATAGAAAAATGTTTGCTTTCTCTTTTTTAAAAGCATGAAATATAAAAATGCACTAATAATAATAGTATTCTATACAAATGTCTGTTCCAACCTATATTTTTTCTCTCTATAGCATGCTACAGCATGAGATGCATATTCTATTATTGTATCTTAACGGTCGAAGTATAATAATATATAAATTAAATACAGCACCTTTGCTTACTTGCTGTAAGAAAGCCCACGAATATACACGTACATTTGTACGTTCTAAGCATTATCGCAGCGACTATCTTGTGAGTTTCATATTTACGTAACCAAACAATTCCTCTCGTTGGATTGTGTCTACAATACCTCATATGACAACTGAGAACAATTAGGTTCTACTGAGGCTCGTACAATCAGTTCAGCCTCAAGAAGATATGACGGGTATCTCGACTGAGAATCACAATCTAAAGTGCAGCGATAAACGCATCGACTTACCAAAAGCATGTACGATTCTGTCACATTGCAAAAACAAGTCAGCATTCTTTTATAATTGACACTCATCAATATTTTCTACCTTCAACTCGAAGGATAGCTGTTGTTCGATCTTCTGAAAAGCTATTTTTCGCCACGCATGTATATATCCCAGCATCGTTCTGGTCCACATTACGCACTGTTAACAACGAATTTTCGGGATTGATGTTAATTCTAAATTTTGCGTCTTGCTTTATTAGCTGACCTCCCTTCAACCATAGAAATTCGCTTGCTTCACCATCAGTTACGATACATGTAAAGCTGGCGCTCTTTCCAGTTCGCACTGTTTTAGCTGGAATCTTTTCCACTTGTACTGTCTCTAAAAATGTCACACATTGCCGTTTAGACGAAGCATCTTTTCCGGTGCATATATGCTATTTGTGTATACATGTATCCGTGATCTCCATCGAAGAACAACCAGCGCTTATATTCTACGGACCATCGGCATAAACAGTAATTTCAATCTAAACCGCCTGCAGCTTAGCGTATGGGAACTCACCGGTTGCATGAGTAAAATGGCCCGAACCCAAAATTGTCACGAGAAATGAAAATATTAGTGAACTGACTGTTATAATCCTTCCTGATTTCTTCTCAGCATACATTGTTCTATCTTGAGAGAGCACACATTCTAGCACTACTTCGGGACTAACAAGGACTGAAGACTATTATACGACTCGGGAGTCTTACAGTAACCTCGTCACCAGAGAGTTGGGCCTACGTATACGAGACACTGGCGGTCATATTCAAACTAGGGAATGAAAAATATTGAGCATCAATATTGCACCCCGATACCTTGTCTATTAAAACCTTGCAATCATTGAGGAACTTGTGCTACATACTACTGTACTGAAGAAATATCATAAATGGGCACGGGGCAAAATCGGTCTGCAACAGAGGGGTATCAGTGTTGTAGCACCTGACTCAACTTATTCACGAAAGACACGTTACACAATAGATTTAATATGTGTGTATATCTATAGCCACAATTATTTTCAACCGTGTGTTTGTTGAAGTTGGTCTTCTAAAAATATAGATATATAGCCACATAGATGTATAGCGTGCGTCTCTTTGGTTAACATTTCGAATTGTTAATACTGAATAGTTAGGGTTAACCTTTACCCGAAATTTCACGAATTGCTCCTTTTTCAGTCACGTAATTCGGTTGTACCACCACCTCTCACCACACACATGAAGCCGATACTTCTCCCATCTCGGAACGGTCTTTGACTGAAATGTTTTCAAATTTACCGGCTCAAAAAAGGATCTCACAATAATTTATTTGCATCTTTTACCCGTGTATCTCCATTGATATTACAACAGGCGTTTGCATCTTCTAGCGTATGTATGGTTTCAGCTCTGGTACTTCTATTTTCTAGGGAATTCAGCATAGCGTTATCTTAAAAACTGTCTATTAGCACGTACGAATACAACAGAAATGCAAATGATCACTGTAATGTTTAAAAACAGGGTTTTGTAATTCCTTCAGAACGCGGCACCTCATCACTCTAATAGCACACATATTGATTACATCATAACTAAAACGGGGAAGCGCTTACTTTATCGGAAGATAGCGAACAAAATCAAATTTTCAGGGCTTCAGATCTCTCCATACGAGGTTATCGCAGTATTCCCTGTTGATGTAGTCTTTTGATTATATGTAAATTCTTGCTTTTTACGTTCGTCATTGATAACAACGTAATCTCTAGGGGTTGCAAAAATTTAACTGGTGGAACTTAATGACGTCCTACTTTTTTTTTTTTAACTACAAACTACTTGAGCTTCTATGAGTTATCGTAGCTAAATTTCGAACAACATTCTGATCGTTAAACTCAGTCTAATTCTCATTCATAGTCTCCATACTTGACAAATTACTTAATGGATTCATTAATTCGCCAAGCGTAACTACTACTGAAGTGGGCTAACATCCGCCATCATCACGTACACCCGCGGGCTTTACCCCGCGCCTGTTTTGCTACTGAACACACCACATATGTGTGAAAGTGAAAATCTCATTATATTTATAATAGCCGTAAAGTCAAATATCATGTAGCCTATATTGTGTATAGTATAGTCTCCTATATTGTATTTTACGATCAGTTTTTTTTATACAACCCATGTTGCGGAGCACAATCTTTACTCAAAATGTACAACTGTACATTCGATAATATTTCAGCACAGACATGTTATTGGCAGCCTCGTGGCTGGCGAGCCGTTACTTTGAAACGTTGAAAAAGAAAAAGTCTCTGCCATCGGTTCATCATTAATATAATTAACATTATGGTCTAAAAAATAGACAGGATTTATCCCCTAAAACCATAAGGATTTAATCGATTGGCTTTATCTTGCGCACAGTTTTTCCTGAATGAAAGTCCGTGATCCATTAAATTTGCTAAATTCACTCCCTTTAAACCCCGCAAGCTTAAATTTTTAATAGAGCATAGTCGAAAGATTGTACGTTTGGCGCTTTCTTTTTGTAAAATCGTAACCCAGACATTACTGTTAGAGATATTGTGCTTTAATTATGTTCTTCCCAAAAGCCAACAAGTCGAACACTTTGGGCAGCAACATGATTTTATATAAAACCATCTAATTTGCTCGGTAGAATTGATAAGGCTAAAATCAAGGAAATATTTCATATGAAGATAATTATGCACAAGATAATTACTTGTGCATGCAAATACAGCCTCTAAATCTCACTCATTGACAATGGCTTCCACTTTTAACAGAACCGCTGTTCTTGCTTCGGATGAACTGTTTTTTTGTCAGGCAGCAATAGTTGTCTGCACGGTAAATAGTTCTCGCTCTCTAACTTCGACTAGAAAATAACACACATACGCAAAGTTTTTCCCGCGCCAGCTCGCATACAAACATTGCTACTCGCCCAATATCGACCCTTTTTGATGATACTTGTGCTAATTATAGTATGCTAGTACGCATTAACACATAACAGCCTTCATTATTACATTAAAGTGTTTGTTTTGTTTGGCAAGTTGCTGCTAGAACAGCCTCGTACCAGGCAAGAGTCTCCAGGATCTAAAGCTAGCCCGCCAACATATACCGATCTATTTCGGTAGCCAATGCTTCATGTCGTTATAACTCGTTGTGGATTAAATCTTTAATCTTAATCACAATATGTAATTATTCTTTTATACGTACACGTCAGCGGTAAGTTAAGTCAGATTTGAACGGGGGCAGGCGGTGTTTTCTACATAGATTATTGATAAGCAAACATTACGCAAAGGCCTTTCAAACGCCAGCGCCGTTCTTGTTGATGGAAATGAGTCGAATAGATTTTTTTAATCTTTATTTCGCTCTGTTACCTTTATTATGCTCAGTACTCAGATGTATATTTATTTATTTATGCGGAAGAAGCGCACGAGTTCCAAATACACTTTCCCTACTATTATTTGCAGAAGAGACATGCTATCATCACTAATACCAGATAATTTGTCACCATCTAAAATTGGCTTACTATTATTCAACATAAGAGCATTTAGGGTTAGAAACGTTGTTACAACAAATAGGTTGGGTGAATTTAACCTTCTAAACCTTTGAACCTTCAACATGTAGCGTGGCTATAACTCTGGTTTCCGAAAGTCGGTTTTTTGCAACACACGTGTAGTTTCCATCGTCGCTGACTCTGACATTAGAAATCTTTAAAATCGATGATTCTTCGTCAGTGAGGATCTTTATTCGGCCCGAATCGCCACTTCGTTGGCTATGGTTATTCAGTAAGCGACCATTTCTGATCCAAGAGAACTCGACGTTTGAACCCCCGTTCAAAATGCACATGAAGGCTGCAATTTGCCCGACTTTCACCTTTTTTGGGCTGATTTCACCTAATCTTATGGTGCTACCTAGAACTGCGGTAACGGTACAGACAATAATCGAGAATTTTGATACAGTCAAACATCAAATTTTTTGCACCAACAATTTTGTTTGTATTTAACATATGTCCACATTGATTTGGTATAACCGCATCAATCGACCAGCAAAAAACGTACGGTTGCGACTTACGATCAGTGTTCTAAAGCTCGCGTACCTTTTTGTGTAGAGATCAATAGGACAATCGCTAATGTGAAAAATATCCGAGGACACATTTTTACAAAGTTTTCAAAACATTTGAACGAACCATGGAACACCGAACGATTCTCCAGATCGGTCCAACTACAAATGCGTTTCATCCAACCAGAACTAAACTGACCGAGGATAACATTTCATCGCCATAATGCTAAGTCGTCGATGCTAGCCTCGTTCTTGGAGTAGCTTACCAATGGGAACGATACTAGCGCGCCATTCGTAAGCAGATGCACAGTGGACCCGATATAGTTTCCGGCACCCTGTTCTCCTTATCCTTATGTTAAATAAATTCGACTCAGCTTTACGTTATTATATTGTGAATAGATTAATAATTGTCTGTTCCCGAATCCAAATGGAGCTATGAGTTACTCGAATGCATTGCGTTTCAGCTTAATTACAAGCTTGAGGGTGCACTGTTAAAAGCAATTCTACATAATACAAAACTTAGTTGATTGGCCTTCTTAGCATTAACATTAATGATGCGATTTGTGCTCAGCAATAATTTTCGTGCAACTATAGGATACACAAACTTTAGGATAGACACCTCTCTGACCCCGCACCCTTAGCAATATACGTATAGTTTCCTCGATCACTGAATTGAACATTTTAAATTTTAAGCATCGATACTTTCTCATCAGAGGCAGTTGTTATTTTTCTATCGCTTCGCAGTAAATACGCCTTTCTAGTTCAACTGAAGTTCGCGCTCCAAGCCTAATTGTTGAAGACGCAGTTAAATAGTGCTTTACCTTTGAGAAAATTACTGGTGCCCGAAGCGTATCTGCAATGGAAGTTCACGTTGACTTCATTCGTTTATTACACTCAATGTAGTTTAAAAATGGCGTTACAGGTACAACCGCATTATTTTCTTTGTACTGGAAACGCGTTAACGAAGCGAGCTTCTATTTTAAAACCCAGTAAGTATGAAGTAATAATGAAATGCAATTCAAAAAAATGGTCCATGGCCTTTCTTGGGCAGTAAAGTATCAGTAAGTGAAGTATTTTTGTAAATATTTCCCAATGTTAACAACAGTAACGATGCTGTGAAGGCTTCACATAGAATCCGCATTTTAAAATAAATTCTCTTCCGAAGTGCCAGCGATCACCATAATGACTTGAAAAAGCTTCACCATCTGTTAATTCGTGCACAAATACTGCTGGCTGCGACACACATCAGGACAAACCTCACAACCATTATAAAACATGGTCTTGTTTCTAGGTGTGGGTGTCTTAGTGCCGGATGATCTTCGTTCCAAGACCAACGAAATCTAAATACGCGACTTCTACTGTTGCCCTCGACTGTCATAGAACTTTTATTATTTGACATTTCAAGCTGACGTTCACAAGTTTCGTCTGTTCGACTCTAGCGTCACTTTCACGTACATGCTAAAACAAACTGCAGCTAGGAGTTGGTAATGCACATGATAACAAATGAAGATGATCCTAGAATCTAAATTTACATGATCGTCAAGTTCTATCCGCACGTAATTATTCACTTTAATATATCAGAAGATGTAGCTAATATTGCCATAATTCGAATAGTACTATTAGTAATAAGTGAACAATTAACAACAATAATAATAGAAAAATGTATTTTGGTAAATACATTCATATACTATTTTGAAAATCTGGCTTGTTGGTTAGCTAATAGCGAGGTTAAAATTTGCAAAGGGGTGCCCCCAAATTTAAGCCACAGTGAACAGTATAACACAGTAAATCTAGGCTCTTTGTTACGAACATTATATCATCACGCCCTGGTCATTTTTGTGAAGCTATTGCTGTTGTTGTCAAATATTTATGTTTACGTTTAGTAACTGCGCACAACTAAACATGGCTAACTCACATTATTTGTTAGGTCAACTTGACAAGCTCGGGAAGATATACCTTCAACGCTGAGTTCAGCCGTAACTTTCGCTTCGGAAAAAGGATTTTTAGCTACACACGCGTATATCCCAGCATCAGAAACCTGAACGTTAGAAATTTTCAATATCGATGATTCTTCATCAGTAAGTATTTTTATATTGTGTCCATAATTTCGAAGAAGTTGACTGTTTTTAACCCATGAAAATTTGACGTCATCGCCCTTGACTAGTAAGCATGTGAATGCTATCCGCTCGCCAACGCGGACGCTCTTTGCGCGGATCGGTGACAGTCGAATCGCATCTAGACCAATTGAACGCGCAACAATTTTTAGATTCCTAATAGCACTGAAGGGACTTTAGAAAAACGCGGTAGAATGCGCTGGAATTTCCAGTGAACAAGTCGCATTTGAACACAATATAATATACTTATACTTCAAAGTAATGGACTAAATATCAAACAGCCGAGGTGTCTATGAAGTACCGTACCTTTCTCAGAGAAAACTGTCGTTGTAGCAACAACAGAAAACAAAATCCAATTGCAAAAACATCTACAGCTCATTTTTGCCACATCACAGTTAACACAGCTCGGTAAACATGTTATCGAATCACAGTTAATTAGTCTCCCGAAGGTCTACGGCCGACTAAAGCAGCTAGAGATATATACCTACTCGGTTTCGCAGCCTAATGCTTGTCACTTTAGCCTCGTTACCAGTCAACTTGAACACGGCAGACAAGGTTAGCGCGCGAAGCAAAAAGATTTAACCGCAGAACACAGAATCGTGAACACGAAAAATGCCCCATTTCAATCGGTGAAGTAAATGATGTATTGCGATATGTGAGTATCTAACAAGCAAACAAACTAAGACTAACAAGCTATCATTTCAAATGGCGTACAACTTTTACATTAATGAGATTTTAATAAATATATATATAATAAAATCATAATAACACTGCAGTTGCAGTACATCCACCTTCTTTAATTCAGTCAATAAAGGAAAATGCCCCGTTCTGTGTTCATGCGCCGCCAGTCAACTCGTACCGCCAACTTTGGCTAACATAAACATTGCATATATGGCAAAATTACGCGCGCAATGCTTGAAATGATTTCGGTTTCTATCCCTATGCTTTACGTCAATTTTCCATTAAGGATCAATATTTACACAAGAATACGCTTTTACAAAAAAATCGTTACTACGCGATGTGAATGCGATAGAGTTCATGGTGAAGTGCTAAAACTCAGCTCAGTATACGATTCAATTGATACCGAACAATTCAATATCGAACAAAGCTTGATAACGTTAGAACAGCAGGCGCCTTCAACGGTCTGTGTGTCCGCAGTGTGTCCGCAGCCTGATCCTCGGAAATGGCATTTTTACCAATACAGATGTAGATTCCACAGTCTGTTTATTACATTTCTTTAATCGCTAAGGTGGATGTATAGTACATACTAGCAGTGACTACTCTCAGTTTATCGGCCTTTACCACCTGCCAAGAGTCCGCAAAAACTCTGCTTCCTCTTCACTTTCAAGGACACAGGCAAATCTTGTGGATTTGCCATCATACTGAATTCGGTCCATCATTTCATCAAACCTGACATCAAAATTGACAAAAGACATCTATAAATAGCTTTCCATTAACTGTCTATTTCAAGCAAATCACACCGCCGAATTTTCAAATTTGCTAAAAATTTTAATGAATGAAGGCTATCAAAATTAATCGGTGGGCACCAGTCGTACAGGAGCGTTTGTTGACTCCAAGATATTACAACTGCTAAAAGTGTCAAAAACACAAATCGTATGAGTCTGAACGACCAACGTACCTTTGTCAGAATGTACTCCATCAAGCAAAAGCACCAATTTGAAGTTGTCAACACAAAGAGACAGCAATGGGTCTGAATCATGGTTTTAATAAATAATTACTAAATCTTGAAACTGAACTAAGCAGAAAGCAGAGCTTGCTATGGGTTTAGCCTCGTTACCAGTGGCCAAGCGACACGACGCGAAGCTTCGGCGTGCACGTTTCAATGGCACTGTTAGTTGAAAATAGTGAATCGTATGTTTAATTTACAGAAACAAAAGCAAGGTTATGATATATTAGCTCCAACTAGGGTAACTATTAACGTTAATGCTAACTAACGCATGCACGTATTGGCACACAGAATATTGTATATCTTTTATGTATTTTCGAAAGACAGTTTTTGCTAAGCTTATCAACTCTGGGCTTTTCGTCTGAACATTTCGACAATTGAAATATCACTTTGATAACGACATACTGATTTGTTAGTCAATTTCTTGTTTCAAACTTATATACACCGTCAGTACATAAAGCTCACAACGACAACGCGTGTACGCATATGATATGAATTAGCCGCAAGTAACTACTTATTTACCCATTAACAAAGCGAATAATATCAACTTAGCTAAATTAGCTATAGGATACAAGTTGTCGTCTTACGGTCATACCAACAACAAGTGATTCTTAATTTCTAGTTTGTTCTTAATTCTGTTACAAAAGACTTTATATATATAATATGGAGAGGCCATAACTCCAAAATCTATAGATAATGAATATTAGACCACAATATCTACGCGGTCTTATCGTACGGCATCAATCAACAAAAAATATGGCATGATTAGTTTACAGTAGTCACGAAGTAATCACCTTTAACCAGCAATTTAGCAGATGCTCGATCTTCTGACACGTCGTTTTTAGCAATACACGTATATATGCCAGAATCACCCTGATGGACGTCTTTGATCGTCAGTGACGATACATCCGAAACAAAATTGATTCCGATACGGCTATCACCCGGTCGAATCAAGTGACCGTCGCGAGTCCATGAAAATTCTACGTTTTCGCCACTTTGGAGGGCGCACACAAACCGTGCGGATCTACCAAGATCCTGTATTTTGTCTTTAAGCGGCTCTACTCGAATAGGTTCTGAAATAGACTTGTGACGTTCGTTGATTTTATTCTTCTAGGCCTTCTAAAGCCTAGGCCTTATAGAGGCTACAACTATTGGCCTCATACGAATACATTTTATTTTGAATGTACGTACCGTGAATTGCTGTAACCTTGAGCAAAATCCAATTCAACAAAAACATAACACGAGTACACACCGCCCCATTCCGCCATAAGCTCGACATGGTGTCGGGCAAACTGCAACGTACTTCCACAACTGAAGAGCAAACCATGTTCGGGTTGGATACGCATACAAACAGGCTTATCCTCGTTCCCACTGGCCAGGGAGAGGTGAATGAGATTTTGGCGCTGTGTATTGAATGCTTTAACTTGAAAACACTGCATAACAGCGATACATCAGAGCGAATTGTATTATGTAATCAATATTGAATTAATTGCAAAACCAATACCTGCTGTACCCTTTACCTATAAAAATGCAAAAGAATAATAACAAGGAATTAAATCAAGAAGGAATAAAAAGAAGAACATTTTCTCTAAAAGTCGTAAGTATCATATCACAGCTGAGCGCTTAGACACGGCTTAAACAAAAATAGATCTATATTCGTACGTCTGCAGAAATAACCCGAAACAAAGCATTCAACATTTTTCATAACAGGCAAATGAGATTTTACCACACTTTCGCCATTGTCTACTACGGCAACGCGCAACAAATTTGTAGTCAGATTCTAAATTAGAATAAATACAAGCTGTTGCAACTGACCCAATCACAATAGTATGTGTTACCCAAACTTAGCACCGTTTCTGTAGGTGAGATCTTTCAGAATATATCTTCCGCTCATTTAGTTTAGAAAAAAAAATCTAAAAAAAAATTAAAAAATATCTACGATCGTACTTCACTAACGTTGTTTTTCGTATGTTCTATACAACAATAAATAACTGCTGAACAGTTTTTTTAATGAAAAACTTCGCTATCTTGTGAAATGTCATTTATTTCTATATAAATGTAAGAGCCAGAGTTGCTCTGGCTAGGTTGTTTGTTTATCATTAGTGACGAGACCTCAGCAATACTAAATATGTTACCACTCTCCCTGATTCAGGCCTTACTAAGCGGCTATCATGCATCCATATAGATTCTATATCGCGTCCACTTTGAGGAACACAAGCAAATCTAGCCGAACGATTTTCTTGGGTCCTGATTTTTTTTTTGGACTAGGGTTCCAATCGAATAAGCTGAAAATATGAAGGTTCCCCTTGTGCCGGGCGTTCAAGCTTCCTCAATTAGATAACGTTGACTGTTGCAAAAATTCGTTATGGGACAGCTTATTGTAATGAGTGTCGCCCTAATCATAAAGTATCGAGTAAGCACCATAACATTCGTTGAAGTGACTCGACGACAGGACAACATGTAACAAATAACCATACACTTTTCAACGCGCGTTTAGTGGTTAAGTCTGTACAATTTCCAAAGCTTTGTGGGTTAATATAACGGTCTGATGTCGCACGCTCTTAGTCCTTTAAAATTAACCACGGATATCAACTGATTCCAGCAATTCTTAGACAAGAGAGCTGTACCTTTGTGTAGTATTACCATTTATCGACATCTACCACTTTAAATTACTGCTAATAGATTTACATTGTAGATGTTACTAATTTCGGATAATATCCCTGTTTCTCAGTGTGGTTCTTTAGTTTGTCTCAATGATTCACCTTTCATTAACAATAATATGCCATAAATGATTAGCCACCCGAATCTCGAGAGAGAAAGGAACGAAATATAAGTTGAGTAAAGGAACAACAATGTGGATTTCCTATTACGCAAAAAGAAGCAACTTTTGTCACTTGTTCGGTCATTCCTATTAAGTTATTTCTCTTTAAAATAGTACTTAATAATAGGAAGTTTTTTTCCGTTATGCTATAGGCGAGTTGGAAGAACGTAAAATAAGAAGCAGCCACTTATTTTAATTTTTTATTCATTTTATTGGAGAAATGCCCTATCAAAATGTAACTGTTTCATTTCGGCGAAGCAGAATGGATCGTGAATCGCTATTCAACTTGGACGATACTTCAATATGTGTTTACTACTGCTATTAACATCGTTATATTCACCTCTAACATGTAATCTCGCCTCTTGTCTATCCTCTGAAATTGCGTTTTTTGCTATACAAGTATATAGGCCTGAATCGCTTTGTCGAAGATCGCCCACCGTTAGCGTCGACATCACAGGCAGGGTTTGAATAATAACCCTATTTGAACTGGACTGTCTGAAAAGGTGCCCGTCTTTCGTCCAAACAAATTCCGCATTGTCACCACTTAGCAATAGACAGCCGAATCTGGCCTTTCTACCAAGGTCCAATTCTGCGCTGGAAATCGTCTGCAGGCGAATCACTTCTGAAATCAACAGCGTTTGATTGTCGATGGTATCCATGATAGTTTCAAACGCCTCGTGTTTGGATCACGATATAATTGCTTGGGAAATTTGATTTTCGACGTGTATCGGAATAAGGCATAATAAAGACCCGCTTTACTACTAAGACGGAAGTCAAGTATTTTCTCATTACATAGAGTTGTCACCTTATTGTGTAGCTGATTCGTAACGTACCACTATCAGCAGAGACGAGAAAACATATCCATAAGAAGCAGAGCACCAGACAAGGAAAACGATGGATCCATAGTGTTACACAAGACATGGCCTTCCTGTGACTGTGCCAAGTTACTGACAGATGCCTAAAACTTAAGCTCAGAGTGCCTGGCTCAGACGCTGGATAAATCGTAGGGCTGTAGCCTCGTTATCATGCTTCCGTTCAGAAGGCACGAGACTTAAGCGCGTTCATTTAAAACTAACGTGTGTACTTGCTTCCTATGCGGTACGGATGCCGACATTGTATTACCGTAAATGACTTCAAATGACAGTTAAAAAGACAGAAATTAATAAATCAACATAATTGTCCATACTTCATGTCATTTTCGTTTCGAACTCATTTAGCTTTTTTAAATGTAATTCTTTTTTTGCATTATAAGAACCGCCCATGTATCTCAGTAACACTTACATTTGGCATATGGGCGCTCACTTATGTACCAATTTTAATCCCACTCGCACTTCAAGCATAGCGATCTCGCTCGTTTTCCAGGTGATCGATATGGTGCATGTCAGGCCGCCCAACAACAAGTAACTTGCAATCTCAATTTTTGCTCTGTCGAGAATGTATACGTTTAAACGCGCGTACTTGTACGTAGTTCGCTCTGTTTAAATATAGTTTTATGTAGCTTTCCATCGTCACACTGAGCGGGAGTCTCACTGCCATAGAAGGCTATGGGAGGGCGAGATTTCGATGGTTTTTTTTAAATTTGCACACAACGCCTTTTCTCATGCGGCTCTGGCCAGATGTCTATTGTATGTCTATGGGGAGAGATGCAATTTGAAGAATTACTGACAAGCCCATTGTTTCGATGGGGATTGAAATACGCATAGTTCGAATGTCTTCCGTATAAACATTTTTGTTTTGTTTTCAAATAAAGCTTAAATCACATTAAATACTAATACAATAGGGTTGTGAAGTGTGAGCTAAAGTTTCAGTTAGAATAAGTGAATACGAAGTTACTGATATAAATCATTTGACAGCAAATCTATGTCAGGCACCTAAGCCGTGCTAGTTATTATACTTAGATCTCTTGCGATCGTCAGGTGCTTTTGCACCATATCTTTCAGTGTACTGCATAGATGGCAAGCGGAATGCGAAGTTCAAATCGCATCATACTCTACTGAATGCTCTGAGTAAGTACCCACGATATTTTTATAAGCAAACAATCATATGGGTCCTGATGGTAAGTTTTTGATTCTTGCATACATCGATGTATCCTGACAGTAGATAACTTATTTCTCTTAACGAGTAGGTTAACAAACACAATAACAATAGAGGTCATATAATAGTGCCACGTTTAGCGTCCTCCACGATACACCTATAACCGCCAGTTTCGCTGTAACCCTATTTTCCAAATAGGCACTCTTCCTTACGCTAATGCACGTTCCCGCATCGTCTGGTTATTGCCGATGCTTAGCGAAGATATCTCGTTATACTTTTAGCGGCTATCTGCATCACTAATTATATGATTTCTGCTCTCAAGCCATACAATTTGCACGTTTTCGCCCTTTTGTAGCCTACACCAAAACTTTCAAATTCGATAGCCCTGGCTTCCGTTCGTTTCAGTCTAGCAGAATCTGTAATACTGGAGAACCAACCTATTTTGAATACATATACATATCTGATTCATTTCAGTTAACACTCACGTATCTTAATCTAACGTGTCTGCCCCTCTAGTACAAATATAAAATAACATACCATAGGCAAACATGAAATTAAGGTAAACCGGCTTGAGGACAATTGAAGACAACCATAGCCACCTCGTTAACGTTTTTCTTAATGGGCACATGTAATCAGTCATTTCAAACTCGCAGTCAAATTGTGAGAACCTGGGTGGAGTGGCCACACAGTAAATGCATACAGTTTATTTGCTTTCAGATAGCCTCGTTCCATGAATAAATACCCTCGCTAGTCAGGTTAGAAAGCGTCAAACTGACCCGATTCCAATAACGCGTTACATTTATCATATGTCAAATTTTATTTTTACATATGGTTGTATTACATAAATACGATTGAATATCATCAAGACGAATGAATATTGCTTTTTTTAGTGCCCTAATAAATAAAATATTGGCAGAATTTGGTTGAATATTAATAGATTTACATCAATTGAAAATCCGATGATATGTTATATAATAATCGGCATCCACGTCAATATAAAAGCTCCATATATTTCGAACAAGTAATGACACAAACTACAATCGCAATTCAAGTGTAAATTCAATAACCTTATAGCTCGCTGTATCCACCATGTGTTATTAACTCATGTAATTCGCTATCGAATATAAAAATCCGCGAATCTTTCTGATAGACATGTCATACTTAAATTATAAACCCATCGGCTTAATATACCTTCCACAACCAATGTAGCTGAGACCCTGTCCTCGGAAAGGAGGTTTTTACCAATGCAGGTATAAACGCCTGCATCGTTTGCACGAGCTCCAATAACAGTTAGAATACTTTCGGCCGGACCCTTCATGATGCGATATTTTGCATCATCAGACCTCAACAATGCCCCTCCAAAAGTCCACGATATCGACACGTCTTGGCCCTCTGATACAGAACAGAAAAACCGTGCGTCCTTTCCCGATATCACTGTTCGTTTTGGCATCGGATCTAATCGAACCGTATCTGTTATGACACCGAAAATCAGGGACGATTATTTTTTTTGCGATTCGACCGTATGTCTCAATGATTCAACTGATATGCTTCCTACTACACTACCGTACCACACTCAGATGAGAAATATATTGTACTTGTATTCCTCACATAACACCCTTTGAGACATACCTTGCGCATGGATCACTTGAGGGACAATTAATCCTAATAGCACATATATTATCTCCGTGAACATCACGACCACATCGACACATTCGTTCACTATTATTTATAAAGCAGACGCTTGACTATACTGGGTTACAGACGCATCTGCGTTTAGAAAAGCTCGACAATTAGATTCTGTTGCTAGGCTAATACAGGATAGCCTCGTCACCAGTTAAATGCTCAATGAGATAACGTGGCTATGGCGGTTTCCTTTGAAGGGCCAGAAAACGAAAAATTCTATGCAGACTCTAAACAAAGCCCGGCCGCTCAAAATGTCAATGATGCACTGGTTATTTTTTTCAAAAATAAAAGATGTACACGCATAGCCTTTTTTGGCCGTAGGCTTGATATTATTGTTTTCCATAGAGATTAACACTGAATGTTGCACAGAAGGCGTAAAGTGTACGAGTCGAAGCAGGATAATGTCATTCTACGATAAGTTGTTAGCATGAGAATAGATACTATAGGTCGAAGGCACCGTGAAGTTGGTGCAACAAACTTTTTTTTGTTACACAACAAAAGCAGCATTAATAATGCGTAAACTGGCATCTTGACATTTATATTAATTTACGGGGTGTCAAGCAAGATCTATCTTCTTTGAAATGTTATGGCTAAGTACTACTGCAGCACAGATTCAATTGGATTCTCTATTGCTTGTTCGTGTTAGATAGTTTTGCGTGTCCTATATTTGTTTATTGGCAGGAAGCCTTGCATACGTACAGTGGCGTCACGAATTAAACGCAAGTGAATTTACGCACATGTTATCTCACATGAAAAAAGTCCACGGACAAAAACTTGTCTTGTTGTACTATCATCTTTGTTGTCAGCTCAAGTGAACGTATTGGCGTTCTTTACCATTTACTCTAAGGGTCGCTGAAACTCGATGCTCAGAAATCAGATTTTGCCCAACACGCGTGTACGTCCCAGCGTCGGTAGGGGGTTACGATTCGAACTGTCAAAAACTAACTCTCTGGATCTGAAACAATCCTAAATCGCTGGCCATTTGATAGAATATATTCATCTTTTGTCCAGATAAAAGTTGCCTCACCGCCACCGGGTAAGTCCGTACGAAAACCGGGCTGACATTCCGGTATTCGTTGAAATGTCATGTAATTTTGTAGTTCCAAAACACTTGGATGAAAATAGAATCCACGCCAATCAAATATAACTACCAAGGACGATCTTATTGAAGCATAGTTGGACGGCGAAAATCGTTACATACCGTCTTTAGCACAGTGCTGTACTACAAAATTGAAGACGAGATTTACCCAAGCCCACATATTAATACTCGTCACTCGGCATAAAGTCATTTGCAGTACGAGCTGTACCCTGACACTCAAAAAAGTCACGTATAGTACTCGATTTATAGCAAGCTACGTCCCTATCGGGAAGCCTTGCTGGTACAGCTCCGAGCGTCCTACGTGTGAAGACATGGTGCTACATTTGAACCCATACAATTCGCTGTATTAATGCTATTGTAAAAATTTAATTTAGTCTTTTACCCCAAGCATGGTTTCGCTGTTACACATACGGTTTTGATTGTATTTTTTCGTTACATTCCTCATTGGCCTATACCCAGTGTCTTTCAGATGAACGCAGGTAACGTATTTTGCATGTAGATTCTTTCCTTCATGTTTGTTTTCGCAGCTGTCCAATATCAGTATTCAGTTTAATCGAATGTACGCTTTTTAACTATGGGCGAAGCGACAAGCTGACGAAGATACACTGCTTTCGAGTCGGTATAAGACTAAACCGTATGTTTCCATTTTAGGTCAGCAGCCTTCTCGTGAGTAGGGAGTTCATTGATGTAAAGTTTGCAACGTTAACTAAATACGCATAATTTTTCACTTGTCCGAGACACAATATCGTTTCCTATAGCGATTGAAAATAACGCCCCAGAATACTCGCTATATATATTCCACTACTCTATTCAACCGTTGCTAAAGCACACCTTCAACATAAAGCATTGCGGTGACTCTATCCTCAGAAAATAAATTTTTTGCTATACACGTGTAATTCCCAGAATCGTTGACTGTCGTCGACCTTATTGTTAGAAAAGAGCTGTCGATACTGCTGTAGATTTCGGTTCGTCCAGAGTTCATAATAAGGTTTCCGTTCTTCGTCCAAGAAAACTGTGCTTCATTCCCATGTGCAAGATCGCAGGCGAATCGAGCCGACTTCCCGAAAATGGTAGTTTTATTCTGCATAGGCTCTAACTGAACGACCTCTGTCAGTTATTTTCCATAACAAAAATAAAGCAGATTAAATCGCAAAAAATGATTCGTTAACTCGTTTGCGAATTTCAATGCAAGGGCACATCTTAGCCTTAGGTGAGGCTTTTTGTTAAAGTTGTCAGGCCGAAAGCAGTTGAATATCGAGCATAATTTTATCAGCTTTTAGACGCAAAACCGTGTTAATAAGGTGAACAATATCATGAAGACAATTTCCAGCTTACCAAAAGCGAATATCGCAGTATTCCAGTGGAACTGAAGTTGTAACACAATTAGAACACAAACACAACCGTTAACTACGCTAAATTTCTCTATTGTAACGGCCGAACTGATAAAAGACATTTTGATATCCAGACGCTTTAAAACGATTCTGAGACCATTTCATCTACTCGGCTGTTTTGTAGTGGTCAGAGCGCAGCGTCGGATCGTGGTAAGCCAATAGGCACTCTCGAACCCCCAGTTTTGCTCGATGGGAGCGAGATTAGCCCGGTCGGTGGAAAACATTATTCAATATTGTTCAAAAAACAAAAGTAAATGGATGCATTTTTCTTAATTGTTGAAATGTATACACATTACAGTGCAGAAGCCGATCTCTTATTTTCAACTGCACATTATTGTAATGCCTACGGTAATCATAGGAATTCGTTTCAAATATAACCAGCTCATTATAAACACTTTTTTAAAATACAATATATACATGCTATTATTCTATCTATATAAATGGTTAGTATCATTGCAAAGGTATTTTTTTATTCAAATCCATATAAATCATTTTCTAAATGGTTTTTTCTCTTAAACTCTTTGTATAACTGTGCTCTGCTAAAGAATTTGTATAGAAAAATATCACTAAATTAGTAAATATGCCTACATGAATATAAAATTCTAATTAATTTATCACAAATTTTATTACAATTTACCATCGTTTACTTAAGCAGAATATTGCTTTGCAATCATTTAGATTCTGTTTCGAGTATTTTTGGCAGTAGACGTATACTACTTAGGACTTTAATCCACTTCACTATATGACTCTACATATTTATGTAGGTCTAATATCGACAGTTATCAAAGTTAACCTTTAACGTGCAGACTCGCAGTTGTTCGATCTTCAGAAAATAGATTTTTAGCGATACAAGTATAATCTCCTGAGTCAGTGGCTTTAGCTCCGCGAATTGTTAACAACGAACTATCGATGCTGCTATGTATTTCCGTTTTGTCGGAACTCACGATCAGGTTGCCATCTTTCGTCCAGGAGAACTGTACTTGGCTGCCTCCAGCTAGGCCACAGGTAAACCGGACCGATTTACCAGAACTAGCAGTTTTATTCTGCATCGATTCCAACTGCACGGCTTCTGTCAGATGCCGTAAGGACCATTATAGAAATATAAAAAAACTGAATTGCATCATATTTGCGGTTAAGGCTAAGGACAAAATTTTAAGTTTTTGAATTCAAATGCCAAACTCGACACTGACGATACAAATGTCTTGACCCTGGAACAGAAGCGTCCAATTTACGAACAAATTTGTCTGTGTTCTGCTTACCGAAAGCGGGTACCGGTATTATCCAATGGTAAGTTAGTAGTAGGAGAACCAGGGCATAAATCCAAATTTGGGGCAAGTAAAATCCTTTATCGGCTACTACGAATGCTAACGACATGTTTCGTGCACCACACACTTGAGGGCATTCCTTTGCAATAAGTGCCATACAATGGCTAGTGGGAGATTTTTCACAAACAACAGCTGCCCACAAATAATCTTGTGCCAGATGGGGCGCTGTGTGAGCGAGACTAGCGCGCTTCTATTCAAGTGAGAAAAACAGATAGCTCTGACGTCTACGATTACCAAAATTCAGAAAAGCTATGATTTATAACGACGTTTTTTTTTGTTTTAACCCTCTTGCTTTTTCTTTATGACGATACGTATTAGGTGAAGTAGGTCTTAATCAAATAATCATATAACACAAAGCTTGCCAAGAAAAACGAAACATTTTTTTGTCTATTATGATCTATTCCAGTTGGCAATATTAGGCTATTCGAATGCAATGCACTTTAAGAATATACACATTATTACAGGTATATCGTGAATTAGAGAACTAGTCTTTCCACGTATAGGTGGTAAAAAATAGGCAATAATCTTTAATACCTTTAACAAAGAGGCTCGCAGTAGCCCGATCTTCAGAAAACAGATTCTTCGCGATGCAAGTATAGTTCCCAGAGTCGTTAGCTCTAGTTTCACGTATTGTTAGAAGAGAGCCGTCTATACTATTCAAGATTTCCGTTCTTTGTGAGCTCACAATTAGGTTGCTATCTTTCGTCCAGGAAAACTGTACATCAGAACCTCCAAGAAGTCCGCAAATAAACCTAATTGGCTTTCCGGAGATGGCGATCCGATTTTGCATCGCCTCAAGCTGAATTGCCTCTGATAAACACCATCGCGTTAGTGTATCAGTACACCATGTTATGGATCGGCAAGCAAACGATATTGCATCCATTCGCAAGTACAAAGATTCATTGTGAAATATTTGTTTACGGTCATTAGGCGCGCTTTATGATCAATGGTCAGCCGAATTAATACAACAGACAACAAATATCTTTCAAATATGCAGACACCTGCTATCTTCGCTTACCAAACGCCGAAGTAAAAATTGTCCAACAACGTAACACTTGCAGTAACACCAGCACATAGACGTTAGACCTATGAATACCAAATTTTCGACTTGCTTTTATAATTACTAACAACATCTTGAACCCTTAGGAGTTCTATAAAAGCTTCACGAGGTCGACCTAAGTGGCAGAGCATATAGCGTCCTGTGAAGGGAGCGGCTACCTGATACTCTCGTATTCCTTAATAAATGCTATGGGAGTGAGACTAGCGCGGCAATATTTCAGCCTTTGAAACAACGAGCCCATAAATTTTATGCGGACATCTATGCCTTATTGTGTCATCCATTCCTTGATCTTTTTAAAATCTCAACTTGATAGAGCTTGATATATTGAGTTTGAAAAAGAAACTCAACTTGAATGCGCCAGAAGATGTGGAACGTCGATTAATCCAACAAGAACTTTATAGCAATACATGCAAATATACATTTATCGTCCATTGAATATAACAGTGGTTAGCAGTATGTGTGAAAACGTCGAAATAACTACTCTATCCATTTTATCTCCTTCGATAGCAAGCACTGATCAAAAGTTATCATAGTAATAAGCATAGTATCAGCTTCAGACTGTGCTTCGGCGCTTCAATCTTTAGAAATTAATTCTTAGCTATACAGGTATAGTTTCCTAAGTCACTAACTGACAATCTTCATATTATCAGGGTTAAGGCGTCCACCTTGTACAAAACTTCTATTGCATAAAATCTACGGATAAAGTTTACATCCATCTCCCGAAAGAATTATGTCGCTTTACCTCTAAGAAAAACGCACGTAGATCTACGGGTTTGTCTGAGAAGGCAAAATATGTGCTGCATTAGTTTCAAGCTCAACAACTTCTGCTAAAGCATGAACTGTTTGACCAATAAACGTACACGGTAAGTTAATATACGTAAACATACTGCTATGTCGAAGCATTTCTCAGCTGACTATCGCGTAGCACATATGTTTTAGCTAGAATTTGTTATCCACATTTTCATTATTCCGGAGCCAATTCCGTGCAAATCCCACTATAAGCGATCTCGCATTCAGGTTACAATTAAAATGATCTGCGCTTAGCAGGAGAGGATATGTCAGGCATTATCTCACAATATACCGAACGCAATGAACGAGTCCAAAGCTACACAAAACCTCTCAAATGTTCTTGGCGTCTTAATTGCATCGTTATGCCGTTCCTGAAAGCATAACGAGCATGATTCGTCTAATCTATTTTGTAAATAAAGTGCTGCGTGCCGATTCGAACCGTCACATAGAATCTTATATCTATCACGTCTGCGCTATGGGAAGGAGATTAACGCTTTAATAATTGGTTCGTAGACGGATATCCGTTTTTGGAGTTTGTTG
This sequence comes from Varroa destructor, assembly GCF_002443255.2. Classification (NCBI taxonomy): domain Eukaryota; kingdom Metazoa; phylum Arthropoda; class Arachnida; order Mesostigmata; family Varroidae; genus Varroa; species Varroa destructor. Next base: position 14,797,923 of record NW_019211456.1, read on the forward strand.
ATCATGGTCAGCATAGGAACACCTCTAATCGTTCAAAATTCAACGTAGAGTTACAAGAGAACTTCAATAGACAACAAAGATAATGATGCTTAGTAATTACAGATATGCAACCGTACGAGCAATTAATTATTAACTTTTCCTTAATAGTATTAAGTGCACCTATCAAAGAACACACCAAAAAATGATACTGAAACGCCTTGCAAACAGAATGGGCATTTGAAAGCCGTAGAAACGTGTTAGATCATATCATTCACGTAGTATATAAGTGACAGCATAACATATAAATTAGGCATAAAAGCGTTTGTTAATCTATATCCGCTATGTAAAACACTATTTCAAACAGACCCAGCTCTGCGAAAATAAGGCTAAAAGTTTTAATTAGCAACGACGGAACCCTTTCATTTCAACTGATTGTTACGTTGTCTTTCTTCGTTTATGTTTTTTTGTCACCAACTGAGAGGCCAGAAGTATAAGGAAGTCTTTTTTTCTGTTATGGCAACGACTTCTTGGAGTTACTATTTTTGATAGATAAATAGCATCCGTTCTAAATATACTGTTCTAATGAAAAAGGCCGAATTGTCCCACAGGCTCTAAATACGATATCCGGCTCTGAGGCTAGTTATAGTCTATTCAGTATGCTTTTTTTTTGTTTATGCGGATATTTTTTGTAAAAACATGTGTGCGCAAGTTACGTAATTTATAAGGTTATTTTCACATATATTTCATTACATACACACGTTGCCTTTTACCCAAAGCTGATAGCGATAACAACCGCCCGCAGTAAAACTTCATGTCATGTTTGCTATGAAGTCGAGGCTAGGTATTGGAAATCGGTATCTTCAAATTAAACGCAATCAGCGCAATCACTTGGAAAAAAATCATAATTGCATACATTTACGTAAACCGGGTAACAACTTATCGTTTAACAACCAGCTTATAACTTATGAGCGTACTTTATTCCTGTGTAATTGTTCTCATAAACTGTCGGTCATAGGTCAAAATAGGCTGTAGATCTTATAGAAAGCCATTCTAGCCTTTACCGATTGCTCTAGTTGCTCCTGGTTAATTTTTTTTTTGTAAAGTTATGAATATACGGATTAATAATAATGACAGGCCCACCATTCAGTGCGTGCAAACAATTTCGCGGGTGTTTGTTCGAGGTTGAGTTGTCACCATAAAATACGATGCAAAAAGCATACAGCTTTGTCTAGTCACTCTCAACCTGATACATCTTGTACACTTTGCATATCTATTCGGCCAGTGGTTTCGAAACATAATAACTAAAGTGAAAAACGTAAGTTTTCGTACAACGAGAGTGTGTGTGTCACTGATTTACCTTTGACATTCAAATAAGCTGTCTCACGTGTTTCCGAGAGTAAATTTTTATAGCTACCAATATCTTCTACAGTTGGTTCTCGAATCGTCAAATACGAACGAAACTATCGTTTGTGTGTATAATTTGAATTCGCTCGTCCACGAAGCTAGAACGTCGGAATCTAACCGTATCCCAGCTTCTACCGATCTCGGTCTAAAAAAATCGACTCGAGTTTCACCAGTTCCAGAATATAAAGGGTGTATTTCAGGTTTTCGATCAGATGTAAATGCTGTCATTTTACTGCCATTGCTGCCGAAACAAATCAATAGGCTGGTCCTTATATGCACACGAACATTTGAATGGCGCACGATTCTTACTCGTACAAGATCGAGCGCTTGAGATCGTGACGAAGATACACAGAAATATCCATTTTACGTTCCGAAACAATGTTGAAAGCGACCACGAAGACGTTCAATATACGATTGATATTTAGAATGATTGTGTTTGGCCTTTAGGTATGGTGTCGAGTTTGCCCCGCTCAGTGTTCAGTGGAGTACGATATTCAACTCAAGGCTTTCACGATGTATACATTTTTCAACTTCTTAAGTACAATATGCCGCCAAAATTCATGCTATCAAAATGTGTTCACCGACTCTATAATCGTACTGCTTATGATGCACAGTTATAATTTAGATACAGAAAAACAGTGGTGGCTCTCAAAAGCCAATATCCCCAATCAATTCATATAGTATTGTCGTATATTTCAATGCCAGACCCTTTATCGAAATCGCAAACCATCACGCCGCTAAAAAGAATATTCCCTCCTGCGAAAACAAACCTTCCCACGATCCCACTGGACGCGACAGCTAAAACTCACAATGTCAAATAGGCAACACATGCAGTTCATGTGCATTAATGTAAGAAATTTACATAGTTACTCATATTAAAATGTACTGCCAAGGTAATCGGCTTCAGTAAATAAAATGGCCCGGAATAGTGTCAGTCCACCATGAGCTTAGTTCGTTAGCGCCGGTTTACACTGTACAACATGTTCCTTCGGACTATCGCTGTAACCTGCGGTAACAGCAAGGACAATTATATGCTTACACTTGAAAGATACATTGTTTCTTGTTACCTTTTGTTTTTAACTGGACGTATTAAATAAAATTATCGACTAAGGTATTAGGTCAAGTATTATATGGCTCAATCTACGGCACTTGGAATGCATGCTGAGACTCTAGTTTACCATCGACACTCAAATAAGTTGTTTCACGAGTCTCTGAAAACAGATTCTTTGCGTAACATGTGTAGTTCCCAGTATCTTCCACCGTTGTTTCTCGAATCGTTAATAACGAGCTATCAATCATATGCATAATACGGACCCTGTTGTTATTAGTTAGTACATGTCCGTTTTTGGTCCATAAAAATATCACATCGGTTCCGCCTCTCCGAAGACCGCAAGTGAATCTCGCTGTTTCACCGGCCTCAATCGATTTCGGGCCATGAATTGGGTCGAGTTTAATAAAATCTAAAACGTAAATGCCCATCCTTAGACTTTTATTGACAGCTCGATGCCTTTATTATATATGCTGCTCATTAAATGAAATCAACAAACAGACGGCATTACGTGCACGAATGAATCCTTACCCTTAGAACCTTGGATAGTTACTATCCTGACGAATATGCACAGGAGCATCCACTTAACTCTGCCTACCATCACTACACAATTACGCTGCGTCGCTACAAGAGCACCTAATGCACTGTTTGCTGGGCGAATAGCTAACCACTTGGCAGAACAGACTTTTCCTTTGGACTTGCAACCGGACCAGGTCTCGTTGAAAGCGTGGAGGAGCACAGCGAACGAGACTAACGCGCCACATTTAATTTGCGCGATGCAAGATTTCTAGTACGCAAAACTCAAGTTGTATCTCCTAGTCTACAGCACGCTCAAACGTTATCACAGAGGCTATGCATTTAGTGAGTTTCGATTAATGGCTTTTTCAGTTAACAACGAATGTAAAATTGCTTCTAAAATTATACGCGTTGTTGTTGCCCTAGAGTCTTCTCTGTTACTCTAATAAACAGTTCATGTAAATTATATTACAGACAATTGCTAGATACACTAATGTTTATATAGGCTTTTCTTAGTATACTTGAGCATTTTGACTTTAAGGTAAATTTGATTTTGCTATTATTTTCAATTGCTCTAGAGTAATAAAGACGTTTTAAATGTACAATGATACGTTGGACTGAACAATTAAGCAGAGAATTAAGACTGCCATAGCAACTTTCTTTAAATGCTGATATTATGTGATGTCTAAAAATGAAAAGCTTTTAAACGTTCATCTTTCCCAACTATAACTAGACCAGTTGACAAAATTAAATCAAATGTTCAGTTCATTTTACACTCGCCTTTAACACTTAAGTACGTCGTCTCACGCGCTTGCGAAATAAAATTTTTTGCAAGACATGTATAATTGCCGGTATCTCCGACCGTCGCCTTTCGAATGGTTATATAAGATCCATCGATGTCATTAACAATGCGAATCCGCTCGCCGTTCGTGAGAACATTTCCATTTTTGGTCCACGAAAATGTTACGCTTTGGTCACTACGCGAGAGGCTGCACATAAATTTAGCTAGATCTCCAGCTTCAACCGACGTCGGACCGTGAATCGGCCGTAATTTTACAAGGTCTAAAATACACAATTTCCATAAAAGTTAAGGAATGTCTTGATGGTATGACCGATCGCTTGTCTGACCGCAGTTCTCATTCTAGGAATATTTGCAGGTTAAGAATTTGAAAGGTTGCTTACCCCTAAAACTCTGGATGGCCCCAACGCTTGGGATCACCAGCACAAATAGCCAGCACATTCGGAGCCACATCACTGGAAATACACTTTTCTCTTTTAGCGTGTTTCGTGATCCGAATCAGACAATAAACAAAGCTGAACTGACATTTGCCGCATTTCAAGCGCTCACCAGTCTCTAGCCTCGTCTCTGGTTGTCCATAGTAGAGTGAACAAGATTAGCCCGGCATGTTTCATTATCCTGGTACGTATATCTGACGCGCGCAAATCGACGGTGCCTTTCTTACAGTGAAATCAAGCTGAAGATGTGATCAACAAATGCAGTACCCTTTCAAGCTAAATGTGATTATCGGTTATCACAGCTAGAATTAGTTTTCGTTCAAGTATTTTGCTTTTTGCGTTGTCCACAGGAAAAGCAGAACTGGCTATACAGGCAAACTATATCACCAAGAAGCATTTAATAGATTAAATCAAACACTCTATATAAATAAAGTACTTATAGTGTCCGTTTGTGACACAAAGTAGACAGAAATCAAATAAGATTTTAATTTTTTTGTAACTCGAAACACTTATCTAGCTTCGCTAAACAAATTTTCTTCCCAAAAAAAGCCTGGTTGGCCTAAAGGAAAGATCACCGCCACTGCTGTAAACTATTCAAATGTTTGCTAATTTCCATATCTGTGCCATGCCTGTATAATTGTATTCTATTGGCATGCGAACTTCTAGACTGTGAGAAACCTAACCACAAGAGCTGCAGGCTACACAGTGATGCCTATAGAGTTGCACTGGTAAGCCTTAGTGATCAGATTTTTTTTAAAGGCTAAACGGAAATATTTACTGTTGTTAACTAAAAAAACAAATAGAGTCAATTGTACGTATGGGGCAGTAGGTCAAAACGTAGAGTTCATAACAACGGTTGTACGTCTCGTTAAACATATGATTGTGTCAACACCCAGCTTCATAAGATGCTCAAACGAAAACCATTATAGTATATTTAGATCTACTAAGAAAATACACCTTTAATTAAATATATATATATATATTGTGGAACTGGTTATCAAATATAAATTCCAGTAACTTGACAGGGAGGAACTGCGCGATTTGCCAGTTCTCTGAGACTTGTTCTCCATGCAAGATAACGCTACTACCGTCGAGACTGTCCCCGCGATACGAAGCCAAATACGAATCCTCTTGTTCATATTTGCACTTTCGCGACCTCTACATAGTGACCCTACATTGAAGTCGATTTATGAACTTGACCGCCTCGCCAGTTCCACCAATTTATCGGCGATGTTCTCAAGCTTTTGGTTTTAAAAAAGCTTTGGTTTACACGATCTTATAAATATCTAATGTCGATATTGAATGCTCTTAAAGCAAATCAGTCGTGCAAAATTTTCATTCCAATAGTTCTAAGAATAAGAAGAGCAATGATATTCCGATTCTGCTGTCGAGTTGTCACAGGCCTACAGAAGCTCAACAACTGACAATGACGAAAATTGCTGCGAACTATTAAATGATCCGCTTGTTTTCCAATGAGATTGTTAATAATTTTAGAAATGATATTGGGTTTGCCTGTTTCAGAAGTAAGAGGAAGGGTATCACCATTCAAGGGTAGCAAATTTTTTTTGAGATTGGTAAGGATTTATTCATTGAGATACTCGCTACATGAGATGTAGTTGCAACTGACCGACCCTTCATGATTCAAAACATTGTCTTTCTTGCTGTATTTTAGACTAGGACATATTTATTAGCTATAAATAACCTTTAAACAGAATAAGAGTTCATCAACTACACGATCTTCGTGGTGATAATGAACCAGGCAAATTTGACTGATATTGCAATAATCGCTATATCACAATGATTTCACCTGCAATGCTCATTATATGCTCGCCTACATTTCAAGTGTGGTTATTTGTACTGAGGTACTGATTGTGAGTACACGAGTATACATGGTTATCAATATGAACACTGAAGTCTTACTTATTATATTCATTATATAACAGCTGGTAACTCTTGCAATCAAAACATGTTACCTTCAACAGTTAGGGACGTCATAGCGCGGCTCTCTGAGAAGATGTTTTTCGCGATACATGTATAGCTTCCTGAATCACTAACAGTCGCATTTCGAATTGTCAACAATGAACTATCCGGTTCGTTGGTAATACGGACTCGTTCATTACTAACGAGCAAATTCCCATTGCGACTCCACGAAAGTGAGACACGCTCACCACGAATTAGTCCACAAATGAAGCGTACGGTCGTGTTTACTTTTACAGACCTTCCCGGAATGGGCTCTAGCTCAATTACCTCTAAAAAAAAAACCTAATAAGTGGTAATCTTTGTGTCTTATTCTGTTTCTCATAAGTGGCGTTAAGCAAAAATCCAGCATACCAGACACTTACCAATAGAAGAAACTGCTGTATGTAAAAATAACGTATATATCACCGCTATATTAAACAGAAGCATAATTACAACACATCTAAAACATCTGAGTACGACCAGTTAAGTCACAGGATTGCTTTTTCACGAAGGTTCTGCTACGACGGCATTGAAACAAGTGAATTACTTTCGATAAACCATGTAAACACAATGACCCACTAGCAACTCTAGCTCGAACAGCGTCTCGTCTGGTTACTCTCCCAGGGATTTTCTCATATATCAGTCTCGTTCCCATAACATATCCGTCAATAAAACGAGGCTATGGCGCGCAAACCAAAATTCCAAAAAAACAATAATAAAAAATATACAAACGTATAAAATTTGTTCGGTATTCGAAGACAGATTTTATATTTACGTGATATTGTTATTCCAGTCACCTATTTGATTCATGCCGTTGTGATAATCAGATATGATCTGGCGTTCCCTTCCAATATCCAAGGGCAATCATCAAAAAAAGCTCTACAAATAAACTTTGTAAATAAAATGTGAATATATAAAAAATGAACCTGCGTAATTTGTTCCACTATGACACTTTACAATTACACAGGCATGTTTGCTAATTGAGCGCGTTAACTATACATATGGCAATAATAACTATATTCATTTCGGGCACAACATCGAATCTGCTTCATCATACTCAACCTACATGAGTTAGAAATATGGCGCAGAGATTCACAGGGCCTCAGTTAAAAACGATACGGCCTGACAATTCATTCATGACACATTTGGAGTATCTCAAATCTAGGATAGGTTGCTGCTTAAGGCCTTTAAAGCATCCCAAATAAAACAGCAATTCCTTCAAGAAATGAACCGAGTATTTTAGCTACCTATAATAATGATCTACATAAAGTGATATACGTAAATACAAGTTAATGTAGAACATAAAGTGTGTATCGGCCACCTTCTACTCGTAATGCAGTCGTGGACCGAGCTTCAGAGAAAAGATTTTTCGCGATACAACTGTAACTTCCAGCGTCGCTCACTGAAGTTTTCCTTATCATTAGCACTGATAGGTCGGTTGCACTATCATGCGAAATTCGGATTCTGTCACTACTGATGAGCAAATTTCCATTATGGGTCCATGAAAAGGTAACATCTTCGCCAGAAGTCAAACCGCACGTAAATCTCGTGCTTGCCCCCGCTTTTACGAATTTGTCGGGGATTGGTTCCAGCTGAATGATATCTGTTTCTAATGATACAGTTTCCACTGTTGTTAGAATGACTGCAAGCTTGGCCCATATTAATGCGTCTATGTAACAGCTAAATTTTGTTGCAGTTCAATAGTAAAGGAATCAAAGTGCGTGAATACCTTTTGGCAGCTACAGTGGCAGTATGTTGATTTTACGTGAATCTATTTTATAGCGTATCCATATACCTTTTCCAGCAACCGCAAGACTTTTAATTTGACACAGAAGTAGCACAAACATCGCGAAAAACACCATTGTTCTGGCCGTAGGATAAAATACAAACACTTCCGTCTGTGTTGGGCCAGATAGCGATACTGAAGTAGGAGCTTCGATTCGCGCGACGCGTGCCGACTCGGCTGAATCTAGTCTCGTTCGCAGCCTGTTGACGGACCGTCGCCTTGGATATGGCGCGCCGACTTAATGGTTATTTATGTTTATGCAAGAGGCTGTACATAAGTTGTTGTGCAAAAAGCTACAGAATATCAAGCAATAATTGCTAAAGGGGGTGTTCAGCTTATTTATCAACAGCGTACGCATGGTAACGAGTACTGAAACGGGTGTTTATTGTCACACTTGGATTTCGCTATTGAGCTTTTAAATTAATATAATTAGACAAAATTCGTAGATTTTTTTTACGGTGTTTTCAAGCTTCCAGTGAATCAATGCTTCCGAAGAACTATCAAAGTAGTAAAAGAAATATGTTGTTTTAAGATGCAAGAAAATAATCCTGAAAATAAAACTCGCTTCATCATTTAAAAACAGCCTACAACGAAACTCTTCAGCGGGTCAAGGCTGATATTATATATGAATTTGTCAAATGGCTTTACATAGAAACATCATATATTTGACACATGTGATGAAGGATTACTACTATTACTATATACTATATTTAATTTCAGCAAGCCTTGATCATGCTAATAATAAAATGTGTATCGCATTTATGGCAATAACTTATGCAAACTATATCTTAAAGTTGTCTCAGTGGTGATAAATGAATTACGCGGAAATACGGTAAAAGTAAATCTTATTTAAAAACCATAAATTAGACAAAGCTGTACCAGTAAAAATCGATCATCACATGTCGTACATAACGTTATGCTAACTACGCTGTTTATGCAATAAGCGACAAAAAATCACTGTTATTGCCAGCATGATCAATGGCTTTGTCAAGCAGTACCTTCAACTTGAAGGGTCGTGCTGATACGGCTTTCCGAGTAGAGATTTTTTGCAATACAAGTATAGTTTCCCGCATCGCTCACTATTGTCTTTCGTATTATTAGGTGCGACGTATCGATATCATGAGATATCCGGACACGTTCACCAGTTGATAAGACGTTCCCATTCCGCGTCCAAGAAAAGGAAACATCCTCTCCGGTTAATAGGCCACACGTGAATCTTGTTACCTGGCCAGATTTCACTGTTTTCGAAGGGATCGATTCCAATTGTATGAGTTCTGCCGAACAAAAATCAAACAAATCCATCCTCGAATGTTTCACAGCATGTCACAATTGCTATTGTTTTCCAATAGTGTCGATTCGCTCTGGATGGATTATAATAATGAAATCTGCTTTGGATATTTTTGCTGGCTTCTTATATTACCTTTCTCATATCGAAATACCTTTTGCAGTTACAGTTGGAAGCATCATAGGAGCGAGCAGTATCCAAGGAAGCATAGGTGCAACACAACCATTCTCTTGCCACATCATATCAACAGACTGAAACTCAGCGATAGAGACCTGCCGCCATCTAACACACAAATAAGTCTCAGAAGCTTTAGGAGCAGACATAAAGCTGAACAGCCTACGTCTAATCTCGCCCCCATAGCTGCTTCATTATGTCATAGAGGCTATGGCGCGAACTTTTGGTCAACTTATTAATAATAAATACGTGCTGAAAGGAAGCCGAAATGCCTCAAGGTGATTGGCTCCTCAAAGTCGTGCTCCAACAAAATATCTTGTTTGCAACGCTACTGATTACGAATAATATAATAAGAATAAAATTCTCCAGCTATCTTGGAGGCTAGCTGGTAAGTGTCATAAATTGACGCGAGTTCGTTAGGTCTGCACTCAAGTAATTCTGATCTTAGAATGGCGACAAAATTTACAGACTATGATAAGTTCACCCTTGGACATTTCATTGGATATAAGTAGCAGGACAATACGACACGGTTACTTGATTAATTAATTAATTGGCTACACTTAGGAGGGGCTCTGATTGTCATTAGACTATCGATACTGATTATTGACCTCCTCAGAGATGCTCTTTTCATCGACCTCAATTATTTGATAATACACAGTATCGCACTAATAGCAGCGGAGTGAACTGAAAATTTGCTAATCTCTATTTTTTCACCAATTGTTTCACGCCAGACGCTGCTAGACTATTACGGCTTCAGCCAGCTAGCCAAATTTGAAAATAGGGCTCTTCGCGTGTCGCTAGATATACCTCTTATATAACCATTATAGGCGACATCATACAAATTCTTAACGATACGGCATATTTCTGTCAACCGGCAAAGCCATATTATAACATATATAACACGCTTTATAATATTCACCTTTATCATTGTTATTGTCATACCTTCTACCTGAAGAACAGCGCTTGTTCTGCCTTCAGAGAAGAAGTTTTTTGCGATACAGCTATAATTACCGGCATCGCTAACAAGCGTCTTTCGTATAATTAACACTGAGGTATCAATATCATGAGTTGTTCGAATTCGTTCGTCAGCGAAACCCAGAAGCACGTTGCCGTTACGTGTCCATGAAAATGTTACATCGTGTCCTCGAATAAGGCCGCACGTAAAACGCGCAGGGTCTCCTGATCTTACCAGTTTTGAAGGCATCGGCTCAAGCTCAATGTCTAGCTCAGTACAAAGAAAAAGTTCAAAGATAATATGAATATTTACCATGTTTTTAACTCACCCAATTATGCGAATGTTTCAATTATTTCGAATACGAAGCTTTTGATAGTAGGGTTTTCTGATCGTATTGTAATACCGAGCTCGTCGGTTAGTGTTTTGGCTTTACCTCTTGCGGATACTTCAATGCTACATTGTAAGAGCAATCGCAGAAACACTATAACGAACGGTCTTGTAAAACACATATTAGGTAGACACATTATCTTTCGAATTCTCCCAAAACTGGTCGACGCTTAACACTCGTCTGAATTCTAGTGTGCTTATGTCCTTATAGATTTTGATGCTTGAGAAACGCTTTGAAGTTACTCTGCCTCCCAGTGCAATGCCCTTGAAAGCGTGGCTAAGGCGCCAAATTTCGATTTGAGATCCAACTCTTCAGCCAGGGCATGACAGCGCGGATTACATAGCCGACTACCAGCACAGACGAAAATTTTTGCACTATGTACAAACAATTTTTCCTGGATTTTCCCATTATAATTATAGGCGTCATAAAGCATCATTCATACCTAGTGCCTAACAATTCTGTTTCTAAATGACAAGCTTTTTTAGCTATATATTTTCTATTATATATATATATATATATATCATAAAGTCTTTTTATGTACTTGCATGTTTATATTAATATCATATTATTGCTACGAGAGTCGTGTGAGCATATTTTAATCCGTATTACTATATCACCGCAAAGAATTGAATGCCGTTTAGTTAACAGTGACTGGTGATTGACTCTGAGATTCCTGCCTCTGAGATTGAGAGGCAGTCGACAAAGTCCTTACAGTTTGTTTGAGACTTAATAATACTAATACTGCTATTTCTGTTTACAATAGCGATTGTACAGAAACAGTATGATCAATCTCGGTCCAAGAATGCAACTCAAATTCACTTGAACGTCTATAATAATGAAAGATTCTGTAGAGCTCAATTATTTGATTAACATTTCGTTTCGATAATTATAGAATGCTCAAAATGTATATACCTATTTGAACGTGTCGATCAAATGAACTTTGTAGAATGTGATAAAACGGCTAGTTCAAATGCTTAAAATCCCAGTTGTCATCTAATTAACCTATAGAGCAAGGTGAAAGTACTATTTAATTTTTATAAACTCATGTTTAAACTTGATATCTGTCAAGATTTGCAATTTTTTTTTAATTTGTGTATCAAACATTTGCTAGCCCACTCACGAATCGTGTCTCATCTTCATTCTCAGCTCGCGAGGCACTCGAAGAAAAGTTTTTCGCAATGCAATTGTAGTTATCTGCGTGTCCGGATATGTCGATATCATTTACGATACAAATACACAGAGTGTGAAATTTCGCCACTTTTCGTTCATAAGAATGTTACATTGTCACCTCGAAGCGTCCATCGATTGAATCTTACGATTTCACCAAATTTGACTGTTTGTAACTAAATTGTCTTCAATTCGATAAGAGACTACGGGCTTGCGTTAGCTTGTTGTTACCAATGTTCTAAAGATGAATTATTGATCTTAGATATGAGATGCTGATGAGATATAATAATGGGGTGTTGCAATGCAAAGTATCTAAAAGTATCAGAATTGGCCATCTTTTGATTCAGCCGATGCCAGATTAGCAAAAAACAGTACCAGACAGAATTGCATAATTCTCCTGCAGTGAACATCACAGCATTCGGACATGCACACAGCCCGTCTTTACATAAACTGCAATAGGAACATTGCAGATCAAGAGACGCTACGGAGTAGAGAGTGAAGTGAGGTTACGAAGTTTCGCTAACAGAAGGGTACTACGAACAGGCACGAGGCTACGGCGCCACAACTTAAATAAGCAGTCCGACACGATATGAAGGATACAACATGAACCTCGTTAAAGCGCGTAACATACGGAAGTTTCTTAAGTAAATTAATTAAATCTACGGCCCTAAGCTATCTACGCAGATCATTAGAATTGACACGGTAGTATTAATCTACGTGTCCGAGCTATGTGTCGGTCTAGATTGTCTAAGAATGATGGTGATCGCTAAGTCGATAGTGGATAACAAACAAAAACTTCACCTGATGTCTACAGTACAGATCGGACATCTTTGGACTAAGAAGGTAAGGTTCTGACTCGTATCTAATCGCACTCCTCAGATAAACAGTTGTGAAAATATCACTTGTACGATATACTTGTACGGTACGGTGCTCGTAAGTATTTTAGTAGTATAAAAAATACAAAAATTATACTGGAACTATGAAATGCTCGTGATTTCACAGTGCTGTGTATTTTAGTAGCATTCTGGAGAAACTCTTTCATTGATTACGTACTTTTATACTGAAGCAAACATTCGTCAAGTTCACTATGTGCAGTTGTGTATAAGAAGTACGTATTCTAAATTCGAATTAATATAGCTTCCGCGAGATAGAGTTATCACTAGCCTTCTACCCTTAAGGTGGCACTTGTCCGATCTTCGGATAGGCGATTTTTAGCAATGCAGATGTACAGCCCGGCGTCACCTGCTGTGACCTTTCGTACAGTCAATACTGTACTTTCAGGTCCACTTAAAATATGGAATTTCGAATTGGCGTTTGTTATGAGATTGTTGTTTTGTGTCCAAGAAAATGTGACGTCCTCTCCAGTTGACAGACCGCACGTAAAGCGAACCGTACGACCTGCTGTGGCAGTCACGTCTAGCATGCGATCCAAACGGATCATATCTACGATAGAACAAAAATTCACACCCACTCAGACACATTTACCTCCTCCTATATATCTAATCAGTGAGAATGAGAATCAAACCGAAACATTCTTCCAGTGATCTATTCCAATGTCATCTATGCTTGGAGTTTGGAGCCGTTAGGATTAGTATGCTATTTGTTTAAGGAAATTTTCAACTCGAGGGATAATTTGGATCGGAAACATTGTTTAGTATTATGTTGAAACGTATCATAGTTTTATGCTCAAAAAAGCCGAGTAGACTTTATAACGGATATGCTGCATAATTCAGTTTATGCACGACAGAACCTACGTAGTACGTGGAAAGTTCGCAGCGTAAATAGGAGAATCTGCTTGTAAAACGTGAGTGAATTAACCGAACGCAACATTCACTCACCAACTGAAAAAGTAGCACATACGTTGTATCCAATTAGCAGAACGATCGGCGACAACACACATGTTTCAGTCCGCATTGTTGGCGATACGGACTCACCCCCACTCAGATGATCTACGGGAGCAACTGGCTACGCAAGCTTCCTGAAATTCTATTGGTAGTGTTTAACAGTCTAGCTAGCATGATTGCATCAGTAGGGGAGCGAGGCTATGGCGGGATAGTAACACCCAGTAGGTGTACTGTATAGCATACAATGAATAAACGGCTTTGATCAAACTCATCAATTACAAATCGATGGAATAGACTTTGAAATTTATTTCCATAAATAAATAATGACAATTTTTGTACATGTGATTAGGAAAACCGCCGCCAAAAATCCTAATAGACCTTAAGTGAAACAAAAAACATTTTTGTATTAGTGTTTAAAAGCACGCCTCCGAAAACCCCGGTAAAAGTCGATTAGTAACAGGATTCCATCACTGAATTTTCCGGAAGCCCCAGAATTTTGACTGGTGGCAAACAAAAATATCGTATTTAAAGGGTCCGCTTTAAAACCCTATGCCGTGTTTAGTTTTGGCTAGCTTACTAAAATCGTCGTCAGCATTCGCAAAATGCTACCTTTCACTAAACAGTTATATGCTGGTAGTGTTTTCTTTCGAACTAGCTTACTTGATTAACGCAACTAAATGTTAAGCCGACACTGACCCATTAAATTCATTAATGTCAAAGGCCATAAAGCCTATTGCCATCGAATCCTAAGCCGGATATAAATCCGGCCGGATAAATAAGTTTAGAAAACAGCGTTTATCAAGTAAGATCTTATGGAAATAAGGGTTGGCAGGGACTAAATCGACTTTTTAGAACAAGTGATCACCTTCAACAAAGACTCGTCTTTCCACTCGTTCTTCAGCCACTCTGTTACTACCCAAACAGGCATACATCCCCGAATCCTGACTGGACACTTTACTAACACTTAATATTGAGTTTTCGTCTGTAGGCACGATCGTTATTTTGTCCCCTGGCTTTAGCATGCGGCCATCCTTGAACCAGGAGAATGAGACGTCCTTTCCTTCAAGTAAGGTGCACGTGAGCACAAGAGATCTGCCTGATTTCACCCGATGCAGGCCTTGGATGGTTAGTTGAACCATTTCTGGATGGAGGAGAGTTACAGATTCTTATACATGGGTGCGTGATTTGTTTGACGCCTCAAATATACGAAATTTTATATTAGAAAAAATAGTATTACGACAGTATTACAACGATTTCATGTATTTACAGTGGCTCACCCGATGATGCTGCGAAGAGTCCATGGAGAAATGTTGAGCAAATCAACAAAATCACTATGAACACCATATTCCGAGGGACTACCGTATGAAGATACATGACTCGTTAAAATATCGAACCGCGTCTAGAGACGATTGTATGCCCTGGGCACGCAGCTTAACAGTGTCTGATTGTTACCCTACAAAGGGATGCCATTTAACAGGCTAACTCAGATCTACGTTCTCTTCAGTCGATGGGAACGAGGCTAGCGCGCGCAGATTCATCATTTTCTGAATATTGTAAGCACTTTTAATGTAACTTTTAAATGTAATTTGTTACTTTTAATGTAACAAATCCTGAACATTTTCGCCTATTTTTTGTTTATTTGTTCAATACAGTCAGAACGTACTTCAGATGGACGAAACTAGCCATTATACTTCGCTTATACTTAAAATACCTTATTGCAAAGGTTCTGTCTCTCTCGGTCTGTCAAAATTACGAAAGCTTTTGCAATATATAAAACCTTCGAATACAGTCGTGGTGCGACGATGCAAAATTACAGCTACAGAATGATATTGCATCGCAAAGTGGTGGGTAACAATTGCATAGACGGTGAGATTTTATACTATATGTAATTCAATAGATAAATGTCAGGCCAGTTTCAAGTCTTTTTGATAATCATAGAATTATAATAAATTAGGATTTTAATCAAAAGCTTAGTACTGTTTTGCTTAGATTAACGGGTTCTTTTGTGCATGAAAACACAGCAATTCTTTTTTTGTTTTTAATAAGATGTTTCTTTTTCTTTTTGTAACACCTAAATAGTGCCACTAGCCTTCAACCCTTAACGTAGCACTCGAGCGATCCTCGAATAAGCGATTTTTAGCTATGCAGGTGTATAAGCCGGCGTCCTTGATTGTTGTTTTACGTACAGTTAACACTGCACTATCCGCTCCGCTTAGGATCTCAAATTTTTCCGAGTTTTTCGATACGACATTACTGTTGTGCGTCCACGTGAACTGTACATCTTTTCCAGCTGATAGTCCGCATGTAAAGCGGGCTGTTCGACCTGCTCTGGCTGTTACATCCTGCATACGGTCTAGACGAACCAACTCTACAGTTGACACATTCATCACTCAATTAGATTCATCACTGAATCGTATTACGCAGAATTAACTGCATGTAAATAATGTCCAATTTGTACCTCAGCCTTTCCTCTCCAATATAAAATGGCCTGGCATTTTTGGTCGACTATGAAAAAACAACCAACTCATATAACGTAGAGATAAAGTCTTGGTACTAAACTTTCATGTAAATATTGACTTACCAATTGTTACAGAAGGGCAGATATTGTATCCACAGAGCACAATAGCAACAACTAACGACACCAAGTGCATGTCCCACATTATGAGCCACATATACAACAGCCATGCGAACGTTGTAGAGTGAACTGTTAACACAAGCTTCTTGTACGGCTTGGTTCTCGGTTTGGATAGCCCGAGCCTCGTTCACACATTGCTCGTAATGCGGCCGAGGCTATGGCGCCACATTGCAATTTAAGTAATAGTGAATCATCTTAGCGCAATATTTTCAAGAAAACGATGTACTGCAATATCTTAGGACGGTAATTATGTCGTAGACACTGAAAAATTTACACATGTTTATCAAATTTCAACAACGTAGACATTATCCCTCCCGTGCTATTATAATTATAGACTGATATTAAAAAAGCGACAGATTGCTCAGCCCGCTGAAATCGATGACTTTGGTAGTACAGGATACTTACATGCATTCTCTACATAAATAAGCGCAGCATATTACCAGTGGAGTACGATTACATACTTGTCGTAATTGGGCGATATTGAACTTACCGGTTAAGTTTATTAAGTTATAGAATATCTTAATGCTTAATTATCTGTGCGTTCTCCCAGCAACCCTTATATGCAAGATGTGAACGGGTACTCGCTAATAGTTTACTGATCGTTTGTTAGATACTTAATCCATAGGAATTCTAGTTCTTTAAATACCGACCTTTGAATATTCAATGGCAAACTTAAACTTCACAAGGTATTGGGTAGCGATAGTAACTTATACAATTGAATCCGTTGGGAATAACATTAAAATTTAGAATTCATACTTGTTTACAATAGCACTAAAGCTACGTTTTAAGCAACAGTTTGCTTTTCTACTATAAATTCAATTCCATTATAGGCAATAACTCTTAACGTTTTTTCGTAACGTCTTAATTTTAATGTGTACGGTTATGGAGACGTAAAGAAGTCGTAGACAAATGCGGTAATAAGTCAATATACAAAGTGCTATAACGAAAACCAAAGAGTGGTACCTTTGAAAGTAATATTTTTTTCAGATCGTTCGTCGCACAAGTCTCTAGTCCTGGTTAGATATATGGCTGATGTCCAATCTCGAGCTTCAGCCTGTGTGATCTCGCAGGCCTTATTAGACGGCCATCTACGAGCCAACAGAATGAAACATACTTCCATTCGAGGGAAGTGCAAGTACGCCTAAGAGATCTGCCTAATTTCAGACTTAATACTTTGATGAATGGTTGCTAAAGGAGAGTTATCACAGTGCTTCGCGTATCCACATCGTACCCTTATGCTCAATAAGCATTTGACTACATTTCTGCAGCATATATATCCAACTCCATATAAATTGGAACCGTTGATTAAAAAACCTTTACCAATCTACTTTCCGATACCGCAACTTATCTCAGGTTAAACCACCAAGTCACAACATACACAGCCTTCCAAAAAATTAGAATCTGAGGCATCGTGCGCATCACTAATGCGGATCGACCGATACCCAGAACGAGATGCATCGTAGACTAATTCTACGGCGCATCTCGTTCTGTAATAGCATAAATTAAAATGAACGCCAATAAAATTGTGTTCTTACTGCTGTGACGGGTCAGTGACGGCAACGAGGCCAGCGCACGGAATTTAGTTTTACCACGATAATTGCTAAGTGTTGTGAGTAAACTGCCGTCGAAACATTCCTACTCTCATACTCCTACGCATAAAAGCTATGTACTAAACGCAACAATGGGTCCTAAACAAATCCGTAAAATATGTTTGTATCGCTATAGTAGCATATTGTAATTATGACGAAACTCGTCGCGAAGGTAGTCGGAACTAGTCTAAGCGTGAAAGGGAATTAACAGAGTTTTTCGGCGTTTAAAATCAATTACATTTTTAATACTCTTTGACGATTATCATATATATAAGCAGATAGTTTTTTGACTTTAAAATGTCAGATAACTTTTTTACATTAATACTTAAAATTTTGTTAACAACAAAGCATTACCGTTTTTTTAGCCCATTAATTAATCTAGGATTAAAATCTGGAATTAATTTATCTGTAGAAATGCTTAATTAGTGATCTAAAAAAACAGTAATGCTTTGTTTTTAATAAAATTTTAAGTATTAGCATAGAGAAGTTACCTGACACTTTTGTATAGACAAAAAGCCACAGAAATACTTTCAGTTACCGTTTACATGAGCTGCCAGTCCACATCTCATTTATGTGTATAGTGATGCAACGAAATGAGCACCTAATTAGAACGACGCAATACGTATTATTAATGTATCAATGTGGCAAACACCGGGATCTGTTTAAATTTTAGTTTTCAGAATTTCAGTATTGCTCAATGTAACGTATACTCGAAAAATTATGTATTTTCACCTTCAATTGAAACCATTTGCTCCATTCTTTGTTCAGCGATTCCGTTACTTCCTAAACAGGCGAATGTGCCTGAATCCTGGCTCGATACCTGGTTTATGCTCAACATTGAGCTTTCGCCAGTGGCAAAAATGACCACTCGGTTCCCTGATTTTAGCTGGCGTCCATCTTTAAACCAAGAAAACATGATGTCCTTTCCCTCAAGGGCTGTGCACGTTAGCACAAGCGATCTGCCAGACTTGACTCTATGCAAGCCCTGAAGGTTGAGTAGAATGGATTCTCCTAATAGATAAACCACAGAAGCTTTTAATAATTCAACCGGATTCATTTATTGTACATTGCTTGCACCATGAGCAGTTCTGTCGTGAGCCGAAAGTAAAGAAACCTGCTCTTACCCGATACGGCGAAGGACGATGAGTACATCCAAATGAATCCGTACACAAGGTTCCAGTAGGGCACATAAGGGCACATATTGTTGAAATAAAGTACGTTGTCGAGAAATTACAACCAACAGCACACATAGCCATGTACGTACCCTATCGCAACTGGCAAAATGCACTCGATAAAGTGGAACCGATAGATTCATGCGTACATAGCCTTGTTTCCAAACTTCTTAACGGGGTAACAAGGCTAACCCGCCAAATTCGTATGGCTTTAAAGCAGACTACACGTTCACAGCCCAAAAACTTGAAGAAAAAAGAGAACACCTGTATCTTAACAGCGAAAGTTACTAGTATAAACCACAAGCCCATATATGTACAGTGTATTCTGATCGATTTATGCTGTAGATCGCTAAGCTCTAAGCTGTGTCAGCTCGCAGAGAAAGCCACGACCGTTTATCGAATAAAATGATTTGTGAAAAATGAAACGCAATTCATTAACTGTGTAAAGTTCTCAGCTTTAAATGAAGCTACCTTTGATACCGATCTGCCGATGAATATGTGGCATAATACGCAACATATGTTTTTCAAATCTTTGTGCAATTTCCTTAAAATTATCAACTAACGCTAGCAAGTCTGTAATCGATGCCAATAAATAGAACTTGTTTCGTTATTTTTTCAGTTAAATCATTTTTCATCGAAGAAAGCGTCTTCTAATACGCTGTTAAATTTAGCATTAGATTTACTATATAAAAAAAGGATAGCATTATTATGTATTAGAGCGTCATGATTTGACTTTTCTCTTTGGTTAAGGTGCTAAAATAAACTACTTAGTTTACTGAAAATATTCCAGTAAGCGTCTAGATAAAATGGACCTCCAATACGCAATTTGATTTCGCTTGCCGTAGGGTCGCTTCTTTTGTCTCTAAGGAAAAGCAAATAATTTGAAGCGTCACACCACAAATTATTGACAGAACTGTTTAATTTTAGTTTTAAGTAAATGTTATTGATTTTACGGAACATTTTTTTTACTAGTTCTTGTCCAATCGTTTAAGACCTTGCCAATCAGCTTTCTTCCGATTGACTCGGTATCACTACCATACGATACAATATCCATGTCAGCCTACTGATGAAAGCAGAGTAGTGTTTGTTATGAATAAGTTTATCAATATTTTTATCGCATTTCGAGCAACGTTTGTAGGTACTTTTCTTGAAATTAAATGTAAGCAAATTGAAACTAAGTGAAATTATATAAATAATTTTTCGAGAAAGCTCTAGACGATCTGCCAACCTCGTTGGCACATTGGGTTCACACCTTTCCTTTTGTCTCGCAACCTTTCTAACCAGATAATGTTTTTTCAGTCGATTTTACTCGAACGTTTGGTTTCACGTTAGTGTCACAACAAAGCTCACTATTCTCCTTAATGCGATTTAATTTTCAAATCTCGATCTAGCAGTTTACTCGTCTAAAAATCGAACTGCTTTAAATATAAGCCAAAAGATTGTTGTTATCGAAGCGACTACATCATTTAGAGGGAATTTATGAAAACGTTATGTGATCAATTTTATCACTCATCATTACCTTCAATACTGACGTCTTTTTCCGTTCGTTCTTCAGCAATTCCATTGTTAGCCAAGCAGGCATATTTGCCTGAATCATGGTTAGACACTTTGCCGACTCTCAACGTCGAAGAATCATCAGTCGGAAAAATTACTATCCGATCATTGGGCCTTAACAGACGCCCGTCTTTAAACCATGAAAACGAAACATCCCTTCCCTCAAGCAGAGTGCAGGTAAGCACAAGAGACCTTCCTGATTTTACTCGACTGTATCCCTGAATACCGATCTGGATATTGTCGACTAAAGCCAATGATAAATCAGAAAAAGATTAATTTGAAACAACCGACGTCTTGATGGTAGTACAGGATCCTCGATTACTACAGTCTGTCCTGAATTTGATTTCGAACTTACCAGCTGATACTTGCTGTATACAATATCCAATAAAAGCCACACTTAAATGAAATAAGCCACATCGAACAACACAGTTACAAGTAAACCATATCATCGTTATGATTTTTGCAAGCTTAGTAGTGATGGCGTCCCCTGACGGAGTTGTTGCCAAAACAAATACAACAGAAATAGCCTCTTCATTAGAGCCACGTAGCCTCGATCACAGCTGACTTGGGTGATGGGATGCGGACTGGGGCGCCAAATTTTGGATACTTTTTAATATATCGATGCTCGTACACTCCTTCGGAACGACGTTGCGCAAGCATAAATGTAATTTATGAGCAGCACTGTAATGCTCACTTATGTTCTCCTGTACTACATAGATATTACTTATATGGGAAAGACTGCCGCATAGGCAGCGAAAGAAAATTAAAAATAGGGGAATAATATACGGATATCGGGTTGGACCTAATATAATCAGTTGTTTACAGTGTTTCCATGGTACAGACTACAAACTGAATGAAACAAATGAGTGACATCTTTTAAACGCCTATGTGTTATCGCTAATTATTATCAAATTCTTATTACATATGTTAAAATACATTATTTTTTAACCAGAAATAATATATTCCGATGCAAAAATATAGCTTATTGAATATTTACGAACTTATATTTTGAATAACTAGGCATATCAAAACGATCAAGCAAACTTGGACTTCAGAGATCGCGCTTTGTGAAGAAACTTTCGACGGTGTATCTTTATCTGTTCGCTCTTTGACCACACCGTTGCTGCCCACATAGGCATATGTTCCTAAGTCATCATCATTATTAGAAACATGGCTAATCTTTAGCATTGAACTTTCATCGGTAGAAAAAATTGGTATTCTTTGAACGGTCTTCAATAGGCGTCCATCTCGTCTCTCAAGCAATGTTCACATGAGAATGGACCTTCCGGACTTTACATGGTTATAACCCTGCATGCTGAGTTGAATTGTATCTGTCGATAATATCAATAATCCATTTCAACGATTGACTCAGATTTCTGTTAAGCATTCAGTTTAATGTTTAGTATATCGACGTTTCAGAAACCTCAATACTATTGCCGAGCGATCAGTCGTATAAAGCTTACCGCTCGAATCGCGAAGTACAAGGTATCCAGTTAGAATTAGAAGCACAACTGAGTCGGCATTGGCCTCTTGCAGGGGTCGTCATTAAACGGCCTACGGTTACGATACCCTCGTACGGAAGTTTGAGACGCAAAGAGATGCTACGTCGCGGTGCCCAACTTAAACTGCCAGATTACAGAAGCAACCAGAGAAAAATCGGTTTGGCCTATCTTGCAATGAAACTGAGTAAAAATGAAAACGACATTATATTTACGAGTTGCAGTTGTTTACCGGTCAGATTTGACTATCGATCATATACACGAAAAAGTATTTTAACAAGTAAGCGGTCAAGTTGCGTAGCTGTTTTTAAAGTACACATTTATCGCTAGTTTACGATTACCACTGTAATATGGAGACATAGTCATCCATTTTGATCGTCCTTATATTATTAATCTACAAGTCGTAGTTACTGGTCAAGTCATCATATATCTTGCTTCTTTGCCATGCATATATATGTGTATATATATATATATATGTGGTAGCGAAACGAACCATATACAACTTATTGTATATAAGCTTCTCTGGCGAGCCAACTGTTCACACCAGACGGCCTAGTTCTACTACAGATACGTTACCACCAGAACTTGGAAGTGGAATTACAGAAATTACTATCGACTGGCTTTGTATCCAAGCAACACAGGTCGTTTACATAGGGTCGTATCGCAACACTCCCCTAATCATCATACCATACTCGCCCTCAACGAACTCAAATTTAAATCAGGCATAATCACAATTTGACGACTATCGACATTCTATTGAATTTATTGCGTTTTCTACAAGTGCTTGAAAATTCTTTTTTAGTACTTGTTCGATTAATTATTACTAAATTCAATATAAGTTATCCCTAATTAGTTAGTCCCCTAATTAAGCCGACTATACGTAATTCGGAAGAAGTTACGGTAGTATCAATAGGACTTTCATTACTAATCAAAACATCCTTTTCTGTTCGCTCTTCGGCGATCTCGTTGCTTGCTACGCATGCGAACCTGCTAGAATCTTGATTGGATACATTGCCAATCTTCAACACTGAATTTTAATTGTTACCTGTTTATCGAGTTTTATGATCAATCTGACCTTGAATCAAAAAAGGTGACACTCTTGCCATCGGGAAGGGTGCATATGAATGTAAACAAGCTTCCCGACTTTACATAACTCTTTCCATTAATGTATAGGTGAATTGTTTCTGTTGATGGTATCACTTGTTACGTTGAGAATTTACGCGGTTTGATTCTCTGAGAGTACATTATGCCAGTACACAAATTTCAGTCTCGGATAACGCGGTATTTTATGAACAATTCAAGTCGTAAAAAAAACTATTGTCTCTATTTATATATCTATAAAAAGTATTGGGTACAAACACATAAGGCTTACGACGCAAAAAAGTATCGCTGTAAACCGCGTTTATGGTTTAATGAATTCTACATAAACATAGTCCTACATTTCGACCAAGCGAGCGCGTTGACTGCTTGCGAACAAAGTCTGAATCGGCAGCAGTCTTTCTATAATGTGGACATTAGCTACGTTTCCATAAGTGATGACATGAAGGAACCAGATTAGCCCGGCATTATTTGAATTGTTTTAGTTTAGGATTACCTTTTAGGAGCTTTTTTTAGTTTTAGAATATGGGCATACATTTCTTAGGCATTTCATTCCCGGTGTTGCAATCCGAACTTTAGCGGTAACAAGATGTGCTAGCTCGGTACCTTATCTCTATTGAACCTTCTAAACGTTAGTTAAGCATTTTCAAAGACAGCATAAATATTGTTCCTTTTCGACTAAAATTTGACGATGTAAGCCACTATTGGTATAGCGATCGCATAGAAAACGCAAGGCTAAATATATTAAGAAAGTATTAGTGAGAGCAAAAACCATAGGAGCTAGCAGAAATTGTAACATAATTAAATATTTTCGTTCTGTATATAACATGGTGTTGGCTATAAGTACAGCGCTTTGCATCTTCTGTTGATTAATTCAAAGGCCGCGTAAGTCCTTTAAAATTATCTCGTCTGAAATGGGTAGATTCTGACCACAGTATAGATATTAGTCAATCGTTTTCTTAAACGATTCTATTTCGGTGTCCTTTTAGCCAACGAGTAAAAATTACGGTCGTACTGTTCAGAAAATTTCTACCATATATTTCAGGTGGTCTAGCCTCCACCCTATTACCAACTACCATCAAGCGTTGAATTTGTTTCGATTCTTTTTTCAGCCACTCTACTATTGGTCCAACATGCATATCTGCCAGAATATTTAACATGGAACTTTCATCCGTGGGAAGTCGTCTGGCCTAAGCAGGTGTCCATCCTTAAACCATGAGAATCCCTCAAGAATCGTTTGCACAGTGCAAGCGACCTTCCCGATTTCACACAGTTGTATCCCTGACGGATAGCAATCTGGATTGTACCAATTAAACGAGAGAACACAAGACGTACTTTTTAGAGGCAATGAACAGTTGAACATACATCTAGGATCTATTCAGGTAAGGCGTAACGACAACTTCGCATTACTAATACCCGCTAATAATTACTGCTCGGCTGCTTCGACCCGACGTCCATAGAATATCTCAGTGCTTAGTGTCATTCAACATGGTAGGTTAAAAATCACGGGGTTCATTACTCGCGTGGAATTTCTGGCGCCGTATGATTAATATGCAACTTTATATCCGACGAACCGAACATGACTTCAGACTAAGCAACACGCCGACTGTAATACTATTCAATTCAATGTTCTAAGAGTAGTCATTTTATTGAAATGGGAGTATGGCGACAAATTCGAAATTTTTCTCAATCCTCGATAAAAATTTCGATCGAGATTTAGATATAAGCTGACCAAGCGCAAGACCCGTTCTTTTAGTCAGCAGATATTGATAGTTGACCAATCACTATTGTTAACTCTATAGAGTAGAAACTTACCGCCAATTATTGCTACACTGATTCTCTACAACCTAGCCATATCCTGTATACCGAACAGACACATTTTAAGGTTAAATAGCTTTTTTTCAAAAAACAAATTACTGCATTTTACTTTTACCGTATCTTAAAATCCGAAAAATAGATTTCAGAATCGATATTGTATTACCGCAGGCAGGATTCGCGGCATATCTACGCTAATAATGAAGCACTCTTACAGTGGTTCCACTTCAAAATTTTCCATAAGAAAGTTCGTAGGTTCTCGTGGCGCGAGGTCAATTTGTTGCTAAGTTTGGAAACCGATATTATGTAGTGTTCAAATAATAATAACATATTTATTTTAAAAAAATGATTAATTTATACGCCTTTGATTATGAATTTAGGTTTACTACCTTCAACGGAAATGTCCTTTATAGTTCGGGTTTCCGAAATTCCATCATTGGCAAGACAGGCGTAAGAGCCCGAGTGTTGACTTGTCACCCCACTGATTTGTAGTATTGAGCTAACCTTTGTTGGAATAACAGTAACCGCACCTCCATGCTTAAGTAGGCGTCCATCTTTAAACCATGAAAATGTTACGCCGTTGTCTTCTAACAATGAACATGTGAGAACAAGCGTTTGACCAGATTTCACCCGACCGGGCCCATGGATGCTGAGCTGAAGATTCGTTCGTTCCGCTGACGCAGGATTGTTTACCATTTTTTAGATTATCGAAACGATTTTAATTATCGATCAGTACTGTTGAAACGCTCTAGCTAATTGCAGGTCCCAATTTAAGAATAAACGCACATTTTGTAATTTATTAAAAAATATCAAAACGTTCCCTAAAATTTTGCCTGTCATTTTTAGAAAACTCTTACCAGAAACCGAACGTCGCACCGAATCCAAATCGAAGGATATCCATATAGCTAACGTAATCCATGAATTAGCACAGAACCATTGAAAACTCAGTGGCATAATCATAATGCAGGCAACGATTGGTAACTGTTTTGGGACATACGCCGACTCTCTCAGTTGCTGAATGTGCCTGATCGCTAAGGCGATGCTATCCAAGTGTCAGTTATATGCTACTCTTGTTTTCAGCCCAGCAATCAATGGGTCCGAGACTATGGCGCCAGTGCACCTATCCTTTCGGTTAGAGCTACAGCATTTTCTGCATCGGAAACCGCTAGAACAACTAAATTCACCCTGAACCCAAGTTGGTCAGCCTACCAGTATTTACCGGACTAGACATAGTTCTTATATGCTCTACTATAATTAACTCAGAAAACTGCTCGGTTTAGGATGTGAGAACGGTGGCTGCTCATTTGCTAGAATAATTATAATAAAACTGCATTAGTGACTGTTTGACTTCGCCAAAGCGAAAAGGGCATATCGCGTCTTTGCATTTACGTTTTATTTATTTACTTATTTAGTTATTTATTATAGTTTATTAACACGAAGTTTCTTAGCGTTATGATCACGAAAAGACAGTACATTAATCAGTTGTACAATGAACTGTTCTTCCTTAAGCTCAACTCCTCGATACTGTAAAAATGTCTGCTGACAATATTATTAAATATAGCCAGAAGCTAGAAAAAAATATAGTTAATTACTGGAGACTCATTTGAGAGAGCAGAGTTGGATTAGAGTTAGGCTTTGAAATGAAAAACAATGGAAATGCATAATATGCAGCTTTATTTTTCCATTTTTATTGTTATTATTATTATTATTATTATTAGCTCTATTACTAATAGCATTCTTTAATCGAGGAATATATGTGTTATGTTTCTACGGACTGCAGCAAATACACTAGTACATTTCTATTTTGATTAAAACAATACCCACTTATGCTTTATGATAATGTGAGCATGGTAATTTGCCATTTATTTTACTGCTGTTTGATAGTTGGCAGCATGGTAAATTTCCAATGAAGAGCCGAAGGAGGTCCACGCTGATATAATACCATATTTGAGCTTCGCAAACATATCTGTTTTAAGAACGTCTTAAATTAACACGAATATATGTTATTAACGTATACAGCCTCAAGTGAACAGAAGCATTCTGGTCGCACAAATCAAATCCCATTGTGAACCCAAATAATTGGGTCAAGCGTATTCCTTTTATACTTAAGAATCTGTTAATTATATTGCAGCAGATAATAATATTCGGAGAAAATTCTCAACTAGTACATGTTATGTTTCGCTACATTATTTACCTTACTAGGCCGTTGCTGCCTAAGCAAGCTAAGACCTAGCATCATCTGCCTACACCCTGACAATTTTTAGCACTGAATTATCCGTAAATGTTTTTGTATTAATTCGATTACCCATCTTAACAATCTTTTATACTTAAACCAAGAGAACGGCACATACGGTGCTTAGAGAACTAAGCACCAACCTGATTCTATCCGACTAGGACCCCGGATACTCAATTGGAGCGCCTTTGTTTCAGAAATTAAAAATACAAGTGTCAGAATTCTATATATTTGTTCAAAGTTTTTATGTACATTGGTATCATGCATATTCAAAATATATAACAGATCTTCCCGGAGTACGCAGAACACGTGCTTAGGACAAGCGAGTGTACAGCAAAATTCGATATCCGTAGGAGCTTTTACTTCATGGCGTCTAAGGCACTTGAAGATACTTAAGCTTCCAAATACGTGTGCACACAACTTAGGTCGGCAAATAAGAAAATTCAATTAAGCTTCTTAATAAGCACATTAAGGCAAAATATAGTCACTAACTAATCGCGTCAAGTTTTTTGGCTGCCGCAGCAACCTGTTCACCAACGTTTATTGATAATAAACCTGCATCATTATGCATTTACCAGAATAAGCACCATCGTCAGCCCATGCCGAACCAATGAGATTAAGTTTGGGCGCCAAGTTTGAATAAACGACTTTACGCAGGAGAAAGAAATATAAAGAAAAATACTCAAAACTCTTAGTAGTTAATTAGCCCCTTGCAAGTTTACAAATGTCATTCTAGTATATTTGAATGATTATATTTGTGTAAATAAATTTTTAGCGAAGTTTGTGTCATTTTATCTAACACAGAACTGAAAAGGGTAGAGCTGCTTTGTGTACCAATTTATCGAACAAAGAGTGAAACAAGTTCTGTTGGCAGAAATATTAACGTAGTGATTCAATCGATCTTGATGGCAGAATTCGTACTTAAAAACAATATGGCCAAGCATCAATAAGCATATTCTGGTCTGTAAACACTACAAGTTCATTTTAAACTTAATTAAAGTTACACACAGTGGCTGATGCCACGCTTATCTATGTTATAATTCATACTCCGTGAATCGTAAAACAACGTCAGGTCGACCAGTTTATTGCATCCAAGTTCACAGGTAAAAAGAACTAGCTGCAGATTGCCGCGCGACTGCCGCAACAACACAAAATATTCACTCCGACGAATGAATAGTTTTGCTTGCTTGTATGGCAGTAACTTTCAAAATTGTATCAGAATTACTAGTACGACGCCAGCCACTGCCACTACGAAATCTCATAAAAATATCGGCTTCAATCGAATCACCCACAGTCGCCTCAACAATGGCGAAATGCAATAATTCCCAGAAATACGAAGATCAAATGTGCATCAGCCACGAGCGTGCGATAGGCGTGCTAAGTTGTCAGCGATTGTGGCTAAAAGTAAGTTAATATATATGCATACAATAGCCAAACAAATGTAAGCTTATTTTCCGTGGTCCCTCTGTGGCTGGTATTCGGCG
The DNA here is from genome assembly GCF_002443255.2 of Varroa destructor. Classification (NCBI taxonomy): domain Eukaryota; kingdom Metazoa; phylum Arthropoda; class Arachnida; order Mesostigmata; family Varroidae; genus Varroa; species Varroa destructor. The sequence goes on from NW_019211456.1 coordinate 14,826,743, forward strand.
ACAACCACGTGACAGGAGGTTAGCGTGACCTCTACCAGACCATACGACAACCATAATGGGCACGCGCAGCATTGTTTGCTCGAATGCGATGGCGGGTTATCTTCCGGCTAAGTTCGGCTTCCGGCGTGGCAAAGCCGTGACGCACTAACTATACACAGAACGAAAAGATATGCAGAAGAGACAGACAATGAAGCCACTAATTTTCACCATCAAGGCACTTTTCGTTGTGAAGATGATAGGGGTGAATTTCTTGTAACGCTGGCAAGAAAACGATCGGCTTGGTGATAGATTTGTTAACATATAATTATGAGATGCTGATGACACCAATGCTGGCAACGCCATAGCGAAGGATATAAAGCCAACAATTATGTGAAGCGGCTGATTTAGTTCGTTTTTGTTGCCCGCATCCTTTTGCCGGGTGTAAAATGTCGAGGAAGTTCTTTGTCTATGAAAGATAGAGGCTTGATCTAATTTTCCACTTTTTTTCCCCGTTTTCCAGTTTTGACTTTTAAGATTTAATAAGAGTTTAACTTCTAAGAGTTGATAAGAGATACATAATAACTTTATGGCGTTGCGTGTTACTGCGCGTAGTATTGTGAGCGTAACGTAATAACATTGAAGATCTGACACCACGCATTGGGAATGTCTTCTGCCACGAGTGGAAGATGTCAAGAAGCATAATTAATACAAAGGGCCTCAGCTATGGGTTAGTGCGAATTTATGGCGGTATATAGTCCTTATATGCCGCTATAACATTCGTCATAAAGGTTGTCAAACTCTCAACTAGATAATTAGATCTGGTCAAATGTGCTACGATTCGGTTAAGAGAGACACTTGATATCGAACTAAGACACAGGACGACAGTTACCTTCAACGGTCAATGCGGACGTAATCCTCTGTTCGACTAAACCGTTGCCGGCCAGGCAGGTGTAGTTGCCTGAATCCGCCTGGGACACGCTAAATAGTGTCAACACTGAGCTTTCAGGGGAGTTGTGAATTTTAATTTTATCCACGTTATTAAGTACTAAACCGGAACGGTACCAGGTGAACCTCACTGGCTCGCCATCACCAGTTGAACACACCAATAAGACCGTTTTCCCGCTCCGAACGGATTTAGGACCCATTAGTTCAAGCTGAAGACCGCAGACTGCATATCGTCGTACACGCATATACGGAAACGAAACGCAACGTAGAAATAATGCATACTGTCATTGTAACATACGCGCAATACTTACATTTATAATCCTCAGAAATTATCTGATAAACCACTGCTCTTTTTCGGTAATAATAGGTTTAAGTTCAACCGAGCTTTGTTGCTGGTTTCAGTATTCGAACCTGGACTAACGACGTGATGAAACACCACAATGAAAATTGCACCGAATACACATTTCATTATTGAATAGGCTGGTGGCATCCTGTCATCATTGTACGTGCGGGAGCTTTAGGCGCAACACAAGACCTCAGCATTCAAGTAGTGAACTGTTTCCACGCTAGTCTCGTTCCCAGGCCCAAAGTTTGCAGGGAATTAGACTTAGGCGCTAATTTCAAATCAGCTCAAAACCAAAATCTCAAAACCAACGACATACTTATTGTGCCGTAAAAGGTCCAATAGCTATTATCAAGAACAGATGACGATCAAAATTTACACCTGTGCTTTGTGCGAAAATACGCTGAAAAGCTAATATTTGCAAGTGATAAAAGCTTGGCTAGAAGATCGGTTAGTCGTTTATAATTTACCAAATTATTGTTAACGTAAATATGTTTTTTGCACAAAAAGAATAGTCAATAGAAATGTTTGCAAAACGTAACGAAAAAAGCTAATTTCCTTAAATTTCTCAGTCTAATTTACTAAAGCCTATCTCCCGATTGACGGAACAGACGCAATAGTCCATACGTCTTCGATGTGGAAATACGTTTCAGCTAGTAATACTAGAAGAGAAGGTATATTTACCATTGCGAAAACGCTTCGACCAATTGTTTCCAATACATAAAATAAACTTACGAGGATTACTTTGTTTCTGTCTACTCGTCTGAAGCTCCTCTACTCGTCTGAAGCTCCTAATCTTAACCAACGCCATAATGGACTAGTTTCAACTAAGCTGCACTAGATACGTCTAAATAACGTCTTGTCTCATCGGAGGGTGTGATCATTTGTCGTGTGAAAACGTCATCTATTTTTTCTACGTAAGTTTTTGATGTAACGCCTACTTTAATTGCATTAAAGTATTTAGACGTAGTAAATATCTGTTAGCGCATGGCATACATCATTACAAGCGAAGCAATGTGCAGTGAATGTTAGGAAATGGCAGCTGAAATCGAGATTACTGGAAGGCTGGAAGTCTCGATAGCGTCCCATTTTTCTATGGCAAAGAATGTTAACAGAATTTTTTTTTACTGATGGCTGGTTTTTCATAATTACATTATACTCATTAATTATATAGTTTTTAATTAAAATTCAAATTATGTGGTGGCCTATATATCGTACGGTGAGCGTGGAGTCTACCCGTTGTGCGATCTTCTGTTTCTCCGTTTCTAGCTGTGCAAATATAAGAATCACTATAAGACAAACACAGTTTCTTGGAGTATTAGGCGTTTGAAAATTAACTAGAAGGCTATCGATTAACGACGAAAAATTTACGTTTCGGTCGCGTGATACCGAGCAAGCAAAACCCCTCACTTTTGCCAATTGCTAAGTTAGCACCTGCACCTCGATAGCCCTTTTTCTGGATGCGAATACAGAACATTGTCATATTCAGCCTCAGAAATTTTCCGTCCAATATGAGGCAACCCATTACTAGAATGACATCTTACTACTAATATATACCGATGGTTTTTATTGCATTCGCCTTATAGTGCAGTTATAGATAGCGTGTGTTATTGCGGTGCAACAGAAAACACAATATCCAAAAGAGCATCACTGGTGAATTAATAATACCAACAGATAATAATGTCGAAAGGTTCCCTCTTTAGGTGACGATGAAAAACGGGGCACTAATTGCCCACCCTAAATTTGTGGCGAAAATTCAATTCCAACTTCTAAGAGTTAAAAGAAATTGAAAATAAGCTGAGCGCATCGAAACTGAACTTTTCTGGTATATCAAAAACACCCAAATCCCCATTTGTCTCAATCAAAATTGAACAGTTTTCACGCGCACGATTAGCACCGAGATTTCTATAGCAACGCAATGCTTCTGAACACAGAGAGTACATAAGTTGACCATTAATGGGACCGTCTAGTATACATGTGTACTAGTTTTTAAATTCAGTATGATCACAAAAATCGACTATAGCGCTTGTCACGCTTACGCGCTTCCGATTATAATGGCTGCTGCTTGTAAAAGCTGTCTAAACAGTCGATTATTTTTACGGTTGCCAATAAGGCAGTTTCTGTAGGGTCATATAAATCAAGTTGTATACGACACTGCCTACTAATCAATGCAAATATAGACAGCAAACTAAAACAGAAGGTCGTGTTCTATAACAAACCGATAAGAACTGAAGTTATATTACATCCTACAATATTGCTAGGTTTTCAAATAATGATTAATCATTTTGACCGTATTTGACCGGACAGGAAATTTGTTATCTACAAACGCAAAAGAAAGTGGAAAAAACTTTCATTATAAACTTCATTCAACATTAGGCAATCTTAAATACCGTCCACGGTGAGGCGCGCAGAGGTTCTATGTTCGGCATTGTCGTTGCTCGCAATGCAGGTGTATGAACCTCTATCAGAATTTTCCACATCATTTATGTTTAAGACAGATGACTTCCTCGTATTGAGTATTTGGATTCTATCGTTTTCTCCAAGTAAAAATCCGTCCTTACTCCACGTGAATGTAGCGGACCGTCCCTCGGCCAAGAAGCATGTAAACGCTACCGATTTGCCTACTTTCACCGATTGTGGCCTAAGCGCTTCCAGTAATACAATTTCTAGACAATAAGTAATTTCCATGAATACAAAAAGCATATATGTTAACCGTCGCAATAGTAAATTGTGTTCGTCATTATTTATAGTCTTAGAGTCGACGAATTAATAACATTGTGCTAATGTTTACTGGCGTACTTTGAAAATGCGTGAAAAACCCTACCGGCCTGACTGAGTCCCAAATTGATGTTTAACGGTATCCAAATAATGCAATTAATCCAGCAGCAGAACATACAAACAGCAGTACGAATACGCCTCATGCATTTCATGCTTGCTCGGAGACGCTTGTCGTCAAGTCTGGGTCAACGAAAACACACACTGTTGTATTCCAGTTGTTAGAATCTCGCACGGCACAACGGTGTGTCTTTAAAGTGACCAAACTGTGGCTATGAGGCTGATCTGCAGCAACAGTAGGAAAAGCCTCGATTCAGAAAACATATCGACTGGAATCGAGAGTATCCCGCGATACTTGAACTATTGCGTAGCAACCGCAGCGCACACACCTTAAATCTACGATCCGTTTGCCTTCGTAAGACTCCATTGTATGTCTGTTGTACGAAGCACTAGTAACACTAATAGTCTTTTTATACAGAACATCATTTTACTGAGCGGGACTTACACGATTTGAGTTCTTCTTTAGTATTAGTATATAAAGCACACCAAAAAAATAAAAAGTGGTTTTGCGAAAAATCACCATGTTGAAAATTGGTTTGATCTAGCAAGTACAGTGCATCTCAGCTTATGCAATCGATCAGCGATTCATTTATCAGTACTCAATTAAATTTTCTACTTATCAAATTGGTCCAATTTTCCGGCCAAGTTACATTATCGAAGATTAAGTTGCAGGTTTTTCAACAGTTTTTGTTAACGGACATGCTTAATACATGAACTGAATCACGTTCAATATATAGTTAGTATGGAACTTTTAATTTCGGGTATAAATAAGCACCCGTTGCACTGATACCGTTAACTTGCGCTATTCGACGACCTCCAACAAAGGCCTTAATGCTCACAAAAAATGCCAACGCACAGATACGTGTGTTTAATGCAAAAAAATTCAAGCAAAGGCTACTATCGATGTAGCTGATGGTCACTTAGCTATAATTATCGCCTATTCACATTACGTACGTATGTATTTATTATTGTTACTATAGCATATTTATATAATAAAAAATAGTGAATGAGTAAAAGGTTCCACACCTTCGACTATCAACTGAGCCGTACTTCGCTCCTCGGCTTGGCCGTTGTTGGCAATACATGTGTAGCTTCCTTTATCGGAAGATTCGACAGCCTCAATACTTAGTGTCGAAGTGGATCTTGTCCTTGCTATTTCTATTTTATTGTTTTCTCTAATCAAAAGACCATCTTTCGTCCATGAGAAGATCACATTTCGTCCTTCCAGTAGTACGCATGTAAAAGCAACAGATTTGCCTGTTCTTGCCGTCTTTGAGGAAAGTGGCTCGAGTTGAATAGGGTCGGCTGGGCCGAAATAAAAGATATTTGTTAATTATGAGTATGATGGAGAATACATTCAATGTATGCCAAATACAGAGATTGGAAAAACATACCTGCGCGGATCTTCTGAATGGTAAAAAACCAAATTATCCAAAGAACAGTTCGTAACGCAATCACTGGGCTGCTGCCGTACCTCATGATGCTTGCTTTTTGCATACACAACCAACATTGCTTTGAGGCCGCTAGCAACCCTGTGAATGTAGTAGTATGAACTGAAATCTTGTTCGCAGTGCGAATGTCTATTGCGTACGAGAAGTGCCCGCGGTCGCTTGAAACTTCGCATACAACCTAACTGGTCGGCAACGAAACTAATTGCTTCTTATAAGTCTGTGAGACTGAGCTAGTGCCAGTATGTAGTGTCGCTAATGTGATTTATACACACACACACACACACATATATATAGTTTGCGATTTCTTTGTTACATTAAAGCGCATTCATCTCCATTTTCAATTAATTTTTGGCTTCTCAATGAGTATTTAAAGTTGAAAAATTTATCCTAGCTCTGAAGTATATAACGCAGCGTATGATATCGGAATTTATACTCGTAATTAGTTGTAATCAGAGCAGTTCCTTATATTTTACAAGAAACTTGTATTTTTAAAACTTATTAGATAGCATTTTAGAAAATATAATACTAGACGATTTAAAACACTGGCGGAGCCACTCACACCTTTCGCTAATTAGAAAGATTTGATAAATGCTTACTGACATCTAAAAACTGCTAAAAAAAATGGAAAAGAAAAAGCTGCGCCTGCACTCTTTTAGATGATCATTATTACTAGTCAAACTGAATACAGTAGAAATGAGCCACAAATCAACCGATAAAAAAAAATAACGTCCAGCTGACAGAAATGTCGAGGCTCTGCCCTCGGCTCCGGCCACATTGGCGGTACGCGTGCAATTGCACCTGTCTGAAAAACTTTCCCATATTCAAGATTAACGTTTAGCGAGAGTTTGAAATGTTTATGGGGTCGCTGTCCCGTAAAAGAACACGCAAACGACACGCCGCGCTCACTCAGCGTGCACAGTATCGCGACGGATTTGCCTATCCAAACTGATACAGACGTTCACGGATCTAGCGCCATGGATTCTGGTATCAATACATAAATATATATGTATACGCACATAGTAGTTAGAAACACGCGTGTCATTACTGGAGAGCTAACTTTTCGCTTGGAATAAACACCTACACTGACAACATCAGGCGCATAGTTACTATAAAGAGCTGAATTGATAAAAATGATACTTCAACTTCAGCTACCGATTCAATAGTAAATAGAAATTTAATTTTACTTAACGTATCAGGCGACAAGACAGGTAGCGTATCTGGAAAGCATCGATAACACAAAGCAACATTACGCTGGAAAAGCACTTCGACGAGGTACCAGCTGTACAACGTCTCTTTCGGAGTCACTGATTTCTTCTTGATTGAGCTGCTGTATATGTGTCTTAACCGCGTTACGCGAAGAAACGAACTCGTTTTTATTATGGCATGCCAACTGGTGACGAGACCATGAAGCCCTTCAGGTGGATATATTTACATCAGAATTAAAACTAGTTTGTTAATAAATTAACGCTACGCGATTTGTCCACATGGTAGGCTGAGCAGCTATGTCATGACACGCAGCGATCAACGTCTATTTGAATGGAGTCGTTAAGGGTATTCGTGTTTATTTGCCCCTATACGTATTGTACTACGTACAGTGACAAATATGCGATGTAATGAAAAACATGTTCGAGGAAAGCGTCCCGTAGCTGGATCCACACGAGTATTTTGCGGGTTTGCGGGGTACGAAAATTGACCCAACTGATATTTTTCAAATATGCCCCTTATCAACTGCACTTTAGTTTATAATTTAGGAAAATTTCTAAGTGAAATCGTCGTCAGCCGATTTTTTCTACCCACGTCACCATTTGCCTTAGTAAAATTGAAAATAACACAGAACATACGTTAATGAAGATTTATTCTACACCCAAAAAGCTTATACATCTTTACAATGTATTTTGTGTTTTTGAGCGAACTGTCTTCAGTGAGTGCGCATATTATTCAATCATTTTTTCCTACCAGTTTATTAAGTGATTTGTTATCTTATTAAATACAATGAACGAGAGAACGAACGAACCACAAAAATTACAAAACGAAAATTAAGTTTTGCATAAATTTAATTTTCTACTACCTTTGATTGGTGCCGATTAATTTTTTGGATTTATAAAATGGATCAGGATGGACTTCATCTAGACACCGTATCTTCAAGCAGTAGTTTACTTGAGGTGTGGTCTTCGGATCCGCTATTAAAAGCAGATACAGGTGTAAGTGCGTCGGTCGGCACTTACTGTATCCCCAATGCCAAGCATTAATATCTGTCTTCTGTTAAATATTGTATTTTGTCACGCTTTCTAGCTATAAAGCCTTTTTTATTTACGAATAGGCCACATCCTGTCCTTCGAAAAGTGCCAAGAATGTTCCTACTTTCGCCACGGAGTCCGGCACTGGTTGCTTTAGGACGATGTCTGCGTTGTCTTGAATAAAGCTATGCATTATTGTTGCATAATTGCAGAATGGACCATCGAAAACTAGAATTCAATTGTTCAACTTGTGTCCTTCTTAGGACATTTTCTGAGGTAATTGCCTTTTTCGTGCTCTCACCCCATTATACAGTCGATAATGGTAGCTTAGTTAGAATACGGTACTACGTCAAATTGTTTCAGTTCATTTTCTCACTATTCGCCTGCTTAAACGTTTTCAGTGATTATGGCAGTCCTAACGCATAATCCGATTATTCTCCTTGCACACAGGCATTTTTCGCTGATCGGCATAGACGAATCCAATCGTATCGCTTTAAGTGAGGCCTGAGAGTGCAGGCTACACACAGTAACGACAGTGTGTATTGCTTCTGGTAGAATGGCCGTAGCCTCGTCACGATGCGAGGTGATAATCTCGTTAGCGCCATAACTGAGTACATAGTTGCAGATTATTGATGTTCCTACAGCTGAGTGGAGGACGTTGTAACGCAACTTTGACAAGCAGCTGATCAATAAATTTGTTGTCAGTATTTGGATAAAATTCACTCGCAGTTATAAAGCGACAAAGAACGTACAGGATCATTACCCTTCGTTAAATAGGCCGACTAGATTGCGCTAACAGCGTCGCTCACTGATGAAGTTAGTCAGAAAGTAAATAAATAGGTACCAATAAAAACAACTTTAAGTTTTTTTAAGCCCTTTTAAGTTGATAATATCATGTTCTCTCAACTGTGGTTGTGACCGTTATTCTTCGTTACCTTGGAATCTCTATGTTTCGAGCTTTGCGTCCCGCCGTTGAGCTGTCAATCAGACAGTTGGCTCCCAGCACGAAACGAATCGTGTGTCTGTGCCTGGCTTCAAAGTTACACCACAATTTATAATCTTCCCAATCCTAAATGTTTATGCGCTAGCTCATAGTTACACACAAACATGTTCTTGTATTGGCGTGAACACAACTACTTTTTTATGTTAAAATAGTTTGCATGTATTTTACATTACATTACTGAATGCCACGTCCAAATCGTTAAGTGAAAACAGACGTTTTGTCGATTCTCACTTAGGAGCAGCGACCTTCGCTTCTTAACTACATATGATTGTTATCGCAAATGAGGGTACACTGGTCTAATCTTGAAGCTAACTAAGCACGATGGCAGGTTGACAACTACGAAACGTAATACTCGGCATCATGTCCTTCTCACCTTCAACTACCAGCGACGCCGTACTCCTATCCTCGGATAAAGCATTGCTAGCGATGCAGGTATAATTGCCGCTGTCTTCAGTAGAAACACTTTTAATGGTAAACATTGACCCTTCATCATTGGTCATAATTGAATATTTTCCTCCTGCTTGGACAATTCGACCATTTTTTGTCCACGAAAAACTCACACCGTCACCTTCCAAAGCATTGCACGTAAAGGCAACTCGCCGACCTACGCCAGACGTCTTCGGATTGAGAGGCTCCACTCGGATACGCTCTAAAATATGCCGTTTAGGTTATCCCAACCGAATAGAAGTGAGAAGCTTTAGCAGATTTTGGTTACGTGTTAAGATAGCTTGCGAGTATGCCAGATAAACTTACCCAAGGCTGTGGTGAAGTGCTGCATGAATAGCACAATTACACCGTACCATATTCGAATCGCACAAAATTGTTTGTAATTTAGGCAACTACACATGGTTAGGACATACAGTCGGTATGCAAGTCTCAGGCGTCTGCCGAAAGCTGAATGAGGCTGTCTGAATCAAGATGCTAGTAGTCTGGGTTCCAGACATCTGTCAACAACTGACAAGACTAGAGCGCCTAATTTAAAGTGATACGGAAGTAGTCGTTGCATTTTTTAGCTGTCTTCCGGTGGTAATAATTCAATTACCGATGCATCGCGGTATAATTCGATCATACTGCCCAAAAGAGAAAGCGCATAATCAGTTTCTGAGAATGTTGGCAGAATTAATATGAACATATGTAACATCCTTAGGAATCAAATTTTTATACTGTTTCTTTTGCTCATAGATTTGCTGTGTCCCGTTAAAAACGTAATTTGCCATTGCGCACATAGTAAAAAAAAATTTTATAACTATCAACCAAAGTAACCATTTGGTCTTACCGAATAATTGAGTACCTATTGTTTGTTATTTGCATAGGAGAAAGACCGCTATTTGCTTCGTCTTTCTATACGCAGATAAACAGAGCAGAAGATTAACATCGCTGACTTCATCGCTACTCATTTAGTGGATTCGTAATCATATTTATCCTAAATCGAATTCTAGCGATATGTGGAAGCTTAACAACCAAAATGTATCGATTGTTTCAGCAAATATTATCCCGAAGCCTATTTGTAGAAAAACTCTGGCAAACCGTAAATTCTATGAACAATGTTTTCAGCTGAACACATTACAACCTTCAATAAGTAGAAAAGCTGTACTTCTATCCTCAGAGAACGGGTTACTTGCGATACAGGTATAATTCCCACTGTCTTCGCTCGACACAGCTTTCACGGTTAACATTGAACTTTCGGCGGACGTTACAACGACGAATTTTTGTCCGCTTTGGAGGATTTTTCCATTGCGCGTCCAAGAAAATTGAACCTCGTTACCTTGGTACGCACTGCACGTAAATGTAACACGCCTTCCCACTGAAGCCTTCTTCGAAACTAATTGGTCGATTCGAACACGCTCTACAACACAATCGAAGTACCGAATTTTTGATTCAGTTTATTTCAAGAGCTATTTTTGAGTAGGTAGGGTCATTTTGGTAAGATCGTGATACGCGCGGCCGGCTATATAGACAGTCGGTTTTTTGTTGCATAATCAACACAGAGTTTTATCGAAGTTTAATAGACAGTATGCTTACCCATGGCTGGCACCGATGAAGTGCACCACGCGAAAGACAGTAGTGTGACAAATGAAGTCCACCACATTGTAACTGCATTCGATGCAGTAACAATTTTTCACTGTGATCTTTTGACGGTTGTATACTAATTATGACGACTTCGAACGCTAAACAAGGCGTCTCATACAGCCTTGTGTAATTCAACATTGTCTTGATAGAGACTACCCCCTACATGTCCGTGTAGCTAGTCTCGCTAGCCCTCCATTCGACGCACCGTGTAGGAGGCTTTGGAGGCAAATTCAAACTCGCAGGCTGCTTATTAAAGTTAAGGTCTCTAAGGGTATGTTAGTTCATGGCAAGCTCTTTTAAACTAGGTAAAGAAAAGTATCAATCTGTGCAGGAATTTAAAGTTGGTGTAGTTCATTGGTTGGTTACCGTAATAACGTCAGTGATTTGAACGATGTATTCAATAGCAGAATTTTCGCAAGTTACAAGCGAAATAGCTGTACGCAGGCGAAAATTATAAGGAAGAACTTACTGAGGTACTTGTAAGTTTATGTATATGATTATCTATTTGTACACAAATGCGAACAAGCTATAGCCATTTGTTCTCGTTTGCAGTTGTTAAATGTATAATCATTATAGCAACTATCATTATTTTCGACGTTTGAATATATATTGTGGGACACTAAAGTCAGTAAGAAATTTATCCTCTTAAATTAAAAATGGGACAAAATACATATTGGGTCCACCTTCGACAACGAGTGCTGCTGTGCTTCGCCCCTCTGACACAGAATTGCTCGCTATACATGTATAATTCCCGCTGTCTTCTGCCGTAACACTTTTCAGTGTCAACGTTGAGGTTTCACCGTGCACAGTATGAACCCCGACTTTTCCACTTTCTGGGTTGATAATTTTTCCATTTTTGGTCCAAACGAATTTCGCTGCGTCGCCATGATAAACATTACAATTGAAAACTACACGGCGTCCAATCTCAGATCGTTTTGAGCTTAGTGGTTCGATAAGAATTCGCTCTAAAATGCAAAATGGATACGAAAAGCGAACACTTTCTTACCAATTACGGTACAGGCAGATATGCACACCTGCGCTAAAGGTCAGTAAACAAACATTACAAGGTAAATTGCACTTACCCGAGGCTGAAGCCAAATAAGCGACTAATAGTATAACGAAAATCTGCTTCATCACTGTTTGCGGTGAACCAAACACTTAAACGTCTAGGTAGGACACATTAATATCACCAATCAGGTGTACATATATTATTACTGTGGGAAAATTATTATTCCATCACATGGCACCCTGTTCGGACAACTGATAAATAAACCAGTTCTGAACGAAGCGCCATAGGGACGATTTCGGGAATAAAGCATTCGAAGAAGCCTTGTTCCATGACAACCGCCGCGACTAGTAACGAGACGTTGGCGCGAAATTCATAATTGGGTTACCCCAACGAAGTCTCAGGCTGCTATAACTTCAACGCCTAATTCCTCTGTGACATTTACTGACAAACACGCTTTACTTCTGCAGCACTATGAAGAAGCACTATAAATGAATTGTGACTATGGATAATCAAGCCAACGACCAGCGCTTAAAACTCGTTGTCATGTTGAAACTTTACACAAACCTGTTAGTTGCACTATTGTCAAAACAGGTTGAACGGACTCGAAGAAAAAGCCAAAGCGCATAGATTCGAAATAATGAGTAAGGTATAAACTGCTTTGTTAAGTTGTGTAATTCAATCTTGCTACACTCAGTGCTGCGAATCAGGCGTACCCTTTCATTTTACTGAAATCAAAAGCACTTCAGCTAGCTAGGCTGTTTCGACACATACATCACTGCCAAAAAATATTAAAAAGCTAATATGCTATTATGTTCTGCAAATTTTACAGTTTATCTCCCAGCACAAGAATGTCAATAGGTGTAAATTTTTAGAAACGATTTCGATGGCTAAGGGATTATGGACAACATGTAAAAATCAAGCCTTTAGTCCGACCATTAGCTTAAACTATCAATATAGCCGAACTTCGATCTTCAGATACGTCGTTACAGGCAATACAACTGTCCTCGCCACTGTCGTCGGTAGTGACACTTTTAATTGTAAACATCGATGTTTCCTCTCCGGATAGAAGACCTATTCTATGTCCAGGGTAGATAACTTCGCCGTTTTTCGTCCAGGAAGACTAAACCTATTCATCTTCAAACGCGATGCACTCTTCTGACTATTGCTTCCTTCGATCATAGCGATCCAATTTTGGTTGCTATGCAAAAATAAAAATACACCATGTTGTAGGTTATATTCTATGTTACCCAAATTCTCATAAATTGAATCCCATAACTGTGTATTTATTTACACAGACATTCTTACTGAGACCAGCGCTGTCGGCATCTGCCTAAGTATTTACTTGCACAAGTAGATCGCTATAAGGTAGTATCAGTGTAGTTCATGCAAGTGGCACAGCGACCCATATCTCGCCCCAAGAAGCACGTTATTGACGCTAGCCCAAAAATTCAGAGCAAGACTGAACGAAACACTATTGCTTGGAGTGATAACTGGTATAATGTTAGGTTGAATATTCGCGATACAGGAGGCCTGACCTGGTGGACGAGAGTAAAGCGCGTTCAGCCAATTTTATTATAACAATATATAAGACAAAAGTTAGCGCTTTACGAAGTTGTTACTGGGCGCCGTTAAAGAGCATTTAACCCAAAGCAAAATTCAGTAAGAATGATCCATCCAGGGCAATGCGGGTTTTGTAAGGTAATCATATACCTTAATCACTAGTTTTTTAAATGCCGTGTAGACCGATGGGACCTGTCAAATAAGCAATGCTAACAGTGATAAGAATATGCAGTTGTTCAACATAGTTTCAAAATCAAGCTTAAACGAGACACTTCCGCTTATTGACTCAATTAGTGTGTGATAACAGTAATAAAACTTCCTGGACTCAAGCACGTGTCAAAAGGAACAATGTCCATATCCTTGTGCTGTCACGTTACGTCACTATTTCACACTGATTACTATTGTTGGCCATTCCCCTAATCAGCACTATAGAAGACCGTCTTAGTGGCGTAACAGCATTAATTATGGAATTAATTTTTTTCTGGCACCATGGTTGATTATTATCGAACTAAATATTGTGGCAGATGACGAATAGATATTCTTAAAAAATAATAATAATTATTTTTTATTATTGCTAGTAATAAGTGTACTATATATTTGCTTAGAAGAGTTATAAAGGGCCTGGTTCTTTTATATTCATCTTTTTTTTTTTTTTTTTTTTTACTAGCTTTTACCTATGTCAGTCCTTAGCGGTTTTGATATATATCAAAATCTAGAGCAAATTTGTTATTAGAGCTCTTTAAGAAGGTATGAGAACCTTGCACAAGTAGAGAAGCCGTGCTTCTATCTTCGGAGACTTTGTTGCTCGCTATGCAGGTATAATTACCGCTGTCTTGACTAGATAGGTTTTTAACAGTGAGGATTGAATTTTCCGCAGATGTTGCAATAACAAATCGTCCCCCAGGGCGAAGAATCCTCTCATTGTACGTCCATAGAAATCGAACATTGTCACCTTGGTATGGACTGCAGGTAAACGTGACACGTTTACCAACGAAAACCTTCTTTGACCCAAGCTGATCTATTCGCACCCGTTCTACGTATGGAAATAATACCGTTTATTGGGTGAGTTTGTATATCCACCATTAAAAGCGTTAATCATAATAATCAAAATATATAAAGTTCGGTAATAGTTCGAATATTATCGGATACCTTACGTGAAACACATCAGGCCGAGAACAAGGTTAATCTAATATCTTACCTATAGCTGATACCGATGACGAATAACAAATAAACGACAGAAATGTCATACATATAGTCCACAGCATCCTTAATAACATATAATAACATTCACCCAAGTTGTCCAACAGTTAGCTACTTAGCACAAAAACTGTTTCAGTGGGCACCGAACGGCGTCTTGGAGAATGCTGGCTAAGTGTTTGCGCTGGAGAGAAACGAATGTGCCGGTTCAGTGTAGCCTCGTTAGCATCCTCAATTAAGCTCGCCAAGAGGCTTCGGAGGGAAATTCAAACCGAAAAGCAGTTCATGATGTCGGCAAGTTTAAGCGCGTAGCACTCCTCAGGTAATGGTACTTCCTTAAGTGCGCAGCTAATATTAATCTTATTTGTATAATGGATGCAATAGTAATAGCAGTAACAAATACGTTAAAATAATTTTGCTTACCTACAACCCAAGTTAAAACTGTGTAAAATTGTAAAAACGTGTGTTTATTAATCTAAGGCTATAAGGACTTAAGGTTCCCCATGCTGTTTTGTGTAGGCTTTAGTAACGACTGGCTTAAGAGAAGCTGGTTAGACAGCTGGGGTGTATTCCTGGATAGCGTAAGAGTACGACACAATAGTGATGCAAAAAAAATCACATTTACGATTTATTTAATTGCTGTGCACGGTTTATGATGGTTATTTTTACTATCAAGATTGATTTGGCAGAGCTGTGATACTAGTAGCAATAAAAATTCTTGCATTTAGAATACTCAACTAAAACATGATTGCAATATATGAACGCCCGCTTTTGCTCCAGCTACCATCGAACGCATCTCCCATTCACATGACTTGATGTCAATTCAAGATGTTCCGTTGTTCTAGTAAAATCGGCCGTATGGAGTACTGACAAACTGAACTAAGACACATATTTGTGAACCCCATAATTTACAATTACCCCAAGAATAATCTACAATTTATTAATAGGCGAATAGTGCACGTTCGAAATTACTGCGTATTTGCTCGCTGCACAAATATAATCTTTCCTATTTCTTGTTGTAACACTTTGTGGTCTCAATTGGTGGTAAAGTTTCACCGTCTGCAATATGAACATCCAGTCTTCCGCCTGACCGAATAATTTTCGTGTTTTTTTGTCCAATCGAATTTTGTCGCATCGCCTTCACAGGTATTGCAGGTGAGCATAAGGCGTCAATCAACTTCGGATCAGTTCGAACTCAACGGTTCGATGCGAAGCCCTTCCAAGACCACGTTATAATGTGACAGACAGAAACATTAATAATCGGGCATCAAAAAATTAAATCTAGTAAAAGCGTTTACATTTAAAACGTTATTGATAAGAAACGCGGAACAGAGGGTCCTGGTCCGTCAGGCAAACAGATGAAAGCCTTATCTGAAAACTCTGAAACTAAGACCTACGCACAATAATTTAATTTTCTTCGCTGCCTAGTTGAAATGGGCTTAGAATAAACTAATTTTTGCGTACTTATTTTCTTGGACACCAATTAAAAGCCATTAATAACTGAGATATTTTAAATGTCTTAATTATAATTAAATTAATTATAAATTTAATTACATAAAGCTATTAAATTCAAGCGGAACGATGTCATACTGTTGCAAACAACATCGTGCTTTGATTTCTGTGTTGTTCAAAAATAATGGCGCAGGGAGAATTATACATCTATTAACATTAAGCACTAAGCTTATGATACTTTTTTATTTATCGCGCAAGTACCCTACACTCAATGGATAAGCTAGTAAATGTCGAGTGTTCCATTTTGTACACACTAAGCATTATGATGTGCTAGAACAACCACCAACAGCCACCGCTGAACCTATCTGGTTCTTTCATATACCGAGACAGCATGTGTCAATAACACAAGGTATTTATATAAGTTTCCTATTTTTATAAATCTTATATTTGAGTGCCACGTTACCCTGAACCATCAATTTAGCTGAACTTCGATCCTCCGATACATCGTTATTGGCAATACATGTGTACTCGCCACTGTCACCACTGGTAACACTTCTAATTGTGAATGTCGACGTTTCTGCACCAGATAAAATAGTCATCCTACCCCCAGGGTAAATAATTTTCCCATTTTTCGTCCAGGAAAACCGAACTAGCTCGCCTTCAAAGGCGTTACAGGTGAACGCGACGCGCCTTCCAATTATCGCTTCCTTCGATCTAAGTGGCTCGATTTTGACTCGATCTAAAAGTGTAAATACATTTTTGGAATTTATAACGTTTCTGAAGTTAATGCTATAATGATTGGGCTCGTTTAGCATCAGTGCGATAAAGTCGTTCGTTCTTAATCAAATTCTCATAAAAATATTCTTACCCGGTTTGGAATTTGCGGTAACTCCTAAAGCAATAAATTGCCACAACACGAACACTAAAAAGTACAGGACGGAACAACGGCATTTCACAAGGGTAGGACAATGATGTAATTGCGGGTGTAGGAATCGCATTTTGAGTTCCAAAACGCCTGAGTCATAACTGGCTAGGAGCAGTAAGATTCGAACATCATATGTAGCACGATACTCTCGACACAAGTAACCTGTCAGAGTGAACAAGAGTATCGCAGGCTCATTCAATTTAGGTATAAATAAGATGGCGCAATTGTTTCGGTGACTCTTGCCAATTAATCATACAAATTATTGTTGTTATTGAACGCATAATATTCTACCCGATCTTCAGTTGCATCTTGTACATTATATAATGCGAGGAGATAGCGTAGACAATGTATACTAATATTTGATTATCAGGAGGTCCCATTGATGGCCTGAGGTGCCACGAAGTATGTTGCAAGAAGAAGTTTATAATTAAAAATTAAAACTTGTCTTACGATTATTTTCTAAAAAACAATACAATTCTGGATTAATTTGCTTGTAATATCAGAATTTGGAAAAGTTTCTGTAGCCAGTAGAAATTATATCGAAATATTTATATCTTATTTATATCTGGAAAATTTTCTTCACCTTCGGCTCTGAATTTAGCTGAATTTCGATCTGTTGATACATCGCTACTTACCAAACAAGTGTACTTCTCACAATCTTCAGCGGTCACACTTCTAATTGCAAAGGTAGATGTTCCTTCAGTGGAGACAATTATATATAAATATAAATGATTTTTCAATTTTTCATCCACGAAAACGACTTGTTCACCTTCGAGGGTGTTACGTACAAACACCATACGTTTGCCGATCGTCCTGTCTTGTGCTCTAAACGGCTCCGTTTTTACACGATCTAGAATCCTTATTTCAACAGAATAGGACTCGCTAAAATACGGATCCGAATCATTTGAAGCATATCACTTTTACTTTTTCGCCTTACGTTCTGGGGATGATTTATTTATACTAAAATTAAACGCGATCTTACCGAGTCCTGGGGTGGAAGCGTCGCTTGAAAAAATCCACACGAATAAATGCAATATTACAATATATAAAGTAGGACTGTTTCTAACGGGATCGTAAAGAAGATAATAGACTTGATCCAGGAGCAACATAATAACAGCTGCGACGCTTAACACGTTTGACTGGGAACGGTCATTTCTAAATCGATTCTAATAGATGAAGGCAACACAAACTCTTGGAACGAGAGCTTCGACAATCAAGGACGAGAATAGCGCGCGCTTACTCAAGTACAAAGACCCGAATGGCAGGACCATGTCACAGGGTTAACGTCCTTCAAACGAAAAAAAACTGTGCCTGACAATAATGAAGTTGGCATGAATCGATGACAACGTTTCATCATAACACGCTCATTTTTTTTTACTACGTTATATCATCTTTATCAACGACGGTTCCTATTGCCGAATAGAACGTATGTCTGTGTGATCAAATTATCTTATCGTTATATGTTTATATCTTTGCATTCAGTCCGTTACGCTCAGTTTATCCAAACAATTTTATTTACAGCAAGTTTATTTTTTATATTTTTATAAAAAACTTATTTATGTTAGAGGTAAACAAAAATGTATACGAATAGTTCTGACTGGGCAATTGGCTCCTGTTCAGAAAAAAAGAATCAACTAAATTGAATATAAAACTGCCCTTACAAAACGTGGTAATATAATGTTGATCGGTACCTTCAACCATCAACTTAGCTGAACTCCTATCCTCGGAGACATAATTACTCGCGATGCAGGTATACTCCCCGCTGTCTTCCGCACTGACACTTTTGATCGTAAACGTTGACGTTTCATCAACTGATACAATTCCTATCCTTCCTCCTGGATGGATGATTTTTCCGTTTTTTGTCCAGGAAAACCTGACCTGTTCTCCTTCAAGAGCGTTGCATGTAAATGCTACACGTTTCCCAGTCATCAATTGCTTCGATCGAAGTGGCTCAATTTTTACCCGATCTATTATATTGTAGAAAATAAAATGAACACGTTGCTTGCAATTTCCAGTTATGACTATGTTTCGTAGTTTTCGTATATAAATAAGCCCGTTATGTTCGAGTACACCGATATAGAAATGAATCTTACCAAGGCCAGCGTTAACGGTGCAAATTAGGATTATCCATACAAACACGCAAACCACAAACATGTGAACACGAGCCTTCTTCCTAAGGCAAAAAAACCGACAACGGTGCATTGCTCGATTCAGGCACAACATAACAGCGTTTTTGGGAGGCTTGTAAATGACTGGTCGACATCATCAGCTTTAAAACTGACAGAATGTATATAGTACCCGTGTTGATCGAAATAGTCTCACCACCATGGTTCCATCAACGAAAGCGAGATTACCGCGCGAATTATGAACGGACAGTTATTTAGAAGTGTATATGAAACATTCATGTAAAATGTATTTCTCCGAGACACATAGATTTCGACATACGATTTTTACGGAAATACTGTCATTTTAAGCAGGCTTTAGGTTTAGCTGATGGAGTCTATCATTGGATATGATGAATTTACTGACGACCTTCAGGCCAGAGCCTGACTTGCTTATTATGAGATCGAATACAGCTCAAGACAAGTGCTGACTGGTTCGTTAGACGGCCAACCTCGAATGAGTTCACACTTTGTGTATGAGATTATACGCTCATGAGCAATGAACGTCTAAAATAATTTATTATAAAAAAAAAAGAGCAAAATTTAGAACGCCGTTAAACAATAACTTCGACGACAACACTGGACTACTGAAAACTGCAGCGGTCGTTTTAATTCAACATTCTAATAATCTTATTGAGCAAACAGGGAGTCGTAAAAACAGTGTATGACACCCTGCATACATATGTTGAAAATTCGTATGTTTTTCTTTTATAATAATCTTAATGGAACCAACTGTGATCAACCTGCAGGTCAAAGCTAATAATTAATTCTTATTATAACGATGTCGTTTAACTAAGCCCATTTTAATACAACTTTTTCTATATAAACTGTTACCTTCAACTATTAGTTTAGCTGAACTTCGATCTTCGGAGGCATCATTACTGGCGATACAGGTGTATTCTCCACTGTCGTTTGTGTTGACACTTTTAATTGTTAACGCCGACATCTCATCGCCGGACATGATGCTAATTCGTGCTCCGGGATAAATCACTTTTCCATTTTTCGTCCATGAAAATCGAACATGGTTTCCTTCGATGGCGTTACATGTAAATGCAATTCGTTTGCCAGCTGTCGACTGCTTCGATCGCAACGGTTCAATTTTAATGCGATCTAAAAAATACAAATCCGACGTTTCGCTTGAGTAGTGGCTGTTTTTAGTCATAGTTATAATAATGAATTTGGTATCTTTAATACATTGTTCATTTCACTATGCTTCAAGGGATTTCATAAAAGAAAAACTTACCGAGGTTCGCGTTTACAACTTCCCCGAAAGCCGTCCATGCGATAATATAAGCTAGCACAACATAAACATAATCACGATATTTAACACGATATTGATAATTACAGCAGAGTGTTCGACACGAGAATAACATACTTGGTCCTAGAACGTCCACTGTTTAACTGGCAGACAGCTGAAACAGATTTGGCTAATCTGACAAACGTAATCAGGATCTAGGTAGTCGATCCACGAGAACGAGGCTAACGCGCAATTATTTTAAATGCGCAAACTACAGTGTTCGTCCCGTTGTATGGATTTCATTTCAGTGGTTATATCTACTTTGCTTGCTGCCCGTTTCAGGTCTTTGGCTTTCAGGTGATTAATGCACGATGTTACTTGACAGATAGGCCCACTGAGGCAGTCGTTATAGGTAATTTTGATTGTGTGCATGTTTATTTGAATTCGAATTTGTTTGCATTGCCACGAAAAACATCCCAGTCAGGTGTGAAAATATGATTTCGTGTAAACAAGCTAATAAAACACATACGAACTCAATTCATCTACACTCTTCGAGCCTTTTAATTCATTTTTTCTAATGTGTACGCCTAGAGTTAGCGATGCAAAAACTCCCTTATTTAAAGGTCAATAGGGAGACGATTTTTGAGAATCTTTCCATTTCTAAATTATATAAAAATAATGTGGAAGCAATTTGTCAAATCAAGCAATTTCAGCACTTACTGTGGTCCATCAAACAAAAGTGACAACATATGTAGATTATACAGATACTTCATTCATTAATTTTCACCTCCAAGATATCCCACACCTTCAATCCCAATGAGTGAGCATAATTTAGTTGTTATTAATGAAAAGTTAATAAAAGTGACTGCAATCGCAGCTTTTTAAGTTTTAATAAAATTTTACCTTGAACAGTAAGCACAGCTGAGGTTCGATCTTCAGTCCCGTCATTATTAGCCACACAGGTATATTCTCCCCGATCATCCCACAAAACATCATCGATAGAAAGAGTAGATACTTTTCGCGTATTCATAATCTCTATACGACTGTCGGCGTCTGGCTTAAGCAACAGACCGTTTTTCGTCCATGAAAATTGTACGTTTTTGCCTTGCAAGGCACTGCAGGCGAAATACGTTGAACTGCCAACCGTTGTTAGCTTCGGCAACATTTTTTCCACTATGACATTGGAGTAATCTGAAGTGACCAATAAACTTCGCTTATCGCATGTATGTTCGCTTGTATGATTCATTGGCCTCAGTCAATCGAACTTACCTGCTAAGTAGCAGTGAGACAGAAGAGAAAATTGAAACAAAAGTATCCAATAAGTGCTTAGTTTAACCGCCATGGCCATCTAATGACCTTGATTGGACCGACAAAACACTCACATCAGCTGGCAAGTACTAGCAATGCCTGCAGTAGCTACAATTACGATCAGAGCAGGGCATTCCTTTTCAATAGGCACTTGTTCAATGATAAAGCCTCGTTAGAAATAGCCGAATCAGACGGAAGGAGATTTCGGCGGTAAAGTTTGAACATTGTTAGGACGTGTGGTGCAGATATAAGTGAATAAGAGTCCCATTCATCACGAGTTTGCTTATCTTAACGGTTAACTATTAGTGTAATAGATTGACAGAATTTTATTTACTTAGAAACAAAAAAAAATATAGTTAGTAATCAAAATGGATTTACGCGATATTTTTTTATCTTACACATTGTTCGATATCTTCAGTTAGGTATTAATCTGTCTTGATTTGCCATTCACGACATAAGTCGGATTCTGTGTACAAATGGACATGGTTGGAATCAACCTGTTCTTTTTTTTTCAGCTACATATTGTCGTCAGCTACAGGAAGGTCTATCTTGAATCCAGGGAAGCATGGTATCACAATCTTCTCTGAGTTGCTAATTAGAGGGAGTGGATCAGCGAACTTCTATCTTCGCCTATGTCATTTCTTCGAGGAGGGATGAACAAAATGTTCTCAAACAGATAAAAAAAACGTATGTATACGAAATACGTACCTATCCATGTATCCCTTTCCCAAATAACAAAAATCCTAAGATAAAAAAGAAGTCGTTGTCGTCTAGCTCGACGCTTATATAAAATATGTAACATCCTTTACAACTAGCCCAGAAGTATAATAATGCAAGAGCAAAGTGTTTTAGAAAAATTTGACCACGTCTAGTCAGCCCTTAAGTTGACTTAACAGACCGCAAGGGAGACTAATTACTGTATCAGAATAGATATTCTATTCAAACGGGGCATCTCGAGGCAAGCGCAGCTCTACAGCCAACTAAAATGCGTTGTAGGGTAAGATTAAGCAAACATACTCTCGTTTGTAGTGCCTTTGTTGTTAAAGCGTCATTCAGCTTGTTAGGCGAAGCTTACGGGTGATGACAAAGATTTGGCACCGATAATCTCAAGCGAAATTGAAGAATGGGTTTTTAATAGATGACTATTTGTTCATCTACTATGTATGGTAGTTATTAAGTTGCTACGGCGTACCAAACTGAAACGTTTCTTTGTTTTCTTAACTAGAATAGTTAGATCTAACCAATTTAGTTGGATAGGATGGCTCAGCTTACTCAATGTGCAGCTAGCATTGCATCTTATATTTGGTATATCGTTTTGACAGGTGCAACGTATACATTTTGGTATACATTATCAATTTATGAAATGCATGTATAGTATTCGGCATGGCAGTTGTCTCAAACAGATATAATAACAAGACCCTTCATGAACGATACGGCAAAACTTTAGACTAAAATTAGTCTATTCGAAAAGATGATACATGGTAAAGCTACCACCTACCATTAGGGATATCTATGAGTAGATATCATGCGAAGGCAATTTGAAAAGCCAACTGAAAGCACGTTAAATGCATGCCATATCACTAGTATGCGCGTGCGAATGCGACCAAGAACACATCCATCGTCGAACGAGGCTTCAGACATGTTCGTTTCAGCATCGACACATGAACGCTTAGCATCATATCATATTATTTTAGGTACTACCATGTAATACAGAGTCACAAAAAAGCGGAAAATTACGACTGACGTAACGATGTCCAGCATAAAGACAACACTACCAACAGTACCATTTATAATAAGCGTTGTCGATGTTCTGGCCTCAGCGGCGGCATTGGCCGCAATGCAAGTGTAGGTGCCGGCGTCTCGAGCCTCGACACGCTCAATCGAAAGCGTTGAAGACTTTCGTACACTTTCCACGTCGACACGTTGATTGCGTTCAATCAGAATGCCATCTTTTATCCACGAAAAAGAGACGTCTTTACCTCGAATAAGGCTACATGTCAGGACAACCGAATTACCCACAAAAGTGCTCTCTGTTTGTGGAGACTTCAGCGCGACGTCGTCTGTATAGAATTCGTAGAAAGGGTCTACTTAGCAGTTGTACTAAACTCTAATAAAATACCTTTTGTTGAGCTAAATAGCTAAGATAGAACGAGGAAGCATCAATTTTTTCTATAAACGCAGATTGCACATAGAAGTCTTCAGGTAGATTAGCCATTACAGGTCTACTTGCAAAACACTCACTAGCCAATGCAGTTGGCATTCGAAATAGTGCACTTTTCGCCACCAAATAGAAAGTCACTTGTAACGTCCAGGTGTACATACTGCTATCGAAAATAAATAAAGACTTTTTATCGTTACGCACTGTAACAGTTAAGTGGTACGACTCTTTTGGGCGGAAAGGTATCAGAGAGGTACTCTCTTTCCCAGCTGGCTTTTTTCCCCATTAGGTTGGCTACAAGACTACCCCGCTAAAATTTAATTTCGAACTCTCACTGAACGCGGCAAACGTAATTCATACATTGTAAGTGTTGTACTTTAAAGACGTTAAAGAATACGTGAAATTAAAGCTAGCAAAAATCAAAGAAGTCTTCTATGCGAAAGCCTTATGTTTTGATTAAGTAAACCAAATTCATTTGAGTTGAATTTACAAGTGACAACCCTGGCCATTTATGTCTTTTTAACTATTTTTATTGCCTATGTTTAATGTCGGGTATGTTAGCCATCGCCTATTGGATAAATGGTTTTGAAAATTAAAAAAAAAATAATAGGTCATTTATGTGTCGCATGGGATAAAATAGTTTTACTAGAATGTTGATTGACGTTCTTTGATTTGTCTAGTGGAGTTGGACGACGTCCCATTGCTATCTGATTGTAAGAACACGTACCTTCTAGACATATGCGCCATAAACGATACTTGTTATTAACATTATCGTCTACAGTTTTCATATCGATTAACCTTTTACAATAAGAATGTTTCCGGTTCGATCTTCAGATATACGATTGGCTGCCACACAGACGTAGTTGCCAGCATCGCTTTGTTCAACATTATTGATGCTTAGCATTGAGCTTATTTCATTGTTAACTATGCCGAGCCTCATTGAAGGCTTTAGCGTTCTTCCATCCTTTGACCACGTAAATGTTGGATTTTCTCCCTCGTAAATGTTGCAGACAAATGCTATCTTTCGACCGACTTCGGTTGTCTTGGCAGCAAATGGCTCCAACCGGATTATCTCTATACTCAGGTAAAAAATCAAAGGAATACAGTTACAATGCCTTGAATTTCATTCAACCACAACATATAGCGAGTCTGCATCGTTTGGTATGGTCCATAACAGATCGTGTCGTTCAACTCACCGTTTGCTCGATTTCTTTCCGACAGTACAGCAATTACAAATAATACACACAACACATATCCTTTAATAAAAACCTCCATAGAGGACAGGCAGGTCGCTCGAGTACGCCTGGTAGCATCAACACTCCACAATCAGAGACTGAGCAGATACAGGGAAAACGCAGCTTTCTTTGACAGAACGACTTCTTGCTCCCAGATGTAGCGGTAAGAGGGGCAAGACTAAGGCGGTTATTTTCCAAGTTCACTTCTTCAATGCTATCTAGGATCAAAAATGATTACTTTTTTCAAATGATTAACATCTACAGCAATCCTGAGTAACCTCAAAAGTTACCCCCGACATTTTTGGCTCTTTTTTGAAACTCTACAACTAAAACTGAAGTGGTGACGACTTATTCCTTATCACTTTTAATAAATTATTTCTAGTGTTTATGCTTAACAACGGCCATCATAGTAAACTTTAAAAAAGCTGCTTAAAGACTGCATGTTCTTTTACATGTATTCGTCTTCTAGGTTCGCCTATTTGGACTAAAAATTCCTATGCTCGGCGTAAGACAAAGCACTCTGCCCAAAACATTTCCCTAAACTTTTTCAAGTTTACTTCAGTTTGCAACGAGCTAACGAGTTAATATGAGAGAACGCAATTTGATCAAAATTATTTAAATGTTATTTGCATTTTAGCATTGCGTTTTAGTTTAGTTTAATTCCATCCCAAATTTGATCTGTTGTTAGATACAGTTTAGCTAGATTATATGAGTACTATGTTAGAATTTTCATGGTGATAACATATTTGTTGAATTAAGTTTTTTTAATCGTTTACGTTACTTCTACTAATCTTTATCAGAACTATATTTATCGTAAACACTTTGTGTCTTAAATAAAGTCTATGTAGTTATTGACAGAATATCACGGGGGAATTTATTAGATAACAGGTACAATGGATGCAAACCTTTAACGATTAGTGTGGTTTCTGTTCGATCTTCGGATATACGATTTGTAGCTACACAAACGTAGTTACCCGCATCACTCTGTTTTACATTGTTGACGTTCAATGTTGAACTTATGTCACTATTGAAGATGCTGATCCTCTCCGAAGGCTTAAGTGTTTTCCCATTTTTTAACCAAGTAAACGTTGGATTCTCTCCGTCGTAGATGTTACAGACAAAAGCAATCTTTCGACCGATCTCAGTCATTCTTGGGCTGAGTGACTCTAGTCGTATTATATCTGCATTTAGGGAAAGATGGGAATTGAAATGTTACCAACATCCAACACAGGTGAGACTTCGTATATATTTAGGACTGTAAAATCTGACATTAACAATCGTTGTTGTTGCACTCACCGCTTGCCTGAGTACTTCTATGAATCACGGCAACAATCAGGTGCGCACAAAACACATATTCCTTCATGGCTACATACATGGAATCACACGATTTACCGTGTAGCGAAGTACCTCAGAGTAGCTGAGCAAATACGATTGAAAGCAGACAGCCTTAGTGGCAGTAGCCTCGTTCCCAGAAGTGAAGCTCATTGGATCGAGGCTACCGCGGTTGTTTGAAATAATCCTTGATTCATAAAACAAAATTGGGATATTCCTAGTTTTTTTTTGGAAACGTAGCTACATGATATTAGATGAATTTCTGAACAAAAAATTATTACTTGCCACTTATTGCGCTAGAGTCGCCTAGGTAGCTCAACGATTATATCCAACATTTCTCTTGGTACTCAAAAACAATTTATCTATTATAATATAATACTTTTTAGGTACCCACGATGCCGTAGAGAAAAACCTTTGGTGGCTTCTTCGTTTAATCCATATGTTGATTTGACTATATCGATAAATTTTCATACGTTTGCGTTGATACTTTGCAGCATACATAAATAAATCCTCATTGGTGAATCAGTCGTACGTAATGTCCGCTTTCGATACGACCTATCTGCACTAATTTCCAAACCCGGAGCTGAATTTCTGAATTTGATCCATGTTTCACAATACTGTTGTCGAATTAAAGAACAGATAGACTACACTGCGTACGTTTCGACTAGATAAAAAAAAAATTCTCCTATTTTTTGCAATGTAGTAATTTATTGTGGTACAGCGTATTTTTTGTAGTTACCATAGTTGTGCGGTAATTTTTTGCCTTTGGCTTGAAAATAGCGAGCCCGCCAGTCGATGAGTTTATCTAGAGGGGTAGTGGCACCCAAGCTAAAGAGTATTTTGGCGCAATACTGAACATCAACATTATCTCCCACACCCTCGATGCCAATATTTCTTAATATATCGCTCGCGAGAAACTGAAAATCGGCCAGCGAAGTTCCTAATCGAAGAACTTCGAGGCAGTGCTTGACCAGCACGCCATGCGTTGGTATAACGATACTACGGTCCTCCACTTGAAACGTGACATTAATTGGCCACGATACCAATGCAATGGAACTAAATAAGGCGATTCCAGGCATCGCTGATCTCATTATTGCCATACTGAGATTAGCCTGTTCCAAAATGCTAATTAATACGGAAATGAAATTTCCGTTTTCAGAAACATTTGGAAAAATTATTTCAGGCTCAAGTTGAGACAAAACCGCTACATAATCCTTTTCATCATTGAAAGCGTCATTTCGACGAACACTCAACTTCGCCAATGTGTCTCTAAGTGCAACAACCTCCTTGACAAAAGGTAGATGCCGATTTAATTGGGCATGTTCGCCAACAAACGTTTTCCGTATCGTTTTCAATAACGTCAACTCATCCCTGATCATAACTTGGTTGAGCTTGGTGACCGGCGTCACGGCGAGGCGTACCATATCCGTTTGGCCTGTTGACAATGTGCACTTAAGCAAGAAGACATCTTTCTGAATCTCCTCGCAGCTCTGGACAGACAGCATAAGATACAGCTCGTCAATATTAACAATATGCCTTACAGTCATCAACGGAAGAAGTTCATCAAGAGCACTTTCACTGAGCTCAGAAATTTCAGGGGTGTCAAGTACGTATCGGGTCTCTGACTGATTGAAAAAGTCAGGCGTGGGAACTGATTCAAAAGGGCACTTTTGCGGTGTTGACGCTGATAAAAGCTTGCTTTCCTCGATGTCACTCGATGTAGTAGCCTCCTCTTCATGAGTGACTTCACGCCAAACCTTCGTTGGCGCTTGTCTCGGTAACGTGTCTGTATAGGGCTCTTGCTGTCGTTCTCGGCTGTTTCCACGAAACAATTTGCATTTCTCAAGCTGCCTACGTTTGTAGATACGATATACACCAACGACCGTAACAAGTACTACTCCAACGAGACCAAATTTTGTTTCAAGCGCCAATTGGAGAAGTCCACGCGCACACGCCTTTAGCCACATCTTGAGATCAAAGTATGGCAAATGACTGCTTTCAAAATTGTAGGTGATCAGAGCTGTTGTTTGTTCCTGTTTACTTGATCGATGCGTCACTCGCTTCGGATATTCAGTAAACCCCAGGCTTTCACAAATCCAAAGCACATTTTTCCACTGGCATAGTCTTATAAGTCCAGCCACAAGGTAGTCCTGCAAAAACATACCGCCGTTGTATATAGGAGCTTTTCTACACTTAAAGAGAACTTCGTCACTTTGAAACTCAATTACTGATTTAATTACTCTCGACATCGGCTTCTGTCAGCGTACATAGTTATGGCGCGCAAGCGGAATCGTTTTGGCTCTAAAGTGGCATATTTCTTGCTATTTCTAATTACTGTTTACTTTACTGTTATGAAATTTTCTTACTAAAAAGTTTTGCCGTACCTTTACTCACATTTATGCGACATGGACATTCAGGAAACCAATGCAAGCTGTTCAGCTTTTCACCGGAAGTTCTATGACTGGGCGTTAAACAAAAAAGATAGAGGCCATTGAGAAGCCTCACATAAGCGGCTTTAGCAAGATCAGCTGATGCGCGCCGTACAAACCCAGTGGTTTGCAATTGCGTTCTTTCCATCCAGATCGTCTGCCTGAAATTTCTCGAGACCTGCTTACATTGCAAGTGACACGCAGCGACATCGAATACGAGCTACTTGCTTGTATTATAAAAGATGATCGTTAGATGTCCAGAGCAACATTATCACAGCCATACAGCTATATGGCGGTTGAAAATGGTCACACGAATGTGTGCAGATAGACTTGAAGAGGCATCATTTATAATACACAACAGAATCATGCGGCACGCCGTATCCTAGACATACTGTACGTAACATCTTAATCAACACTCGAAATAAGCTCTAATGAAGCCTAATGGACCATAATTTGTTTCCTCACACATCATCACAAGCTATCACCGACATCGCATAATGGCCATTCAGCTAAACGATCGATCTGAAGTGCAGTAGAACAATGACAAATATCTACGAGAGTGACAATAGCTTAACCCAGAGATACATAAGGGGCCCTACGTCTGTCGTAAGTAGAGGTCAGTTTTGTGTTCGTCTTGACAAGTCAGCGTTAAGTCGGCTAATCGAACAATACGGCTCAACTTGTGTAATTCTTTATAAGCTAATTGAAGTTACGACAATAACAAAGTACGGGTTTGTGATAATCGTATTTTACGACTAAATTGTTTGTTTTTACGCGTCAAACTTTGTAGATCAACGCAGAAATAATGATTTTAAATCATTTTTATTATCGGAAAATGATTGTAGGTTGGCATGGTCAGCCACAGACTGTAACCGTCGAGATAATACCGTTATAATTGTAGCTCGACTCAATCCTTAATAGTTTTTATATAGAAACGGCATCCATTCAGGCTGGCACTTCCTGCGCACACTTAATAGATTCCGCTATTACTTATGTGGAAATCCTATCTTTTCAGAGAGAATCACCGCCAACACCTGATTCTCAGCGTCGCCTTGTTCTGAAGTCTTTCTACTGGCAACAGTTGCGAATCTATTGCCAGAACTTGAACTTCTGCTCGTTAGCCCATCAACAGATTCATCCCTTCGGAACAATTAAATGAAAACAACTGCCTTTTAAAACAGATTTAAATTATTTCTACGAATTTAAAGTACTATATCGAACACATTGATGCTTTAGTTTTTTAATGGCATATTAATAGTAAATTTTCCATCATGCAAAGTAATTGTTTTAGTAGAGAGCACCATAGGAAGGAGGCGCATATCTTGCTGACAAAGCAATAGCCAACTGCAAGCTACTCTAATTTACACGAAGCTCCCTTGGAAACGCCGACGCTGAACCACATTGACTTGACTGAGTGCAAGTCAGGATCCGAAGCCGCTGTATTGCACGGGCACAATTGATGGCTACACGTCTCATCATACAAAAGTTTTGGCCGCTATTATGAATAGTTGCAGTTTTTGAACCACTCATGCGGGCGGCTACGTCCGCGTTCCCAACGTAAAATACACCTAATACGGGAATATTGACGCCATTCTCCAAGCACGCAGCTCGTATACTGAACGTCATTTTTTTACGCCTGTTACGTGCCAGCGAAAAAATGTTTAGTCACCGAGTGATTTACTTTGACGAGACGCCGAAGTGTGACTGGTCAGTCTCATAGCATATCTATTTCGCACACATATGCATATATATAATTCCATACTGTGTGCGAAAAAACTTTGGGCAATGGCTAAATTTGACAAAATATTCTAAGAACAACGAGAGGTTTGAGGAAGATCGAAATCCTTCAAGTGTACATGGGGACGTGTAAAAATGTTTGACGTCACAAGTTAATCTGATTTATCAATTCAGGACAAGTGGGAAATCACTCTAGCTATTTTTTTTTGCCGAATACGTTCACGAATACGAAACAAGTTTGGTACGGGCAGCACTCGTCGATATTATTAGATACAGGCCTACAGATTGTTTGTGTAACTGTGACCAATGGCGAGGTGACACCAAAAAGTGAGCGCCAATAATTACTGGCGGACCTAACGTTGATATAGGAACCACCACTAAGAATAGTAATTTGGCCTCTAGGTTTATATTCATTTGCGATATTTATCTATTCACATAATTCAGCCGGTTCAATGAGAGCCCGCTGAGATTTCATCTAGAAGGTGTTTTTATCTCCCTGCCTGAGTGAACACGACGATGCATTGGTACAACATAATTTGACTGTAGAGAACGAACGAACGAAAAAGGAAGAATATAGACCAGTAATCGTCATAGTAGCAGGTCTTTTATGTTAAATTAAATTTAGCTAAATAGTAATAACTAGTAAAAAAAAAAGCTCGTGCATTTTTTTTCGCCGGAAAATTTGTTTCGTGCTTCGCACGTACAATTGCCAGCGTCTGATGGTCGAACATTGAAAGCATCTTTCGACGATACAACGACGGTAGATTCGAAGGTTTTAAAAGTTCTCGTTCACGAAAAACGTCATCATTTTTCTGATACCCGTCACACGAACGATACACGACGTCTGGATATCGACACTAACCAATCAAATTTTACCAGCATTTCATACTTGTTAGGAAAACAGAAGACCCAACATCGCCTTGATGCACTATGCCTACCTACCAAATACTGCCTTATTTCGGAGCCTAGTTTTGCTGACGAGTATTTAGTTAGGTAACTAATGTAATTATCTATCTTTGTCGGAATAAACTTAGCACAGTGTCCGCCAGAGTTGTATGGAGTCCTTATGCATGGCAGAGTCAACTGTACAATGAAAATAAAGTTGTGTTTCGGGGCGATATGTCATTATCATACGATCAAGAAAAACGAAGATCAAACAGAGTCGGATCCCATATGACAAGGTTTCTATAATCGACAGTGATTTTCTTTGTTATCTGTTAAGCGTGTTGTCAGATTTTCAGGATTGGTCACCAAGCCGTGTGTTCGAAGTCTTGTACCTTAACAAACGAATCGGCAACAGTATAAGTGAAATATTAATGTGGATACTCGGTTAGGTTAACCTACACGGCTATTAAGGTTGCCTATTCTGTTCAAGGTAAATTTATCAGCCTTTAAAAAGAACGCATATAATCGAGAAATCTTTTCTAGCTTTCGTTAAATAAGCACCTTCGACTTGAAGTTTAGCTGTTGCTTTTTCTTCCGAGACGGCATTTCGTCCCACGCAGAGATAGTCGCCAGCATCACTTGGCTTTACACCTCTAATCGACAACGTCGCCGAGTATCTTGTGGCGGAGATATCGATGCGATCGCCTGTTTTCAGGATTACCCCATTTTTACTCCAGAAAAAGCTGACATTGTCGCCTTCGTATAGCGAGCACGTAAATGTTACCGCTTTCCCGGCCTTCACACGCCTCGCGGGAAGTGGCTCCAAACGAACGGATTCTAAGCAACAAGATATGCAGTTAACATAGAGCCAAACGGATTGTAGCGTGCGCCATTGTAGCGTGCTAGTAGACGTTCGATCGTTAACCACAACCCAACTCGGCTTTCGGTTAATGAATTACCTTAAAGAAACTCACCCATTGCGTATGTAGAGTTGCCCATTGCCAAAGTAATCCAGTTTATTGCTGTACACACAAGTACATAGTGATTATATTTATCGAGATTATACATGGTGTATGAGGCACAAGCGCGCTTATTTGACTTTGTAATTTTCTCTGAACTGTTTCGAGCCACGACGCTGCGGGAGAGCCTCATCGCATACTCTCGTTCGCAGGGCTATGACATATTCGAACAAGAGTCGCCCGCCAGCTTCAATGAAGCACGAACGCTTACTGGTGACGTCTTGTCGGTACTCAGTCATTTACCATTTCGAATAAGTGTATCAGAAACTCACTTCGAGCGAAAAGCCACCTGACTATTTTTAAAGGAAGCTGCGTACATATTTTCTAAATAATAATAATAAACTGCTTCTAGCCTAAAGTGGCTACTTTCATCGGACGATTCAATTGTTTTTGTCTGACGTTCCTCGATACATTCGACTCGTTAGTTCCAACTCAATAGACAACTGACGCATTTACAATATAACGTTAATTACCTCGGAACGTTAGGATATTTTGTCTGTATTTACTTCTTGCTTAAAAATAAATAGATAAATAATCGATATATAATTAGATGTAGAGTACCACTCCTACTCAAACCTATCGTTTGCTCCTTGTCACATCATGCGCACGTGGGCAAAAGCAAAATTGTTGATGAGCCCACCATGAACGTATTAACCGTTCGGCAATAATGCTTTTCGTGGCATACGCAATGAAAATTAGCTCCACAAGCCTAAACGCAATGTAAGAGTAACCCACATTCTGTTTAAAAAATCTCGTACCTTTAATTGGGAATTGGGGAATATTTTTGTTATAACTTCCAATATATAAGCTTGTATATATATATATAGCATTAAAAATACCCAGAATGCATTATTTCATACATTTGCACTGACAAACATTGTAATTTAGATGTTTATACGGTTAATACGTACTACAGTTATATGACTATTCCTCCTTAGGGGAGTGACTAAGTATGCACACCTTCAACAGTGAGAATAGTGCTGGATCTATCCTCTGAAAATTCGTTTGACCCAATACAAGTATATTTTCCCGAATCGGACTGTCGGGCACTGTATATTTTTAGCGTGGAAGAATCGGCTGTATTGGTAATGGTCAAACGATCATCCGATAAAAGTACTCGTCCATCACGGCTCCAAGCAAAGCTCACATTATCTCCCTCAAATTGAGAGCAGATGAATTTAACTGGACGACCTAACGTCCCGTGTTTTGATGCTATTGCCTCGAGCTTGACACGTTCTGAAAATCTCACTACTTTATTCTAAAGAAACAGACAGACTAACGAGGACCAACGTCAAAGCACAACTACATCTTGTAAAAGGTCTAATGCTAGCTATTAGCAGCAATTGCTATCTTCTGTTGGAGGGATATTGAATATTCGCATGTAGTACTCACCCGCAGAGTTTGCGCGACGTAGCATCACACATAAAATTAACAGTGACGAAAAGCAGATATGACTATTTGAACCGTGATATCCGCTCATGGTAAACATTGATTCGACCACTGTCCAACGAAAGGATGTAGCTCGTAGACGGCTTTGTAAGCACCGCATTTGCGGCGTAGCCCAGTGCCCATGTATGGGAACAAACAGGACAAGATTATGGCGGCCCATTTGAATAAACTGCCAGTAACCTGAACGCTTTAGTCAGCTTACAACAATAACAGTACTACTAAGTTTATAGATTCCATTTAACTCCATTTCCCATTCAAAGTTTCTATGCAGGTCATATTTGCTGTATAGACTGTGTGAAAATGGAAAATACGTTTAAATTTCTTGGGATTTTTTACAACGTCAAATATTGTTAATAATCGCAGCCAATCTGGCCGATACAGCACATACAGTATTGGCTTAGGAGACAATCTTACAGGAACAATTGCCCAAGTTAGGCAACAATAAACCCTACTTTAAAGCGTAGCTGTAGTTCTAATTCGTATCTTTCAAAGTATAAGCCACCCATGGAATGTCGACGACTACGACTAGAAACATCATTAAAAAGAAGATTTAGTTTGAGAATCTGTTTTGTTATAATTTGTTGGTAATAACACTACAATGTGATTATCGTCATTGTTAACGAATAGAAGTAAATATATCGCACTCCCGGTCCTGCAAGAACCATAATGAAATTACGAAAACGTTGGTCCTACTATCAGCATTGAATTGATATTCTACCTTCCACTATTAATTGGGACGAGATTCTCTCCTCAGATACTGGATTACTGCCAATGCAGGTGTAGTTGCCTCCATCAGAAGTACGAAGATTGCGAATGCTCAGGGTTGAAGTCTCTGCTGTATTTTGAATTTGAATACGCCCAGAAGAGCGTAAAATGCTACCATCTTTGCTCCAAGAAAACTGAGCATCTTCGCCTTCGTAGAGCGTACACACAATCGCGACCACTCGGCCTACCTTGGCTCGTTTGTCAAACAACGGTTCCAATTTAATCGGATCTGAGAAAATATCGAGTAATAGATATTTTTATAATAAATAGGTATATAGATTTTACAAATATCGACCTGAGTGAGTTAACGCCAAGTTAACTTATCTATAAAACAAGTAATATATGGGGTATCATTGAATTTCTTACACGAACCCGCGATACCCCGTAACTACTAGAAGTACATAATCAACGTACCCAATGCGTAACTTAGTGATTGGATAGATCCTGTTATTAGCACGTACAGGGCAAACCATTGCAATAACCACATTATGTTTGAAACGTATATCCTTCACTCAACAACAAACAACTTACTACTATTAATATGACGATGAGCTAGAAATGACGCTTTTCGCCTTAGAACGATGTTCCTTTGTCAGGACGAACACTGCAAAATACTCTCATTGCCAGGAGAGCAAAAAGTGCTCGTCAGGATAGCGCGCGAAATTTAAAATTTGTACGGTTTGTTCTCGCGGAACATACACCATAATAAGCATACTTTTGAAAAATAATTTTCTAAATTTAGCTAATTAACACAATCGAAATAGGTAGGTAGGTAGGTAGGTAGGTAGGTAGGTAGGTTCGACCTGACGCTCGTTAAAGAATTCTGTTATCTATTCTTAGATTCGTACCAAGCATATAGTGAAGACCTATGTCCTACTTTGGAAGACTTCAACGTGATATTAAATATATACGTATAAATAAAAATAATTTATAAAAAGTATTCGTATCAGACTCGATACAACATTCGTGCAGATATTTAGTACTGTAGATAACCTTTATGGTTCATTTTTGGATACAGGTAGCTGATACGTTACATTGAACCGTGGTTGTAGAGCCCACTTAGCTTATCAAGAAAACACTGCAGTGCAGTGCATTATATTATACCCTGCACGTGTTGAGTATTATTTATGTATGAGTTTACTGTTTAACTTCCAGGGAAGAAAATAAATGAACAATGAAGTTCAAATTTTAAAATTACTTATTGTAGTAAACAGATGTGCCAATAATACTTTTTTTAAAGAAAGTATACTTAGGTATATTGAGCTGTTTACCCGTGTAATATACATGCTTGACATTTACTTCCTGAGAGACTATCTTTACTGCAAAAGTTTTAACAAAAGACAACAGACATTTATATATAAAAAACAGTGTTCCTTCATTAGCTTTTAAAATATCTTACGAGTGTGTACTGTTTGTATTCAGTTCATAAATAACGTGGTGACACCCTCTGCGATTTCTTCAAATGGAAAAATCTATTATATAATTATACGTATGCTAGTTACACTGGTGACGTCTACTATAGTATAGACGTATAGAAACGTCAAAGATAAGTAACAGATTTGCATATGTGCTTAAGGACACTTCAGACGAATAAAAAAAATCCTTATCAGAGTCCTTACATGTTCATATAGTAATATTATCTTCCCTTCAATATTTGTAAATAACACTAGCTGATAGTTGTGTTATACATTTTGACAATTACTGTTTAAACAGTTAACATAATTTCTTTTGTGTCATACTTTCTAACCGTGCATTTTATTACATAATATAAATGTATATACAGGTTGCGGTCTGCTACCCAAAAATGGGTTTAAAATGGAATATACCTTCTACAATAAGGTGAGCAGAAGTTCGTTCCTCAGACAAAGAATTACTTCCAATGCATGTGTAATTCCCCGCATCGTATGGGTCAACGCGCTGTATCGTGATCATTGACGATGCAGCAGTACTATGGATCTGGATTCGTCCAGATGATCGCAACAATGTTCCATCTTTGCTCCAGGTAAATTGAACTTTATCTCCCTGATAGAGAGTGCACAAAAATGCGGCTACCCGACCCACGCGAACTTCTTTGTTTACGAGGGGCTCCAACTGGACTGCATCTAAACAAAATTAGTATGTAGCAATATTCACCTTGGATCTCATAGACTTGTAAATTTCTAATGAAATAATGTGAAATTGGGTAATCATCCAATGCTAGTTACACATACCCATTCCACGAATAGCAGGAAGCAATGAAACGAGCAGAATTACCACGCACAGAGTAAACTTAAGATACGACATATTTTTTTCCCGTTTCACGTAAAACACAGTCAGTCTAGATCGAACATTGTGTTTAACGCTTAGCAGACTGACGTTGGTGCAGTCTCGTTCCCATACATTTACCTTGCGATAACAAGGCTACAGTGCAGGTTTAAACTTGGCAGTTCGTAGATCGTAGAAATTATGCAATCTTAGAAGTGGATATGAAATCGTTATAGTTTCTAATACTAACGGTCGTATCTATGCCTTCTGACTGTCACCTTTACCTTCAACGAATCCAATGCAAGGTCATAATTACCAAAAACGCTTAAAAATTTAAGCAGAAACTATAAATGTATTTATTCTTCCTATTCAATGTCCTGTCATATTCTTATAGCAATAACTGGATTATAGATTATTACGTAAAACGTCGAATATCTAATAAGGAAAGGGACATCTTATATTATTAATAAAAATTTTGTCTATGCAATCTTCTCTTGTTTGGTTACAGGTAGTCACCTTCTACAATCAATCTCGCAGATACCCGTTGCTCAAATAATGAGTTGCTTCCTATGCAGGTGTAACTCCCGGAATCAGATGGCTCTACGTTGCGTATTAAAAGTGTCGAAGACACCGGAGTATTCACGATATGAATTCTGCCTAAGGATTGTAGCAGCGTTCCGTCTTTAGTCCATGAAAAGAGGATATCGTCACCCTCAAACATGGTACATGTATACGCTGCGACACGGCCGATTTTTACCCGCCGATCAGCAAGTTGCTCCAGCTTAAATGAACCTTTATTATATTGCAATCAAAGTAAGGGCATTCGTTAGGTCTTAGCGCGACGCTGGCTATAAGAGATACCCGCTTCATCATAGGATTTCTAACATGATCAACATACCCATTGCATGAATTTCACAAAATCCTAGAAATATCACACATAATAAAGTTCCAGAAAACACGTTTAAATCCATGTCGCGGATGCTGTTATAACTAAATGACTGTGGTATTAATGTCGCATACACCCAAAACTTACACTCCGTTACAACAACTCACAGCGATATAAGCGAAATAACTGAACTTTGGAGCTTCTTAGGACCCCATCGGTGTCTCCACTCAAGAAAGCCTCTTTGCCAAGCAAGCAAGCTATCGTAACGAGACTAGAAGCGCGAATTTTAAAATGCATTTATGCAAACACGCTGTCAGTACAAAACAGAATATAGTTGGCTTGCTTAATTGTACTGAACTTCGATGTAGCAAGCATAAAATTATAGAGTCAAAAATTTTTATCTATTGACTTTCTACAAGTAATTGACTTGTAATCCGTTTACTCTACATGGATAGCGTTAAGCGAAAAGAAGTCTGGTCAAAGATGTAATACATGTAATTACTTGTAAGATAGGTAATTAAGATAGAAAAATCGAATCAATTTCCTATAGGATCCGTAATACTGTACACAAATCAAAAATGTTCTATTAATAAAGCGATCCTTTCTGTTTTGATAAATTAAGACTTCTGGAAAATCAATGATCAAACTTGTATTTGATTATATAGCTGAATAGATGCACAATATTTTAACATCCACAAAATGTATACTCGACGGTGGCGACATCTTCAAAGAAACACATCGAACTGTTACAGCATTAAAACACCGAGGTCTCAAACACCCGTAACGCAATCCAATTAACGCTATTGATGTGACTAAAGTTTGTCAATGAAAATAATGGCTAATACAGTCGCCTATAACCAAAACGCCGGTATTCAAGCAAGTAACAAACTAGTATTCGTTCATGTCATGAACATAATGCTTTAAGTAATAATAATAATAATTATTATTATTATTATAAGATCAACAGGAACGGAAAAACGCCGCATGAGTGATCATAGTCTTGTGTATTTTTACAGTTAGATTTTTGGGAAATCACCTTCCACAACTAATCCCGCAGACACCCGTTCTTCGGATACGGAGTTACTTCCTATACAGGTATAGCTTCCTGAGTCAGAAGATTTTACGCCGTGAATCGTAAGGGTCGAAGATGCTGGAGTATTTACGATATGAATTCTACCAGCTGACTTCAACAGATTTCCATCCTTACTCCACGAGAACTGGACATGATCTCCTTCGTATAGAGTACATGTGGATGCCACAACACGTCCAATTTTTACCCGCCGATCAAAAAGTGGTTCCAGCTTTACAGGTTCTTCATATAGTCGGAAAGTGGACGGAAGTCAGATCAAATTGTTAAAATCCGAGAAGATATAGTCAAAAATAGAATCATTGCAGTGGTGAATCTACACAGAACGGTAAATTACATACCCATTGCAAGAATCTCATAGAATCCAGAAAGTAGCACTAACAATAAAGTTCTGACGAACACCGTCGAAACCATATTACTGTATGGAATACAACAGAAATTGCACATAGCACACTCCACTCTGCGGTGGCTGTATCCAAATGGAGACCAGATAGGCTTCTGTGGCCAAAGGTAAGTTGACTTACTTAGCTTAGCTTTGCTCCCAGTCGAACACATCGTTTTAACGAGAGTACAACCGGGAAGTCCAAATGGGGTAGCTCGGTTGAAAAGTTCACTTGGGGAGCACACCGGACATTCAAGAATAGATTTTATTGGTTTAGTCGTAGTTAATTATCAAAAGGTGTCGACAAATATAATTACAAATAGTAAAAACAATCAAAGGTAATAAGGACTAATGATGTACTTTTTTTTACAGAAATGCAATCGGATGTAGAGATCCTCTCACTATAATACGATGATTGCTTCCCGAATTCAAAACTTTATCACCATGATTTGTACACATTGAGGATGCTGAAACATTCGTGTGAATCTGGCCAGTTGACTTCCGAATTTTATCCTTGCTTCATGAAAGTTAAACGATCATTTTCCTACGAGTCGCATACATGTGTTGATGCGTCCTATTTTTAGGATACGCACGATTAAGATACATAATACGCGTTAGGAACTGAAAAATCTGTAACCCGTTATATTCTGCATTTTGGAATGGCGGCAAAAAAACACCATCATACTCATTGCGCGAGCTTCGCAAAATACAACGAGGATCACTTAATCATCTGAAATGTTCATCTTTTTTACTTAAGGACAACCAAAATGCAGCTGACTGGAATCGGAGCTGAGCGAGAACGCACTGTAGCAATTATTATTTGCTATGTGGTTTCTTTGTAATCTACGTATTAGAAAATAGTCTCGCTAGTAAAAGAGTAAATCGTGCCGACAAGAGTAAGACCCGCGCTTTTCAAAACTGCATTGGTTACTTAAGACACATCAAAATCGCTATACAGTACAGCGAAAATCATTGACTCCAACTCTAGGGAGATGCCTATATTCTTCTAGAATACGTTGAATACATAGTCAAAGTATCTGGCAGTTAGTAAAACTAAAAACGTGGACTGAAGCAACTAACCAGCCAGGGATAGTTTTAGTCCAACTAAAAAAAACCCGGTAGGTAATTTATTTGAAGTGTTTTCTATGAGGCACAGTCTGTTGGTCTCATTGTCGGAATTATACCAATTATTTTTTATACTTCTGCTTGTTTCTTTTTTTTTGTATTTAGTGTAGGGTTTTATATAGCACACATCGAGTTCCTAGATCCGCAATACACAAACAGGGATCGTATCAGGAAAATTAAAGTATAATCCCGCGGGAACATTACTGCACGTCGGCTTTTAACCGAGAAATTCGCGAAATCTCAGGTACATTTCAGAACTTCCAACTTAGCTTCAATATACGGCCAACCAACTTCAGCAAGACAAGACCCGTTGACGAAAAATACGTAATATAAACTTGGACCAAGGTTATGCGCGGTGCGATAGTGTGACCATAAACGCTCTATTTCAATACGATCTGCTAATCTACACCATAGGCACTAAATATTAGGCTCGTGTAGGCGAATTTTTAGTTTTTCGGTTTGTGTATGCCAATGTATAATGGTTTCATGATAATTTTCCTAAACCGGCCACTAGCTTAAGGCGGTAATCAAACGGGGCTGACACCCGCTCCCGCTTGAGATGAACTCATTACCGATACAAGTATAACTTGTACCATCAGCGCTAATTAAAGCTTAGACGATCTGAGAACTGTTCAGTCCTTAGTCCACCACAAATGAACAAGATCACCTCCTTTTAGAGGTTACGGGTAAAAGATGCCGTTCAGTCTACCCTGGCTCGCCTGTTAGACAGAGCTTATAATTTTATCGAATCTAACAAAATTCATTGATAACACACATTTTATTGAGAAACCGAAGTGAACAGAAACTTCTTTTCTAGAGAAATTACTATAACGATCAGTACAACCATTACTTTCGTTGCATATGCTGTTAATTAATAAGCAATATAAGTGTTCCACATTTCACTAAACGGCAATACCAATTCGAGGGTCGTACCCAGCAAATGCATCACAAGTCCAGAATAAAAAGACATCTACATTTGACCCACTGGAAACCGTTCATGGTGTAATATTTTCGCTAACAGGGCTCAACGTGGTGACGAGAGTAGGCCGCTAACTTCAAAATACGATCGCGATTAACTTGGCTGGGCCTAATGAAGTTTCAAAATGTAAGTGATGCAATTTTCCTTTGTTTCAAACAGGCACGTCCGTCTATTCTTGATTAGGGAATGCGACGTTAACCAGTCTAAGCCGTGATCGCTTTCTCAAGTAGTTTTCCTAAATGACTGTCTTTTTGTTCAATATCCTTAGATATCAGATACGGCCAATTTTGCCCGCAGTGCAAATGCTATATATAAATGGTAATGACATGAAGGGCTTCTGATTTAAAACATCTTGAGGTGCAACTAGTCGTTCTTAATTCGAAACAACTTGTTATTTATTCATCACGCTAACTACGGCCTTAGCGGATGTCTATATATATATATATCTGATTTTAAATTGTGGGAAGGCATTTTGGCGTTGTTCCCGCCGAAGTGGCAATCGTATTTCGTCAACCGCTTCAGTATTTCGGTGCGGGGCAAATTACGGAAAAACAGACAAGTAGCAGAAACTTCATATATATTCAGACATAGTATGTATTAATTAATAAGAATCTCATTTTCTAGTTGCATCAAACACTAATTCGCTTACATAAATAGAGTGTCACAGTAGTAACATGATTAATGTAGTTTTATACCAATACTCATAGTAAATATACCTACACTAGATCCAAACGAACATCCCAGTTAATACTCTGACTACGTAGGTACGCAAATATGATTATTAACCCTCTACAAATATGGCTGGCGTAGTCCTTTGTTCAGAACTTCCTGTGTCCGCCGCCTTTGCAGTCTGTCCTGTTAAGGTCGAAGAGGCAGGACTATTGAGGACGTACATTCGTTCAACAGACCGAACCGTCTTTACCTTCGTGCGAACGTCAGAGCTACTGTCCTCTTCTTTTTAACGCGATGACCTGATAGGAAATCCAGGTTGACGGAACCTAAACGAAAGCACTCATAATGCCACACAGAACAGTTTGAATCCGCGGTGCGTAAATCGCCGCGAAATAAAATAAACTCTGAAAGCCCCGTAGAAAGCCACTAAGCAATGTAGATAATACTAGGTATAAGCTGTGCTCGTTGTCACTTGAATGCACTCGTTGGTAACCTACCAATCGAGTTCGCCACGTGTGTGGAAAGTACTATCATTTCAAATTACCAAGAGGTCGCCATACACAAAGCTTGGAGTTTAATCGAACTATTTGAGCCTATCATCACTGTCAAGTGTCTACGGATCAACGGAACGACGCTTCGACAGATATGTACAAAGTTCATGTAGCATTTAGTTGGCTAGCTACGTTCCCAGGAGAGACCCTAGAGGGAGTGAAAGTAGCGCGTCTCTATTCAAGTCTTTTCTCAATTGTTAGCTTTGAGCAATGGCGACAGTAAGGCACGTTGCAACAAAAGCAAATCGAATCTCGGCTGAAGACATGGGTCCTCCCAGTAGGACGTTATATGTCTGTTATTGGACTCATATCTGAAGTTCAGGTTAAGTTAGCGCTGTTTTAAATCTCACACGACCTACATTACATCTAGATGGAAGACTAAAAGCAGTACACTTGAAGGCAGTTCACATGCCTTTAAGTTTACTGCTTGATAACGATGCAAATAACGAATATATTGCTTTCGTTGATAGCATCTTTTTTTTTGAAAATGATGCACTTTTTTAATGTTCTTTACCTTTAACTGTTAACGAAGTAATGGCATAAGCGGTGTTTTCTTCTGGGCGACAAGAGTAGTTACCGGTATCTTCGAAAGTAAGATCTTTTAAAATTATCGTTGAAGTAATGCTACCCCCTATGATATCTACTCTGGGTCCAGTAAGTAGTGGGAGCCCGTTTCGACTCCAAAGTAAAGGTGCTGACAAGCTATCTGATAGCGATGTACACGCGAGGGCAACGCGACTCCCGTACGCCACGTCTCGGGGGGGTGTAATGTCTAAGGTATCTGAAAAGGTTTCGTTTGTTTCACCATCACTTGAGTACTATAAACACCTTCTGGCTATAAGGCTAAGGAGCACTTGTTAGAACTATTATTCTACATAATAGGTCATCATCAGTCTTGCACTGCGCAGAGCCATACAGGGGTGCAATTAACTGGTCAGTCAGCATGTACCACATATATATATATATATAAAATCTTACACATGTTGATATTTTGAAGGAGCGACGCAATCATAGTGATTATCCGTAGTACGATGGTATGTTGCGCTTGGAGAAACGACCGCGCCATTGTTATATCGACTTTGTTTTGTTTTCTTTTCGCGCTTTAATCCACGATCCGATCTACAAATCCAACGTCATTAACTTCACACTAATTCGCATATAACACACATTAACAGGGATTTATATAACGAGAACCAAAATAGCACGGTGTACCAATAATGGAACAACTT
Organism: Varroa destructor; assembly: GCF_002443255.2. Lineage (NCBI taxonomy): Eukaryota > Metazoa > Arthropoda > Arachnida > Mesostigmata > Varroidae > Varroa > Varroa destructor. Next base: position 14,870,620 of record NW_019211456.1, read on the forward strand.
TCAATCATTATTAGATTGACTGGCAACACGCCGTAGCGAATAGGTCACTTTTATCACTCACTATGATCACTTTATCTCAGAGGCATCCATCGCAAACACTGCACAGGGTCCCGCTCAGAGCCTTGATATTCTTCTTTGTCACAGCTAAAGAACAGAAATATAATCATTATTTCTTTAAGCGGCATCCATTGTGTTGCGGCTCGGTGAATCATCAATTGGCCCTCCCATAGGGGTCATTATTTCGACGGCAGCGGCACGCCAGAGGTTTGCGCACGATGTTTGTTCTAGTCCATACTCGAAAGTGTCCTTCGCTAGTATTGTCCGTTGACAAACAGGCATGCCTTTAGATCTGTTTGATCGAGTATTACTCGAGCGTGCAGTCCCTAGCACCGCTAGTACTACATAATCGGGCGTATCGTTAACGTCGACAGAGCACGCTGAGACCGTTCCGTGTAGCACTGCTCTTGGTGGCGCATTTGCTGGGAACTACGTATTACATATAAAATAAGCAGATGTTACAATTGCTGTTGTGGCATAGGTTACGGTCTTGCGGCGGGGATGTAAAAGCAGGCCGCAATGGACTAATATGCTTCCGTACGGTATGAGCTTAAACAGTTGTCGCATTTTTCAGTAAGCGCTTAGGAAGTTTAGGAAGAAAAAAATTACGAGAAAGTTCCTTCCCGTCTTGTAGTGCTTAGCTATAGCGAGCTGCCTGCGACGGCTTTCTCTCGGATGTTATAGAACATCCGACAATACCTCTTCTCAAGAAAGCGTTAGATCATGGCGATCATGACCGCTTAGCGAATGCGTTGTTTCTATCGAGACACAGTCGTGGCTTGCTTATTGATTGTGCAAAAAATTCAAGATGTACTTGATGCGGCATCCAGGAGATGCCTACGAACGGAGATCTCTGCCAGATCGGTACACAGTCGTCAGCAGCGATGTCCGCATAGTCCGCGTGAAAAAAAGGGTGTTCTGACGCTACCAGCCGATTAAGCGGTGACAATGGCAGCTGTTGATTTAGGAAGCGTTTGGTACATAACGAACCAAAACAATAAAGGAACGTGCATATTGAGGAAAAACGTAACAAACGTCACTCTGACGAGCTGATCTGTACGCTCGCGTCGCGTCGCGTGGCTTTTGTGTTTTATTACCTGTAGCGTTATCTTGTTGGGGTCTTAGACCCTTTGGCTTCGTGTTGTTCGTTGTTCAAACGGCCACTTACTCATGATCGTGCTGGCAAAAGAAAAGAACAGTGGTAGGAATAAGTGGATATAAATGAGCGACCAATTATTAAGAGTCGCGGGTGTGGAAGACACCGCTACCACTATAACAATATGACTTACCACTACGAAGATTGATGGCACGGAAAGCTGCAGTCATCAAGATGAAAGATCTATTCAATATGGGGATATTACACCTCATGCATCATGATAGTGTTGCTGTTGAGTTGCCCGTTTCTTTCCAGCTTTGAAACCAAACCCGTAACGCTCCTTCTAAATTTCGCTGTCATTGATATATGTAGTCATGGCAGTGGTGAGTCGCGAAAAGCACCCAGATACGCAGGGTTACTACGTACGTAGCCAGATACGTACGCTACTGGTAACGAGTAGCTAATTAGTATTGCATATAACGGCTGAAGGTTGTAGCAGTTGTATATATGTCAGCAGATGAACTTAATCGAAGGTCTGAGTCGCTTTTGCCTGTTCCAGTCGTCAGTAAGTTTGGGGATGGCCAACAGCGTAAGCTAGTCGGCGTTCATTAGATACAAGATAGACGTGCACAATTGAATCGCATGTTATTGCACGTTTTTTTTTTACCTACAGCCGAGTATCTGTGCAAAAGTCCTTAAAAGTTACAGTATTCCGATTCAATTGAGGCCGTTTTGCTGAGCATCGATGGCGCAGATTCGTTATTATCCCATTGATGATTTACAATATAATTTTAATTGGTTTTCTTTTTCGAGAACACTCTCCATGTCAGTTTTATTCAACGTGTGCCCTATTTGTCATTTATTCCTTTTAGGAACATTCGGCCTATATCCTAGTTTGCTCACGATGACGCTCCGCACGGTATTTTTTACTAGTTTGCTTTCTAGTCTAGGCTCGATTGGAACTGTATACGGGGCCCGCGAGGCTTTAAACCCTTCGCTTAAATCCTCAGGTCACTTATCAATGAAAACTAAAGGAAAAAATTTATTCCGATAAATACTGGTGATGTATATTGTCTATCGCAGAGACAGTCATTATCAGGTAATGATTGTTTTGCGGATTTGCCAACGAGGAATGGCAGTACTATTTCGCCTAGTATAAACGTCAATTAAGAAAACCTTCTCTATGCAAAAATTCGTTGCATACATTCATGAGTCACGTCGACAATGGATTTAAGATGTAAGGCACAACGTATGGAAACAAGATTAGGCTAAACTACAAGACCGTGCCTTGCATCTGGTAATGTTCAAATATACTGAATTTGACCTGTTTACTTAGCCTGGGACAATACTGCAGCAACGCAGCTCTGTCATCGCTTGTCACTAAAAAACCTACATTGGTAAATACAGTCGCACCTCACAGTGTTACAATGTATCTTTGAAGATGACGGCCTTCGCCGATGGGGGGAAGATAAAAACTGTGCTAGGGTAATTCATAAGAGACGTCGTTCGCATTTCCGACACTCTCGCCAACATGGCATGTTATAACAGACGGACAAATTTTCCATATGTAACACAATAGACGATTAAATTAAGAGTGCAGGCGAGGGGGAGGGGGAGGGGCGAGGGGGGAGGGGGAAGTTTTGAGCAATCAGAGGGCTAGGGCATAGTCGCGTGTAGTTAGTCATCCGATTTTTTTTTCGTCTTATATAAATATAAGCAAAAAATGAATTAATGGCGGTCAGTAAACGCATCAGGTATGGTAATGATAATAATGGTCTTTAGGGTTTTATCAGTTGTTCAATAATTCTCAAAGCCGGATGGAAAAAGTATAAGGTGGGTTTATTACCCTGGAGCGGGACAGAATTGCTTGTGCTTGTCTATCCGTCAAGACCGAAACTTCTTTACGCAACAGCAATCGACTGGAGTACGCAGAGAATCGAATGAAGCGATTTCAAAGAAAACGTACCGTTCTTTTCCACTGGATTCTATTCTTCCTGTCGCAAAACCTTTAAATTTCTTACTCTAGACTTGCATTTTATAAGCCATGCTAATAAAGGAAAAACATTTTCCCGAGTGTGATTATAGATAAGGAGTATTATGGAAACAGGATCAAGTGCGACCTGTACCCTAACATCACCTGGTTACCATCGCATGCTTTTTATCTATGAAGAAAGCTTCGTTCAATATGCCACTTCAGTTCATCCACACTTTTAGGATTGGCCTTACGACCTGCCCCTTCGTACCCTCAGGTGAATCATTACCCGTCCTAGACTTTCTTAAAATTATATTTACACACAAAGCCAGAGGCAAGCCGTAGTTGTAGCCAGCAGCAGTTCACTGCTGTCATACGAAGGGATGATAGTCTCCGTTCGTTCCACCTAAGACAAACAGGCACAATAGATTCGCCCTATTCAGCTTAAGTGTGTTATATTGAAACGGAACGGAAATATCAACAGTTTGACAATTCTGGACAAGGCACGATGATGATGATGATGATAATAAGTGGCTCGAGCCTCTCAAAGCAAGAATTCTCTTCACTCTTTAGATAACTGGCGCCTACATATTGAGTTCGATTGTTTAACTGTATAGCAACGGCTGTTTGAACACGCATCTATTGAGTGCGCGATCTAGCATTAATAGGCCCTTGTTCTTTGTCTATCCTATAGTGGCTAGGAGACGTCTTGGCAAGAAGCTGTAACAATGAACTACTGACTTGATGGCAATGAGCGTAACTGCTTCAAGTTGCTTTGCCACCAAAAATCTGTATATTGTACAACTCCAGTTCCCCTGAATTGTTTGTGGTACAGCTTTAAAATCATTTGAGATTGATTTGTTATTGATGAAGTGCCCTCTTTACAATGAAAATCATAGCTTTGAATAGTGTTTGTTATTTTTGCTTCGTTGAGTTTTTCTAACCAGGCAATATACTCCGTTCTATCTAGACGCCTTTTTGAATTAACTCTATTAATGCCAACTACAGTAGTTAGAAATAACTAAAATTGAACTTTTTAGTAGTATCAGAAGAGAATGGGGTGCGGTGCCAAGTAAAAAAATATCACGTAAGATCATAGCATATCGGAATAAGTCGTATAATATTGGTTGTGCTATAAGAGAAATCTTCTGCCTATCACGCGGTGATCGCCATAAATGACTTTTCTTAAAAATGCGATTTTACGTGATAAACTACGCTCATTAGCGTCTTCACGAATCTATCGCGCTGCACTTCGCTAGAGCAAAAGCACCTTTCAGCCAGGTTAAACTGTGAGGTGTATACATAAAATTGAAGCGTTACTGTCAACCGTAGAAGGGCATCTTGGGGTAGACCCGTTGGGCGTCTAGTCATAGTTTTTATTCCTCTTCATGATTTGCTTAGCCGTAGTTCTCACAGAACTATTAGCGACACATATACGGTTGATCGAGTCAAAAGTTGCGGTCTGTTTAGGGGGCCAGCTTCGACTCTATCTCATCATTAAAAATAGATAGAGACGATTCTCTACGAGTTACTATTACCACTGCCGTAGGTGTTCATCGTTCTATGTTGACTTGATTTTGTTGTTTTTTTGAATAAAAAGAGCACTTCCAGAGAGAGTAGTGCTTTGTGTTACAAATAGGGGGGCGTGACAATTTCCAACTTCTGTGTAACCACGGCCGTCGAACGAAATAACTTCTCCTTTCAGCGATAAATAATGACATTGTAAATACTAAGATAATTCTCTTTCGACGAAACTCTTGTAATATTAGTTCGACATGCAGATAATAAAGCACTTCAGATTAAGTTGTTAGTTTCGATTATTTTGAAGTACACTTTCATCGAATTGAAATTTAGCGTCGGTCCGTATTTAGGACAAATCCGACACGTAGGCCTTCGCTAATCAATGCTGGATTTCATCCAAGTAAATTTACAGTAAGCAAATAAGCTTTTTCTATCTTATCGAACAACCGTTCCTATTCGTGTCTTGTCATAACCGTTTCTAACTGTACGGAAGTTCGCTGGAAATCGCACCACTCAACTGGAAATAATTCATTTTGCATGGCACAGAAAGGAAGCTTTACCTGCGACATAACAAACGTAGTTAGTGATTTCGTCTTGGATTTGAAACGGACTGCGTCGTCGCCTCGCGTAACTTACGGTGTAACATTAAAGACTTAAAGGTATAGAAGCAAAGCATCCTGGAGAAAGTTTTCTGAGCCGGCATTGATGACTAGCATCTTCAGTCTACGACTCTTCATCTGGCGCAGCTCTATCCATGAATGTTGTATTGAAAAAGGTTTGTAAATCGGGGTTACGCTAGCAGTACGTATAGAATAAAATACGCAAACTTCTAGGGTTTGCTCATTACGACTACTCTCTATGCCTATGGCCACATTCGTAGCTAATCCATTTCACTATACACAGATGTATTGTTCAATTGAAGATACGTGCTGTAAAATGACAATCTATTGAATTGTAGATAAGTCATAGAAGTGCCACCGTTACAGTTTTTCAATCAGGTCAGTCATTTTATGATTGCTGCTGTTTAATCGAATTTGATCGAGTGTTTGGAAACACTATAGCGTTAGATATGTTCTGCGAACTATTATCTAAGTGACAAGTAGCATTCTTGGTTCGTACTGCTACCTTTGACGTAGAGTCTAACTGTGATTCTCGCCGCCGATGCCTGATTTCTGGCTACACAAGTATAATTTCCTGAGTCAGTCACTTCTGTTCGACGAATCGTTAGTTTCGATCCTGTTTCATCGCTGTTTACCGCAATCCTTTGGGATGGATTGACAACATGTCCATCCTTTAGCCAGGAGAACGAAACCTCCTCTCCCTCGATAATCGAGCAATGTAAGGATGAAGTTTTCCCTCGCAAGGCATCTTTTTCCTCTAAGGATCTATCGAGTGTTATTCGACCATCGGCATACACAGATCGCACCGAACACAAATACAGTAAGGCTCTGAGTAGCGAATAAACCAAGCAACGATGCCTCATTGTTTCACTATCTTCAAATCTTTAATTTAAAAACTGCGCTGTGGAAATTCACGTTTGTGCTCTACTGTGTTTGCATTTCAGTGCTCGCGCGTTCTTAGCTCAGCTCTTCAGAGTGCGGCTGACGAAGCCCTGTTCCCATTAACTCAAGGCTGGCCAGCGAGAGTACGGTGGCAAATTTTGAACGAGATCGGACCATCCTGTGAGTGGGCTCGTTGAATTTTCCAGAAAAGCAACCTGGAACTTCAGTAGTTGTCTTGTAGAAAATAGCCACTCGGTAAATACATACATGGCAGATAGCTCAAACGAAAGTGGCTTTCGATACCTACGTTATCTCGAATCGGCGTGCACGCTCAAATCGATGTCAAGATTATCGTGCTATAGAAACAATATCGTCGTATGAAATAATTGTTTTTTAAAGTAAAATTATTTCATAAGGAAAGATTGAGAAACTCGAGCTGCCATTTTCTAAGATGTACCTCTATAAATCATATAGTCAAATGTATAGTAACCTACTGATCGAAACGGTATGAGTGGCTTCGTCCATCATGGCGCCCTTCATTTATAATACATACGAGCCCGTAAAAAGCGAAATTTAGAAAGAAGCTCAGCGTGCGTTATTGAGTTTTTATTCTTGCGACTACACAAGTTGTAATAGTAAACATTTAATAGTTCTTGCTTTTTTTTTAGATTCTCCGCTTTTTTCTCTACCGAAGTGGAAACAGATAGTCATCATTTTCACACCCATTCTTGGTCGTAGCGGCGGTCGCGTCTAACTCTTGGGTAAACGAATCATTTTTGGGCATTCGAAAGGCGGTGACATTAGAAACGACCGATCTGTCGCCCGTTAGGCATTCCTGTTATATTATTATTCTCATACAACATCAGATATACAAATAGGATGTCTCTGATGATGCACTCTTCCAGTTCGTGGACGTTTCCTTTGAATTATACCGTGTTCCTATCATCAAGCACACTTCTGACTGAATCTTTAGCCCCTCGTAGCTTTCGAATTCCGCCCAAAAGTCAAAGAACCTCACTAAAAGGTAACGCACGGTGTAAACGGCAAGCGAACGAAGATCAAGAAAAACACCATTTAAATCGTTCGGATCATCTAAACAAACACAAAACTAAATGATGTTTTTAAGCCCGCGGTTTCTTCAACTGACACGAGCCCAGGGCGGCCAGACGCAGAGGACGCCAATGTGCCGCACTACACTGCACGGTAAGCTATTATTATATACATACATACTGGCCGACTGAGTAGTTGGCAATGGGTCGTCAGTTCCGAAATGGCTATTCACTCTGAGATTTTCTTTTGATTTCATTTTGATATCGACAGTTTGCGTCCGCAGCCTCTTTCGCAAAAGATGATATTGCAAATTGTCTCTAGTGGCCCTCAGGATTCAAAAAAAAAAAAAAAAAACAAGTAGTCATATGAGCACAAAGCCTGACGATCATTTGGGACCCACCGCAGCGCAATCGTGCGCGTTAAAGTTCGTTTATGATTGCAGGTGTGCATGTGTCCCAATTGATTCAGAACAATAACCGTTTTTATCTTGCCTTTATTCTAGCAGTGAAGTTTTTATATTATATATCTACATTACTTGGAGATACTTGTTGCCATTTTACTAATATACGTCGCGATAATTTAATATATATGGATTTCCAATTAGGCGATCTTTGTATATTAATAACGCTTCTAATTAAATCGATCGAGGATGTATCATATAAAGGATCAGCCATTCATGCTACCGAAATGCCAAAAAAACCCGCCGTTTGTTAGAATTTCGCTTGTACAATGGTGCTTGATGAACTGATCAAACCCAAACAAACTTAACGATAGATAGAAGCAAAGAACAAAACTAACCTTCAATTATGAGCTCGACAATGACTCGATCAGTCGACACATCGTTTCTAGCGACACACGTATACACGCCACTGTCCGAAGAGGTGACTTTTTTCAGGGTCACCTTTGAACTTGTTTCGTCCGTGTAAATAGTGATTCCGCTAGATCTAGCGATGTTTAGAATGGCATTATCCTTTAGCCATGAAAATTTCACATCGTCACCTTCGATCAAGGAACACAGTAAAGTAACTTGCGTCCCGCTCTTTGCGACTTTCCTGGAGGAAACAGAGTCCAACCTAATTACTTCGGTGCATTCGCTCACAAGCGTAAAATAGCATATTGTAGAGACAATATATATAAACGAGCTCCATACACTTAAGCGAAGACAAATCATTGCTGGGTGTTCCTTCAGTATCGTATGTCGAATACGAGCTCACACTACAACCCGAATTAGACCCAATTTCGCCGGGCAAATTAGGACAGTTTTGTCTCTTCCTCTACAGTTGTATCGAGAGAGCTCGGATCAGCTCGTTAGCCTTGTTCCCGGGACACTTACTAGTGGCATTCAGATTACCGCGGCATAAATCAAAAGTGCCCTCCGATGTCAAGGATGAAAACAGTACAAAATTGTACTTTAAGATGACGTCAACAAAAGAGACCAGAAAAACGTTTCACTAGACTTATTTCATTTTGCTAAACGTTAAAATTTCGATCCCGCCAGAGCAAATAAGCTTCTGTAGGGTTTCTAGCTAACCAAAGCATCTACACCTAATAATCGGCTATGCAGGTTGGAGTTCACTTTTTGCAGTTGGCTAAAACGAAAAGAGGCTATATTATCAAAATCATAAGGCAACCCTGCTCGTAGCCTATATATAACAGAAGGGTTGCTTAGTCCGTTCTGATTAGGCAACAATTTTGATGGTCGTCTCTTCTCACACGATGTTCCCTGTATTGTTTTGGATAAGTAATATTTAATTGATATTTAACTATAAATCTATGTACGCTCGAGACAACAGGTGTGATGTTACGTTTACAAGGTCTACTTTACACTATAAGATGTAAATTCACTAAGGTGAAAAGTTAATAAGTTTATTATATATTTCTAACTATCTGAATGCATTTTACAACTTGTACATATGTCTAGATACATTAGTTAGTTTATATTCACGATAAACAAAAATAAATCAATGTTACAAATTGAACCGTTTATGAAATGGCATACGGCATAATGGCTTACGTCGTCGGCATTTTGCAAATGGAATGCATCGCAAGCTTTGCTTCGCAACAGATTATAATTATTATTATATTATAGTACAATATTTTATTTAATTCGTAACAAATAGCGTGATTCGACCTACTTCTTCAAAAAAATCTAAACTACTAGTTTTTTTTTTTTTTTTTTTTTTTTTTATAGATGCTCCTAATATATGGTAAAATCAGTTAGAAAATACTGAATGGGGTTTTCGCAAGCAATTTGTCAACAGTTTACCTTCGACGACTAGATGCACAGTTAATCTCGCTGCTGCAGCTCTATTTCTCGCAGTACAGGTATAGTTTCCAGAATCGGCACTTTCCGCCTTTCGAATTGCCAGTCTCGACCCAGTTTCATCACTAAGGATAGTTATTCTTGCCGATGAATTGATAATAGAACCGTCTTTCAGCCACGAAAATTGTACATTTTCGCCTTCTGCCACTGTACAACCAAGCGAAGTTGTCTTGCCGTGTTTTGCCAATTTGTACTGTGACACCGGCTGTTCAAGTACGATACCGTTTGCATCAGCACTTAGGATGCCAATCGTATTGGCCATAAGAACTGCGTACACTATAGCTTCCCAGCATAAGTGGTCTACCGAAGGTAAACATCGTTTTTTAGAACATAGTATTGAATATTTGCGAGACATCATATGCAACAGCGTGTCACTTAAATAAAGCACGTGTAATGAAGTTTCACAGAAGGTAGAGCGCTTCTTCGAAACAAGTGATTTTATTGCTAGTAGAAGTAGATTCAACGTCGCCGAGCTTCAAGTCGTTTGCCTTGTCGGAGTCTATGTCTTGCAAAGGCTCAAATAAGGGTTGTACTCTCGTTTACAGTGCACGAGCGCATCGTTTCCATAGGTAGCGCCACTATTTAAATCGTGCAGCAATTTACGAGTGTTTGAGGCGAACTTTTACCCATTAGTAACTACTTCTTGAGAATCAAACAATATCCGTTAAGAAACCAGAGTACTAGGATACGTCAGGGTATTAAAAATGATTGAGTAATGTGTGCAGGTTTGAACGAAAGCCGACTGCGCTGTGTCTCTGGTATCTCCGTTTGCCTTATGTTTGGAACCATAATGATAATCGTTTCCACGCATTTTGTCTCCACGCAACGCGAAAATCTGCCCCATAGTAAAACTGTGTTCGCTAAAACACTCAGTATATATTGCATCTTTATATCCTGGACATGATACCGATTAAAATACTAACCGAAGTACTGATTATAATTATTTACAGTTGAGCGTTTTCGTTCTTTCTTTCTTTCTTTCTTCTTACCATAAAAAAATGTACGCTTTTTAGTTCTGGTATAGCTTTTAACTAGAGAGACCCGGATAAACAGTGGTTTTTCATGGATTTTAAGGTATTGTTTATCCGATGATATGAGGTTTGACAGAAGCAGCTATTTCACAAAATAGTGTGGCTTCACAAACACAATATATTGTGTTTGTACTCATGATCAATGAGCCGATACATTACTGCGCCCACGTATTATCATCGTTGCGTTACACTGCCCTAGGTTCTAGGAAAACACTTTTTTTTTTTTTTGTCGAAATGGAAAATTATCACTTTCGCATTCTGATAATATCGCATTAAACGTAAGCAGAATAGATAATGTCTAAATGGCCGTTCGATCTACGCACTTAAGTTAATAGTCATGGTTGAATTAGTTCAACTTTAATGAGGTGATTTCAAGCGTTGCTGTAGGAAGCAACGGCATATTTCCAGGTAAACGGGTTACCGCACAGCGAATAGCAAAACACCATTGACTCTTATCAACAAACATCGTTAATATCTGATGGGGTCCCTTCTAGTGACCCCTTGCTCCTGCCATTTTTGACGACAGCATCACAGGTACATCTATAAGAGCACTGAGGCATAGAACCATAATGAAATCTATCCTTAATCGTTTACATCCAACGCTAGTAAGACCATCGTCGCACACCCACGTATAGACATAATGTACACCCTTGAACTCACATACACAATTTGCCTTTTATGCATAGCTTATCAGGCTGGAATTCTATCATTATTCGCGCGCAATTGCTTTATCGGCGCAGCCACGATGATAAGAAACACTCATAGTACGAGTGATATATATATATAATGCGAGATAAAATAGTAAATACAAAGACAGCGTGTCGGATTTTTTGATCACTTCATCTGCCTTTTCTATACTTTTTTTTCGTTTCGGCATCCTCTCAGCTTCCGCTGCTGTCGCCATGATGAATGCCGTCATTTTGATCGATGTCGATGATGATGTTGTTGCTATTATTATCATCACCATGCTACGTTGTCGTCCGGCAGACAATCGACCAGCATGGAAATAAATGAAGCGAATAGAGGATAATGGGGAATACATTGAATTGGTTGTTATAACGGCAAACAGTGGTATGGTTTAGGGAAGGGCTTTTGGCGGTAGGGGGAGGTGACAGGCGAGAAAAATATATGTGAGAGTCAAGCTGTTTCCGGTAAAGTTGATGCGAGCTATACCATCTGACTCAACGTGGGGCGACGTCAGATTCGAATGTGCCGTCGCTGCTACGCAATTGAGACGATTTGTCCGTACGCCTTTTTACATCTGAATTTCCCCAGTCTTCTGGTTATACGGTTTAGCTTTTTTGCTCTAGACATCCTGTTTTGTCTGTAGGCAAATTAGCTGACAATGGTAGCGGGCGGAAGCCGCAGTGTCATCCGTAAACAATTATACCGGCGCAACTATAAGGTCGTAGCAAAGGGGGGACAATGATAGAGATAAAAGAAAGTTAGCGATCAGTTTCAGCACTTGGACTCAAAGGACCTGGATGACAGGGCTTCGGGAGGAAACAATACGTACGAAAAAGTAATATCTCAAGTGAACCAGAATCGTTCTCGATGATGTTTCTCTATCGGCACCTGATTACTATCATAGTACGGTATAGCACTAAGCTGTTTATGTATTACATCATGCTTCGAAGCTTCGTTTTGCTTAGGCCTGCAGAGTAACTTAAATCAACTTCTCAAACGAGCGTTTACTGAACAGGTTTGTTGATAACAGTATGTGCTTACTTCTATTTCCGAGTTAAAAATAAATGACACATATATTCGATACCATCATCTATTCACACATTGCCGGACGCACAATGTAAATAACTTCATTGTAACTTTCTAATAAAAAGTATATTAATTGTGTTAACTTTTTCTAACGTATAGAAGGAAAGACATAAAAATAAATTTAAATCAAAATAAATGCTAAAAAAAAAAACGACAACCAATATGCAGATACTTGTCAGCAGCGATCACATCCTTTTGTCGTACTTATCTCCGTTGGTAATTATGGATATTTATGGACCTCATTCTCATAAAAATCAACAAGGTCACTAACTGAGCTATAGAAAGAGCTTCAGCTTCGAACAACGAAGAACTCTTCTATTTACGACATCTCAATATGATACGACGGAGCGTTAAGTCGGAAGAGGTCAGCCAGCGTGTTTCTATCCAGGTAAACAGAGGGCGCGTAATTTTAGTCCATACACAGATACTATTGCTACTATTGTAAGATGTATTCGTAGACAAAAATGTAACTAAAAGTAACGCCGTGTTAGAATCAACAAGGCGGAAGTATAAAGTTACCCCACATCCTCCTTACTGGGAAATGACGAGTTCAAGAAAATGAATGAAACTTCCAGAAAATGTGATTAATCCTATGACCTCTTACATCTTACAAACTACCAAAAACAGAAATATTGTTTCTTGACAATACACACAATTGTTTGTTGTTCTCCACTTCCAGCACGATCCTGCTGTAGAGATTAATCAATATCCAGTAATTACACCGAAAAAAAGAGACATCACGTAAAGGTATCACGTAATAGTATACACGGTGTCATAACGTGGAATAAATGGAATCACCGTTTGCCGCACGTTCGTGGTAAAAGAACAACATCGAATTTTACTACCTTCCACGCTCCTTGTGCTGGCGCCAAGATCAAGCAACCAGGCAAAGGACTGCTCAAAGACTGCCGATGTAAACACAGCTCACATGTTATGCCAGTAAAATATTTACTGCTTCTGTTAGTTAATATATCGCTGACTATAGTAAAGTACGCTATTTCGACCAAGTTCAAACTGCTATTTTCTAAATGTTTCAAGGGGAGGCAATGAAAACATTGATAAACAAGCTGAACTAATGTTGGCCACGGGAAACGCCAGACGCGGAACTGTTGGCAAATATATGATATGCAGGATAATGAATATATGAACATCTACACTATGAGAGAGAAGATTGACGTGTTCCATTGTGTTTGGTATTTACGGTCAGAACTTTGACAACACGGTACCCGTGTGCGACATACGTCAAAGTTAAAATTCGCTAAACGATGTTTCAACAGGTTCCAATCTGGTATAAGTCCTATACTATAGGCAGAACTGTGCGTGAATTTTTTTATGTGTATACAGTGCGATAATTGGGGATTTCTCAACGTTGTGAAGCGTTATAGAATTAAGCTGGTTGTGAAAAATCAGCAAGACAGAACATTAATTATAACGAGGCCTCGATGTGTTGTTGGAAGCTGTGCATTTTATGATATGTTTGGCAAAAATATAACTTTCAGGAATTCTACGTTTGGCTGTAATTTTCTGCAATGTACAATAGCGTCTATGTTATACAAACTTACGCTGGATATTAACGAAAGTCGTTGAACACTTACCGCTCACAATAAGCTTGGCTGAAACGCTGGCTGACGAAATGGCGTTGGTGGCGGTGCAAGTGTATTTCCCGGCATCTTTTCGAGCGATATTTCGTACGCTTAAGATGCTTGTGACATCTTCGGTTCGGATGCGTGCCCGAGAGCCCTGAATAGGCGCCCCGTCTTTTTCCCAGGAGAACGCGACATTTGAGCCCTCGAGGGCTGAGCAAAATATTTGGAAGCGGGAACCGATGGGTCGCTCGGAAGAAGCCATGCGATCGAGCACGATCACTTCTGAAAATAGCGCTCCAATCCATTAAATCAGTGTCGTACTATTCAGGCAGTGGGTAACTTGCTTGTAACGTAAAAGCGAAGGTAACTAGACCTCATCATTGGTCTGGACCCGTAAAAATAACTTACGTTCGGGGTAAAATATAACTACTCCAATTTATCTGAGTGAAAGGGCTTTTGCTGAATATAAGCGATCCAACTTTTGTTATTTTTGTAGAAAGAATCTTACGAAATCATCATATTTGTAGTGTGTAATAGAAACCTGTATACTGGAGAAGAGCGGGGACGCGAGGAGGGAACATCGCTATTTTTGTTCGGCTTTTGTAGTTGAACTTGTTTCGATTGTTGATTAACTTATTTAAACTTAAAAAATAACTCAAATTAGTCAATCGTATTTGTACAGTAAAACTTAGAAGTTCATAGTACATAAGTAGCTCGATCAGATTATATGAGGTGCTATAAGATATGCACCACTATATGAAATTGAAGTTCTGTATTAAGTTACGCATAAGGCTTCACTAGAAAAAATTAAATAAAAAAGATGACAATTAATGAATACACGTTGTTAGCCCTTCACTGATCTTTTTATTCAGATAGCGATGCGCATTTTATAAATAAATTGATATGATTTGGAATAAATTGTCTAACAGAAATCTCGATTTACTACGTTGCTTTACGTTACGGCTAAATAAATAGAAGCCACTAAGTATTAGAGTGCTTGTGGTTAGTTCAAATAAGCCCGTACCATTCTGAAACCTATTGATAATGAACGTTACGTCAATCATTGTCAGAAATCGTATTCTAGACTGGCCATTTTTTTCCATAATTAGTAAGGAAACGCATTCATTACATTGAAAGAAAACTTCCCGGCAAAAGAAGCTTTGGTTACCGGGGTATCTTACATACGTTCAAGTTACCGGGAACTAAGATAGTCAGGGCGATCACATACCTTGGAATACATTTTAATATTGAGCTCGAAAAAAGTTGCGAAGATTTAATCTTTACATAAAAAGATATACATATATTGAACAATTGCGCTGGTTATCTCTGTTCGATGTATAGGCAATCTCAATCGGAACTAATCAGCCGACAGGGTTTTCAAGCTGTAACCACGCAAGGCTGTAGGGTCATTTTGTCTCCGTTTTTGTTTTATAAATGGCCGTAACACATTAACTTAAAACTATCAGGGATAATTTTGCAAGCAACCTAGATACTGGTAGATTTTATAAAACTTTAAATAAGATCGCATTTTTTTAATGAACTTTTTTCCTTCTTTTTATGTAAGGGTCTCTTTGAAATCAGCTTATAGTTTAAGGAACGCAGATCATGATTTTTAGGTACATGTTTCCCGTCCTGGTACGAGTGCCCATTAGCTAATTTACAATTTCAGTTGAAGCAATAAACTCCCAGCAAACTCAGGCCTAAATAACGCGACATAGGATATAACAGGTATGTACAGGAAAGTATTCCCTTATCCTCAACTTAACAAAGTTCGTACCTTAGTCGGCCAGTGAGTGCTCCAATCAAATATATACATATATACCTGCATCGAAAACGAACTGCATTGTCAGATGGACATTATAAGCCGCAAAATATGTTTACAAAACGATAAAACACCGCTCTGCTGTTTTGTTACGATTATCGTTTATATTTTCCACATCGGACATGCCTGCATACCTTCACGTGTTGCAGCCGTAGACGCTGATGCCGCTGTCAGGAGAAAACCGAAGAAACATCTAACCCACATCCCTGCCAGCTTGGGAAACTTATTTAATCCAAAAAACGATGATAAGTTCATGACTACGATCAGCTTACGCACTAAAGTGTCGAGCCTCACGCTTTATAAACGTCCGCATATATTTTCGCAATGACAAAGTTGGTAACCGATTGGGAACGGTGAGCGGGTCACCTTATTAGATAAGAAACCAATTACCAACCCTGTAAGCACTTGTTATTGTTACAGGCAGATATGTCCGATTGCACTAATTGTTCACCATTATATCCACCTTGATCAGAGTTCTTTCCATGTAGAGTTTTGCGATAGAGGTACATACACAGAAGTAGCAGTGCTTTCCAGTAGTCTGTCTTCAAGAGTTAATGTCTTCGTCCGATTGCAGTCATTCCTTCGAATCGGAGCCGCTATGCCTTGTACCTCGCACGGACTATAGGTTTCACTGAATTACCTAAGCGCAGGACTACAATCTTAGTTCTTGCGGTTTCTTTTATTATTACGACCAGCGTACCGTCCCGTACGATATAGACGGTAACGCAGAGGCTGGCGGCGAGTGTGCTCCAGTACGCGACAGTTGAATAGTAGCCGCGCAAATGTCTTCTTAACCAATCAACACTCCAAATAAATACCGCCAATTGGACAACCGCTGAATCAAAACATTTCATTCACCGCTCGATCACTATTTCACTCTAAGACGTACGTCTCCTAATTTTTCCTTCTGCTCTATCTGGTCACTTCTCGTCATCTAGCGAGAAACTATAGAGAGATCCAGTTTGACAATGTTCGACCCAATCAGCTGTCAAAAGATCATGATCGTATCATCACCCGATTGGCAACCGGTGTCAATGTTGACTCTGCCCGGTGAAAAACTTGTGGACTAAATATGGCAGAGTGACTGCCTCTACCCTCACATCGTTACCCTTTACTGTGTATGTATCCGTGAGTTTAATTAATTTCAGATAGAAATTAACTGTGAGAATTGATTGTCACAATGAAGATGTGGCGTTATTCATTCAGACGAAAATCAGCGCGTTTTTTTGCTTCTTGTTGATGAGGCAATAGATGCTGAACCAGGCATTCGGTGGTGTCGCAGATACTAGTCGTCGTGACCGGTGCGGGCGGACGCGATGAGGTCTTCCTCGAGGGAAACACATGCGCAGGGTAACAAAAGAAAGAGACAGAGGGATGACTGTCACCGGTGCTGTTTCGACCAAGCGCGCGGAGAAAGAAGCGCCACTTCTGGTATCGCCGTCGTGGGAGAGGCGAAACCGTGACGGCAGCCGTCACAACGTCAAGTAAACTGTTCGGCGCCATCTACTTAGTTTCCTGCTGCTAGCGCGAGAGTTATCGCTGCTACATTGAGGTACTTGTTTATAAAACGAACGAGTTAATACGGAAAACAATCAACGACGTCTAGCTAATCTAGTGCACTAACTATGCGATAGATATTAGAAAGATGGTCGCGTTTTGTCGTTTACGAGCTAGACGTGAATTAGCAGTTTAAGAAGTTACTTTTCAAACAAGTACTACTTACGGGCTAGATGGTTTGGTGGGACACAACGAAAAGTGCTTACAGCATGCAGGATTAAGACCTGTTATCCTAATCCATTAAGATTTTTAATAAAATTCATTCAGGATATCTATCCGGTAATTACTGTGGTCTCTTTCTCAGGATAGAGTCACTCAGATTGCAAGATTATAAAAACGGCTGCTATTAGTGGCAATCAAGAACGGTCGGTTCCGGAGAAACCTACCAAAAAAAAACGGTAACTCATTCCACTCGTCCATCGTGGGATGAGTGCGACGTTCATTACTGGACACCGTGAAACGGAACCAATAATTCACAATGACAGTTTGATTAGATAACAAGCACCCTGCCCGTACATTCGGACGTACCCTATATTATGGCGCAGAGTTGAATCTACAGTAAGCTATTTTTATAACGGCACCATTTGGGAATCAGCAACTAGGATTGATAAATAACGCCTAAATATAACAATCAGGCCCTTAACTGCAAAGTTGTAACGCGTTGCTTTGCTAAACTTAAAAACATCTGAGGTAACCTAGGTTCATAACAGAACGTAAACAAGCCATGCGTCCTTCTTGGGGTCAGCCGTTCGAAATAATTCCTAGTATTTTAAGCCAAACGAAAGCTTAAAAAGCATGCAAGCTATACATTTTAGTAATACGAAAAAATGTGCAAGTAGAAGAACCTGCTTGGCATTGAGAGCCTTGTCAGATTGGGTTAAAAAGAAGCTCTCAGCTGTTGTTCGCTAAAGCCGCATCCGTGACCGTATCAGGCTCTCCCTGCTGCCTGTTATTCATAGGCCACATTTAAGAGCGTAGTTATATCTTGAAAGCGAATAATTTTCGGCCGAGAATAAAATCGAATATTTTTAAGTAATGCTAGTTCCGCGGACGGCTGCTAATTGCGTGTGTACCAAGAGCGAGAATCGTAACGACAACTTTGATCTCGGATCGGTTGCTAGTAAAGCGAAGCAGGAAGCAGAAAGGTGAAATAATCACTCTCGGGAATCTTGCAGACGCATTAGAGATCTTTTTTCTTCTTTTGAAAAAACTATTTTGAAAAGTTATTTCGACGCAAAAGGGGCTCATAGCAAGGATTCCCAGCTATCTTCATACCGAGCGAATCCAGATCCGCCAAGAACTATCTCGGGAGCACTTTAACACGTTTACAAGGTAATCATACTAACTCTAACGCGCCTGCAGAGATAATAAGACATGGCTGCATACGTACTACGTTGCGAAAAACGCTATCGCCAGTATATTGCTTCAAAAAATAGCTTACTTCAAAGGAAGCTATAAGATCCCTAGCAGAAAACGTTACAGGGTTGAACTTTGTGATTTCATACAAGGTACTTTCATTGTTACTAAAAAGAACCATAGAATCCACTAAAAAATGCACGATTCCTTAAAGAGTGAGTACTGGACTCTCTATTAGCATAATGCACGGGCTCTATCTGCACTGTATTTTTTGCAGCAAAACTTGATGTCTGTGTATTTACTTACTTGTCTTTCCAAAATTGAAAAGCTCTGAAGAAAAAAAACTTTTAGATGGTCAGGAAGATTCAAAAGCAACAACGAAACTAAGGTAATTTATGTTTTTTTTATTTATTTTAAGCTCAAAAACAATATGAATAGGTCGAGACGCATGGACAGTAGAACAGGCGGGGGTTGCCTTTAAGTGTACAACAAAGATTCAGAACGCGCAGTTGATGCCGAATCTCGATTCATTTTTTTGTTTCAGCAGTGCGTGGTAGTAATCTTCACTTCAACCCATACGTGTTGTAAGTACTTCTTGTAGAAACCTAGTTCAAAGAACCCTGCAACAGATATACAAACATAAATTTAACTGAGGGTAAGTCTATATCGCTTTAACCCCCCGAGCAAGGAGTTAAGGGTAGTGGCCACTTTTTCTCATGTGAGCTGCGTAATGTTGGATTGCCCCAATTATCCATTTATAATGACGCTGATGCTTAATTTCCTACCCAAATTAAATTAGCTTTATTAGGATATATTCCCCACAAAAATGACGAGCACGGACATCTTCGTATGTTTTCGTTGATGGCAACTTGCAAAATAGTTGAATACAAGGTGCATACTATGCCGCGTTTCGTATACGTGATAAGCTGGTCGCTATATCTACTATTGGGTGCTAAGTTCCATGAGTTTGACGTACCATAAGTAATACGACTGCAAATTTCTCATTGTGCGTAAGTTAATTTGTAGGACATGAGTCAAATGGTTTGCTTCAACGCTGAAATGCATACGTAGTAGTCATGGTGAACAATATTTTCATAAGCCTATGTAAGATGCAGTAAGTATAGACAGAACCGTGGTAACATGTGGGTCATGACAATGGCACGCTCCGATACAGATTCAGAGCATCGCGTCGGCGGAATTTCATCTTAAATTAGTCTGAGCAAATCACAAAGGCCGCAATCGGCTACAAACCGACGTCGCAGAATGCACGAACTTAGCCGACGTCGCTATAAGCAATCGTAGGAGAACTTTACGGGCAAGTCGCTCCATAAATTCTTATGGTACAAGTAACACTCCATAAACCGGAATAAAATACGTTCGTTTGCCATAATCGTAAAGGTGGGGCATATGTTATTTCAGAATTATTCTATTAATACAGCTTGGCTATGATTTTATTTCAATGCCAGAACGGATGGAAAATAGAGATTTTTAAACCGTGTAGTAATTTGCTTCGATCTGTCCATCCCACCCTGTATATACATCTTTTAAGGCGAGGCAAGTTTCCAAGTGGCTATCGGTATTTTATGTCTCCCTTCGATTTGTGGTTCCTCAATTATACTTTGCTTATATATCGTTTGAATAATTTCTCTTCGAAGTAAATCGTCGAGACGATTTGCCGTATTACGTATTAACTGTGAACCGAATTTCGAATCTGACGTCCGATACGGCCATCAAGCATCAGCTCGTAAAGTTCAAATATCAAATAAATAATACCTTATCTATTTTACATCTTACGCTAGCCTTTCATTTCGCTTGAGATCGACCAGTAACTTACACGCTAAGGTCAAAATAGAACTGTTCGTATTGATTCAAATTATATATTTATGTAACATTGACGGAAGTTCAAACAGCGCCCCTGCTTTCTCTCAAAAAAGGCAACGTATCTCATTGTTCGTGGGCATTTTGAAAAAATTACTAAGCATTTAATAAGATATATATATATACTCGGTATGTAATAATTTACAATGTAACATTGGGGTAAAAACGTTTATAGGTTAACATTACATCATACGACGACTTTTACAGTTTTGCTTTAGAGGAAACGAGTGCTCATTTTATTATGATTTCTCATAATAGAAATTGTAAGAAAAAACGGCCCCCTCATGCGGTAGGTTACTTGGCTTTTG
This sequence comes from Varroa destructor, assembly GCF_002443255.2. NCBI lineage: Eukaryota > Metazoa > Arthropoda > Arachnida > Mesostigmata > Varroidae > Varroa > Varroa destructor. The sequence goes on from NW_019211456.1 coordinate 14,891,452, forward strand.
TGGCCAGGGATTCTCCTCCGAAAAGTCGCTGGCTCGAACAATTGTATGACATAAGGCGCAAAATTCTCATGATTGGCCGCTAGTGAACTGCATTGACCGCACAAATTGTTAAGCTTTGATCATCATATTTCGGTTATTTTCGCAGTTTCACTTGTCTTGTTGTTATTTCATGTTTCTTATTAGTTTAGCTATTGTTTTTAGTTTTTTTTTTTTACATACGAAAAAAAATAAAGTTCGTAAATCATTCAAACGGCTTAATCCACTAAATGCTAGATTATTTTCTGCTAAACAATAAATCTAACATTAAAAATAGGTACAACTTAACTTATGCTAGAAACAGATTTTCAGCTTTCTATGGAGCATAGAGCGTCAAATCAATAGCTAATTAAAATGGGAACTACTACCGGATAAAACTATAGCTACTTCAGTTACGAAAAATGACAGGGTTGATTTGTCACTTCCAACGATTAACTTAAAAAAGAAACTGAGCAAGCGTCTGAGAACAAGCAAACTGAAATCTGGGAATTTCGAAACCCGAAGTGCCTATATTGTTTTCGGTACTGTGAAGACAGTTATATGACTGACTCCCCAGGGTTAATCCTCCTGGGAATGGGCTCAGAGCTATCTGTACCTGTCCACTAAGAGTAGAGCGTTTACATGCCCAACGTGGTATCAGCTGCCGGACCCCCACAAACTGAAAGAGTCTTCTTGTCCGTTCCTCCGTCTGTTAATTTGTCGCGAACCCGCTAGCTGTAAGATTTGTCTCCTCTTTCCCAGCAGTCTATTGCATAATACAGAGCACAGCCAAAACTAAGTTTGATCATATATGAGGAGGATTCGGGTCGCTTGAAGGTGGATTAAAGCAGCGTATTTTGGATTATGGGATGGTTGTGTGATCCGTCCTAGGTTGCCTGACCTCTAACTCCAAAGCTAGACAAGATGACAAATACCGATAATCATGGATTACGGCGTATCGTCAAGAGTCTAGTGTTTCTGAGCGCATCATATTAGATAGTCTTAACACCATCTTCCATCGTCAGCGGCTTTATCTGCCTGTAGTTATTATCTTTACTTCAGAGTAATACGATGTGTTTTTTTGATGGACGCTTTTTTCAGCAGTTTAGCTCGGATGAACGTTTATAAACGTTCATCCGAGTTTATTCTTGTCGGCGCCAAAATTCGAATAAAAATTTACGATTTTTTCTTCGATAACTTGATATCCATTACTTTTAGAACATCATAGAAATCCAATCTCAAAGCAAACATGAACACTGTAACGGTTATAAAGGTTGAGCAGGCACATCTAAGATTTACAGATTATTTTATCAAGAAATCGTAGCAATAGTTAGCACCACACTTACGTACCACCTGAGTAGGTTCTGAAGAATTTAGATGCATGCATTTACCTTTTTAGAACCTTTACTTGAGATCATCAAGAAGTCTGGTCATCTATAAATGGTTACCACTTGCAGGATCGCTCTTGAGGTGGACGACTCTGAAGTAGGAGCTGGAGACACATGTGTAGCCATTGCTCGGTTACGAGACCTAGCGTGCGCACCCAGTGGTTTGCGCAGTAGTTGTCTAGTCTAGTTGGGCTAGTCTAAAAAAGCCTCAAAGCCAGAAGCTGTGAGCGACTCCTGGCCGAGGGGCGGCTTAAACGAACAGGTAAACGTAAAGACGATGCTTATAGTCGCTACGAGTTTAAGACATTAGCCAGAAGCCAGGGAGAGAACGGGCGGTGCGCTCAGTTTAAATTCAAATACTGTTGGAAGGGTTATTAGCTGCAGGCCGTCGTAGCTTACGGCAACAATGGCCGACACTAAGTGTGTGAACAGTTGAATATTCAATTGGTTAAGGCCGCATAAGCCTTCTGCCACTGTATTCTATCATCTTCAAGGTTAATTTATTCGCTTAAACATGGTAGTGACAACATATAATTAACTTGCTTATATGACATCTATCAAATGTTTTTCGTTTGTCGGAGTGCTCTTGACCTGAGCGACGCTTATGTTCTTGAGCTGACGCTAATATATGAAACTTTTCCTTATTTACTGTCACCGGTTTCTGAAAATCTTTGGAAGGACAACTTTTCAATGGATACTTCTCAATCAACATACGTAGTCGTACGCCGTCGGGGCCCTACATCCGGAGCTATAGAACGTATCCCAAGCTGCCATCGGATCGCAGTGAATTTAGGTTTTTAATAAGTCGAAACAGTCAAACGAAAACTATTATTACAATAAACTTTTATCTACTACACCATGAGAAGGCTAAAAACAGCACGTCCACAGGTCCCAGTTGAAAATCAAGGATCAACGCGGGGTACCTGGTGAGAATCATTGCAGCCTACAAAGCAGCACGAACATGTAATCTCCGCGTTTAAGATAGTCACCATCCAGTGGCCGTTACGTTGATGCCAATCATGGTTAGCCATCCTGTTAGCTCGGTTTCCTTCTAAGCTAGGGTCTACATTGCGGCGTACGTCTGCCGTGTAAGATATTCGAGCAGGTCCGGTTTATCAGTTCAGCTTCCATACATTTTCTGATTAATTATCTTACGTAAAAACTAGAAATGTTACATACGAAGATCAGCTATGTACTATGCTGGCATGGTCGTATGGAGTGGTATTTAATTTCCATTAGGTGATTTTGATTTGTCATAGGACAACGATTCATTTTGCCTCAAACAGACTTTGAGTCATTTCTTGGTAAGCAAAACTTGTAAAGTCTGCTCTGCCACGTTGATACCCAAATGCTTCTTTAGATGATAAAATAGATTTGTCTGTGTTCTGAACTGTTTTTAACCTTTGAAATTCGCTTGAATGTTGGTAGTTTTTGTTGGCCATTCAAGAAATAAATCCGGCCAGTAGTGAAAAAAGCTTCGCGTCAAAGATTTTAAAAATTGTCGGGCCCCTAACCGGACCCACCAAAATACCTAGTAGCGTTTAGTTGTCTTAGAGCTAAAAAATACATACAGATAGGTATATATATAGCATCCTCTAAAGTTCTCTAGAGTGAAAATGTCAGCGTTTAACTTAAAGTTCTTCGTTTTCATAAAAAGTTACCCTTCTTCAGAATTGATTAGGTCGGATGGTTAGAAAAAAGTACAAGGAGACGAAACAATAATAATATTGATTTCAAAAAATTTCGTAAAATTAAAAAAAATTAAATACGCTAAAATATAATAATAATAATATTCTGAAAAGAAGGGTAACATTATAAAAGTGAAAACGTGAATAATATTGCCTTTCTATAAACTGAAAATATAAACGAAAAACTCCTTCTAATTTATCCTTCTAAAAAATTGCATAAACAAATAAAACATATTTCAAGATGTTCCGCGCGGCTCTGTGCTAAGTTCCCATGTTGAAATATTGGATGCGACGATGTATATAACCTGACTTAAATGTTATTCACTCTTTGTATGTTATTTAGTTCTGCCTGACACGTCGATGAAATGCTGCCAGTGACTTGGCTAGTAAAATCGTGGCTTACCGAAACCCTTTTACAGACCCCGATTTGAATCTTTCCAGCTGCAATGAACTACGTTCGCCGTTCTGACTTGATGAGTCGGAGCTACAAATCAGCGTAGAGCAAGCACGCCGCTATTATAATGATACCACCTACCTCATCCACAATACACTTTAGTTTATTAAATACATATAACCGCCTGTCAGAGCTGAGAGTCTACTGCTAGAGGCTGGGCTTATGTGAAAAGGTGTTAGAGGGGGCCGAAATCGAACGTGTAAACGATAACCACTCATCAAAACAAATCCACACTAATTGAACCTATAAACTCTATTGAAATAAGCTGAAAAGGGAATTTAATGAAAAAAACTGAAAATGCTGAGAGGTTATAGTCAGGCTGAGTCAGCTTCTTTTTTGCTGTGGGCGTGCCCTCAGAGAATCGATTGATTTGTTGAAGGATCAATGGATCAGACTTGCTATTTCTGTTCTGTGATACTGGCAACGACGCTGGTCGTCCCTTTTCACTGAAATATTTCTGCATCCTTATGAATATAACTTCAAGCGTACGATGACGCAGTTTCACTACCAGCATATGGCAAGGGCTTCAAGCCCATATTTCAACGCAGATTTGATTTGGGACCCAAATCATTGTTGGGATGACTGCGTCTAACGGGAACAGTTTCAACCCTATACGCAGTATGATTCTTAATAACTACTATCTAGTATAAGCAATACGATGGTTAGATTGAGTCGTAAGCATGGCCGAAGTTCATGGTTTTCAGTTCAAGTTTCAATGTTTTAAAGCAAAAAGTAAAAAACAGTTGTGCCATATGACGAAGAAGTAATATCCTGTGCTCATATGGACACGAACATCTGTAGAACATGACCATGTGAGTAGGTAATCATTTTAGATGATGATTTTTCATTGTTAAGTAGACGTAGTAATTCCGCTGAAAAGACTTATGGGGTGAAATTAACTTTATGGGCAGTATCGTGTGCTTAGATCCGAAAATTTTCAAGACCAATTCTCTAAATGTATCGAAATTTTTCGGCTTGTCCAATAGAAATATAAATAGAATATAAGGACAAATAGTCTATTCCGTTAATAAGCTTTATCAGTAATTCGACTTATGTATCCAGCGCATATGGATATTTCAATAAGCTGTAAATTTTTAAAACACTCGCTTCTAATACATTTATTAGGTAGTACTGTCAAAATCGATCTATATCATTAGTCTCTCTCTCATCGTATTAAGTTCATTTTTTTTTCTATTAATTATAAGTTTAATATTTTTCTAATTTTAAAGCTTGCATATAATCTTCATTAGTATCGGGCATTTCACAAAGGGGGAAAATTTTCAAATTGGGCGGGTTTACGGCTACCCGTCACATAAAAGTTTTTTCGCTATCTTGTGGAGAGTAGTGTCCTCATACTAATGCAGTAATTCTGCAAACATTAAATAGATGAGCGAAGTTTTTCTTGGATATGTGAAATAAAAAGCTGTTGACCAAGCTAATCTACTCCCCCGTGCGACCTACTGAAAGTCATGTTTGTTGGAATATATACACATATGTATGTACTAGCGATTAGGCCGTACCCTTGAACTCCTATTCTTGCGCACCCGTAGAACCGTGTTAATAGAAGTAGGAATAGTTTCAGTTGTCAATATCGTGAAACTATTTTCGCCCTGCCGATCCTTCAACAGGTAATCAATTTATTAAGGTGTAACAGTCCAACATGCCTTTTTTAAACTATTACTTTCTTTCTTAAGCTCACTCACAAGTTCTTATGGGGGTTCTAATGTTCAGTTAACTTGGGTTTTGTGGACGGACGATTGGTCATTTATTCTAGTTATGATTTGTGTGCGCCGTGAGAAGAACGCGTGGTGTGTGTATAACGGCTCGGCATATAAACTCGCCCTTGTAGTGATCTTTTCTTGGTAGGCAATTCTATGTATTTATTTGTTTGTTTGTTTGTTTGTTTGAAGTGTACCGGCGATTTGTGGAGTAATTCTATCGAAAAGAGCATTGCCAGACGGTTCGCGTACAATGGCCTGTTAGTAGACTACTTCCTCAAAAAAAGATTCTCTTTTTTTTTTTTTTTTTTTTTTTTGATTTCAGTTCACCAAATTAGAGGAGAATTAATTGTAGGAAAGGGTCCAAGCTGAGAAAAATCAACGTGTTGATACATACCGCAAGTAATGCAATTTAAGTGTGTGTGGGTTTATGTAATCTACCATTGTGCCGAAGAACGCGCTGATAGTTCAGTAATCTACTAGGATCGGCTTTATGTCATTGACGATTTTATCGATCACGGCGCTATCCGATAGCGACAGGCTGTGTGAAGTATCGCTATACGGAACAGCTGACATTGTGTATGTATTTGTGTGTGTTAATCTGTGCTGATAAGATTATAGCAGCGCTTCTAACGGTAAGGATACCAAGCTTTGTTTTTTTTATTTCATAGTTACGTCATCATTTATAGTAGACACAAAAACGGCGTTTGCATTCGCGTCACTTTAGCTGTTCAGATGAAATAAATACATAAGTGACATCAGCTGTTTCACACATAAACGGATCACTTCCCTTTTCAAGTAAAATCCCGTTCAAAAACATCAATACGGATAGAGTTCGACTGAAAATGGTAAAACAGAGGTCAAAACAAAACTATTATGTAATAACACTTCTCTCGTACAGGTGTTGAAGTTTAAATGTGTTTGTATACAAAATATTGTGCCGATGGAAAAAAACACGTCTTTAATTAGCTGAGGATCTGGGTCAGCTATTCAGGACAACAAAATCTGATGTGCCTATAGCATTTAATTATGTATCTGTATTTTAGAGACGTGCGCTTGTCCAATGGAGGGAATTCGATAACAACCGGAAGCGGTGAACACGTTTACGAACGCACGTTTACGAACGCCCTTGTGAGAGTTAATAGCCTTAGCATTAGCGTGTACCTAATGCTGTAGAAGCGTCCTAGTCATTTCTTGTACTTTTGGCAAATTTTCTCGTAGAACCTTGAGCGCCTTTTAAGGATGAGGCGTTAACTCATTTATAGAGGTTCTATTTTCTTCACTTGAGCGGGAATAATCGTCACACGAATAACCTTCAGGTACAGAACAATTTCTATAGACAATAGATAGAATTTTTAAACCAGAAGACGCTGGATGTCAGTGTAATATACGACACAAGTAAATATGGCAGTGTCTCTGTTTTTATTTTTGTTTTTTATATAGATTTTTTTTTTAACAGGATTTAAGTACATTTGATTCTTCGTTTGTCTATAATGTCTACCACGAGGGCCATATTGGTTGTTGGTGCAACGTATGATTTTATTGTATAACAGTCTGCATAGAACTAACACTTGTTCTAGTACTCGTGAATGCTAGCCTAAATGACTGTTGGGCTTGATAAATATCGTTGCATTCGGCGTATTTTCACTGTTTGTAAGGAGTTCTTCATGCTGTTCTGCCATCTACAAGCCATCAAATGCAGATCTGATAAAATTTCTCTCAGCCTGAGATTTTTCCAAGTATCTTGTAAAAAAAAAGCAGCTGGAGCTAAATTAGATGTACTAGCAATGTTTTGATTAAGAGAGGTCGTTCTTGTCAGTTCTGTCTATGTTTACCTGAGTTGACTTTGCTTCTTGGAGATTGAGCACGGAGAAACAAACGCCGCTGAGGTTCTAGTACCTCGAATCAGTCTGAGAAGTCTCCAAGCTGAACCCTTTTACTGCTAACGAAAGTTGATGTTGTACTTGATGATGAATAAGTAAATTTACCTGACAGGCGTTTAAGTTAGCTTATCGGAGGCGACATACACACGTAAAGATGTACTTAAGCGTTGAGCGTTTACAAAATTTCAGACCTTTTTTATGCTGTCTGTGTGGGTTAGACAGATGATACAAACTTTCGGCAAGCCTTTTTCTATTCTTTGTTGTGAGTGGTAGTTCATAAAGTACTATTATGAAGAAGTGCAGATTTAATGACGGTTAACAGAGTCAATTTCCAGATCAGAGGCGTGCAGCACGCAGCAGATATATGGATCTACTCTGAGAGACCCTAGTTACCGTACAGAGCGAAACTGAGTCCACTAGATGTCATCACTGCTTTCATCTTTTTTGGCTTCATGGTGAAATTAATCAAATTTCAATGTGTTGGCTTTTGCGTATTTACCTTCAGGATACGAAGATGTAGATCGGCAGAAGCAACTTGTATCCCAAAAAAATTGCAGTAATACTATAATTGTGAGTAAATTATGTGTACTAGTAAAGAGATATTAAAGCCGTTTCTCGTTATAATTTTACATAGAGTGTTCAAGTGCACCGCAAGTAATCTGGTCTTTCTCCAAAGGCTGTCGTCTTTTGCATTTAAATTAGCATAGCCGGTTGTCGTTGTCGTCGTCCAAATTCAAGACTCCTGGGGGAAGTCGGCCAGCCAAGAAGACATTACGGTAAGCGATGAAGAACAGCGATTGCGCACGATGTAGGGTGCGTCGTACGCAGGCGTTAAAAACAGTAGATTACCGTTTTATTGATTCAATCCAGCAACGGTATAGCTGGTAACAGTGCCGTGAATAAAACCAGTCGTATGCTGAACTGATGACCGCACATATCCACTGTGTTTTTCCTTCGTAGGTAGTTAGCACGTCAGGTGGCCTTGAAAAAACGATAGAATCACGACAGCAGGGATTAGCCGCGACTAAATTCTCCCACAAAATGAATTTTAACAAGCGATAATGGAGAGCCTAATTCAAGCACCTTTAGATTAATCGTCGTATGGATCGTATCAACGCTGATAGTTTTGTAGCCTTTAGAAAGTTCCGGCCCTCCGAAGAAGCTCATCAGTAGGCAGCTTATGAACAGCGTAAAGGATCAGGCGGCACTGAATAGACTTTTATTTCAACTACGTAATGATCAAATTGAGCGATTATACCACCGATTATATCATATCATGATTTCGTGGGGTGGCTAACGTCAGACGCTCGATCATATACAAGACGGAACGATGCCAATGATGCCAACGGTGCCAATAGATTTGGCACAAGGCTTGCGGACCATTGCATCTTTGGCTTTCGAAAGGATTATTCACGAAGACATATCACTCGATTCGTGAGGTAATCGAATACGCGGGCTACAAAAGCGTTATTGCTCTACTTTGACAATTCGCGTCGCTTACGCAAAGCCGTTTTAAGACGGTCAAGACGGGATCACTGTCATAAAGCCAGCTGAGCGCATTGTGCCATATCTACAGAACGACATAAATGTACCTCAACAGACTAATGTACGTACCCGGTGGCTGCGAACGGCGAACAGTGATGCGGCATGTGACCCCTAACCAATTCAAAGATTGGACGCCGGCACGAAGCGGACTATTCAAAAGTCGCATCCGCGTATCGAACTTTTCAGACCAACGAAAACTTGTAGAGAACTCGGTAAGTACAAGCAGTGTCAAGATTCTCGTTCGTGATGCGATGACCGAGGTTACAATCTTACGCCTGGGTCGATCGACTGACCGGCAGCTAATAGTCAAACAGCTACGGACGAAATCAGGTGTTACTTCGTATGGTATCGGCATACGTTATTGTTGATGAACAGGTTACTTTTGGGTTGGCGTGTGTTTTTGCATACGGGTAGTACTTGGATTTTTGTTTCACCTAAACCTATTGAGTTGCTGTCTAACATCTACAAAGCCGATCTGTAGGATCTGGAAAATTGTACGCTGCCATTACAACTGGTATTACTTAACGCTGCCACGGTCACCATCCCGAGCAGGCTAATGATCAGTTTTCTTACGAGCAATTTGCAGGGGTCGCATTTAATCGGTTAGCTTTAAAGCGACATCCGCTGCTACATCAACCCGATCGGTATAAATGTTGCAATACGAAGATTAAGCCATTCATGAACGAAGGTCACATTCCGTCAGTAGAGGATCGCAAAAAGTGGCTTATAATCTTCGACCAATACAGCGAAAGCACGTCACCAGAGCTCGCTTGACGGGGATCCGCTCCCTGGGCCGAATCTGGTTTTCCCCTGACCCCGAGTCTGGTCAGCTTGCTCATCAGTTTCCGACCAAATAACATCGCTGTTTCAGTAGATGTAGCGCGGGCCTGCGTGATGACACGCTAATCGGGTTCGTTCGGCAAGAGCCGTCAAACTTAGCAGCAGTCTCCTGTTACCAGATGAAAGAAATTACTTAGGGGGCTGCTATGAGTAATGGACTCGACTGTTACATATAGTCATTACAAAGCAGAACTGCCGTTAAAACGTAAAACTTTCGTCAGCAACCACGAGGGTCAGTTTGTCGGCTCTCAACCCTGTACGAATCGCATCATGTGCAGGGTGAATACAATATGGCCACTCTCGTGGTACGGCTTCTGACCAATGAAACTCGACTTCGAATGGAGGCATAAACTATCATTGATGTTGTTGCCAATGGAAGATCAATTTATTTTGCAGCCGTGCGTGGAGGAACCCCCGGGCTCATTTGTTAAGGTCGTCTCACTACGCCACGTAATTGCACTTTCGTGAGTCTTCTGCCACCCATGGACCATAATCGTTTCAGTTCCAGGAAAGGTGTCAACGTTTCATTTTTTTTTTCATTTCATTTCAAAATGCCATCGACAGGTGTGGTCATGTCATGTTGGCGAACGTGTCGCGTGGTCGAAATTGACCTAATCAGGTACACGCTGTCAGGATGTATCTACCGCTGCCGTGCGTGCAGGGTAATTGGCCCTCGACCATATCAAAACCTGAATCACTCACCTTTTTCGTGGACGATAACGGGATCCTGAAAGTGCCAAGTCGGATCACGTGAAACTCTTGGCACAATTATACTTCCGACCCAGTCTCAATTTACTGAATTGTTGACCCAGTACACACACTTTAGGACCAATGTCGTCCTTTCCGCATTCCGGCAGAGGAGAGAGAGAGGGCCTTTAAGTATCATTGTTAAACGTGCAGCGTACGTTTTATGAACGGTTAGAAAGCTGCCTCATCCCTTACAGATTACCTGATCGAACAATTATCTAGAGGGTAAAACGGTCAGCCATTTTATGGAAAACGCTGTTGAATATGTTCGAGTCAATTTATCATCAATGGCATTTTCCAATGTACTTTGTACAAATATCGTGATGAATCTTATAAACAACCCTAAAAGTTTATATAGGTTAACAAAGGCGAACTGGAGAATAGTAATGAAAATCAATATAACAGACAAACCTAGAACCCAGAATAACGTCCCAAGAAAATAATAATCGTGATATATGCTGTATATGTCGTATATAGTGTGCTATGGCAGAAAGGTATCAACATGCCGTCTCTTGTAGAATAATCCATATATTTAATTTTATATCGCGTGCAAATTCCAGTGATTCAATTGCACTACAAGTATTCTAATTGTTTTCCAAAAAATCTATGCTTTCAGTATTTAAGCGGCGTAGTTGGCTCAAATTCAAGGTTTTTATGAGAAGTCGGCCTACCGAGAGAACATTACGAGATATAGCCAGTGAGAGCGATCGTGCATGACGTGACATGCAATGTACGTAGGTGTTAGAATCAGTAGATAACCGTCTTGTTATCTACTGATAACAAAGATGTCGCTATAGTCCAGCGACAGTGTCAATAGCAGTCCCGTAGATAAAATCAATTTTTTTGCTACATGAGCAACCACACATCTTCAAGATAATTATCACGTCAGACTAGACATGACTGTCCTGCATCAGTAAGAGTTTGCTCCAACCAAGTTCGCTCATATCTTCTAAATGATTTGTCAATGTTTTATAAATATCTAATTAACGCGCATCGGTAGGGCTGCATCAATTTGCGTGTTCCCAGCCAAATTAGAACCAGAAACTTTCCGGTTCCAAGGTCCCAAGTTACTCATGAAGCTGAGAACCACTGGACAGAAATACATGAGAATGTACGGTGTTGAGGTAACTTTTTTGTATAACTTTATTAGCATTTCGCTTGAACGAATTTTCCTTTAAACAAAGAATCTCACACGATAGTAACAGTAAAAATACAAACAGAAATGTAAGATTAAATAATGAAAAGGTCATAGCATTATGCGACCGCATTTTTTTAAACGTACCCTATGGTACCTTAACCGTTTGTTCCGTCAGGATTTAGTCGAGGTAGCGAAGAACCGTACAGAGTTTTTATAGCAAACATTTCAATTCCAACAATGCTTATGTGTTGCTATTCTTGGTAAGCACGTGCTTCTTTTTTTTTTAGGATGGCTTTCGAATTCTTAAATGTTATTTGCTACTCTACTTGGGATTCACGTAACTTCGGCATAACAACATACAGGGAAGGCCCAAGTGCCGCAGAGTTGGAGCGTATTTGCTTATTATGTTGTAGCCTCTCACCAGCTTCGGTTATACTTGATTAAAGAACAATTGCTTCACTGAATCCGAACTGATCGAAACTAACATTGAAGATTTCCATAAGGGCTTCACCGGTATATAAATTAAACCAATGAAGGCGAGCTCATTCGAAGAAATCTCAGTGCAAGTTTGGGAGAACCAAACTTATGGGAAAACGTTTATTGTCACCAGATTTCTCTGGAAGTATCTTTTAGTAGTCTTTACAAGTTGAGCAGCGCTTCCTGACTGGATCTGTTAGCACATTACTTCCCGAACTAGGGCCAGACGCGCCTTTAGAATCAACAAAAATAATGTATAGAAAATCTCTCGGCCATTTTAAAGCTCCTTCAATATCTCCATATTCCTACAAGCAACTATTACTGATCTACAAGCGCGGAATCCATATTCGTTAGCTGGTGGCGCGTCACGATAGTTTAGGAGGAGATTAAGCGTAATACGAGTATGTATGTTCGGTAGAACGCGTAGATGCAGTCCTTTTTCGCAACACTTTTTTCTTCAAAACTTCTGCTTACTCGAAGGCCCTTGCCTCTGAGAATTACGGCTACTTCAGCTGAAATCGTGAAGATACGCTCGAAGTCACTCTAGGTTGATCGTTCATAAGGGTCTTGCAGTTCTAGAGTCGCATAATTCTTATATGTGGGCACCATTCTGTAAGTATATTTGCTTCAAACATCAGTTCCGTTCTCTCCAAGTACTTTCGATAGTAGTAAGTAATCCTCGCAATGAATGGCCCGACATATGCCTAAAGTTTGACTGGTTCTTTAGCCTGGAGTGAGATTTGTTTGGCCAATGTGCATTGTACATTACACAACGGCCTGGTGCCCCGAAGTCGCTGAAACGGTACACTCTTAACCTCCTGGTTAAAGACCTGTGGTGCATATCGACCCTGGAGCTTCCCGTGTGGGGGAAATGGCGCTTCTCGCATTTTGAAGTTTATCGGTCTCTAACTGTATGTTGCGGATCTTCCGCCTACTGTGTATTAAGTTTTCTTCGACGTTGAGAGTGACTTCGACCTGACTGGTAGATAGCGGTTCAGTAGATCGTAAGTCTTAGGAAAGTTTTATAATTATTTACCATGACAGACGCTCCCATTGGGCCAATAATAGCGTTTCGGATTGGTCATAAGTAGAATTTTTTTTTTAGAACTTCCTAAAACGCAACCGTTCGAGGCTGTTGTTGTTGTTGTTGGTCGATGCTGATGTCGGTTTAGCAAATACGGCCATTGGCCCGAAATCAACAGGATCTGACCGGTTCTTCCGTTACCATGTTATTGTGATTTTCTTTCTTCCATAACCGCAGAATTGTTTTCCTCGAGAACGAAATTGGTCGATTCGAGTGGATGATTTCAGACGCCATCGCTACCGTGCCCAATAGCGGTGCTGCGAATATCGGGGCGGTGCGCAATATAAAGCTTTGGCAGCGCAAATTTTGACAATGGTCAGATGTCAGCTAACTGATCTGTTAGTACCAGCAGTGTTGACAAAATGTGTTCATAGTGCCATTGTATTTTATTATTGTTAGCGATCTTCAATTTACAGGGGTCTTATCCCTTAGATTTGTTTGCCTTTGAAATTACGCTATCATGAGTTGTTGTGAGTCGACAGTGCGTATATATTTAGGAACCGGTTCTATGGCACCTGTCAGGCCTGCAGCGTGCAATTGTCATAGTTAGTGGTGGAAGCTCATGGATTCTGCAGCCCAAGAAGGATCTTTAGAGTAGGCTCCTGTCGTGTTCATTATACCCGAGTAGAAATAGACGCTCCAATCACATAAGGTGGGTGTACACTGTGTTGATCACCACGATGTTTCATTTTTGGCTTGGGCGGGGTAAAGCCTCGTTCGCTCAATTCGAGGACTGTGACAAGAAATATTGAACATCTAGTTTTGCGATGCTTGCCATAAATGTATCGTTATTGAATTCCATGCATACGTCTTAGTTTAGTGTAAAAAAAACTAAATGAATCGGCGATGCACTAACTAAGCTTTTCCGCTTGTTGAAAGATTTTCCTTAGAATATCTATTGACATACCCATCGCCGCCCCGCTCCAGCTATAAATTAACTTTTGC
>NW_019211456.1:14905473-15031598 GCF_002443255.2 Varroa destructor
ATATAGGTATATGTGTGTGTGTGTTGAATAGCTTAAAAACGATTTTAACGATTTCTGTCGTCGTTCGCGTCGGCTCAACAAGAGAACAGTGTGGTTAGCACGAGGTCTCTAAAAAAATGTGTGTGATAAAAATCACAAATGAACGTAAAATGCTCTTCTTAAATCGTTAATGAATCGAGGTTAGCTTCTTGAGCTATTATCGATAGGTATACAACAAAATTTAAAAAGTATTTTGTCGATACGCGCACGATCTCAACGGTTTCATTCAAGAGAACAGGAAAATCCAAAAAAATAGTTTTTTTTTTTTTAGAAAATTTAGATCTTTTTTTGTTGTTTGCTTGCTCTGCTTCAGGAACGCTGCAACGTTTGTAGGGTTTGGAAGTTCAGTCAGTTTTAACTTTACATAGCGGAATACACAAGATGATGATGTCATGGATCAATAATCGCACGATAACGATGACGATGATATTATTACATTAAAAGTACGAACGAGTTGATGCTGGTAAGTGAGACTTCTGCTATAGGGCCAAAGGATAGCAAAACATGTAGTTCGATTATTTCAATGAGAATAACCGAAGTAGGCCTGTGGGGCTAGTACAACAATTTTTACGCAGGAACAATTTGAACAATGGAGTAAGCTCATTGATGTTATACATACAAAATTATAGTTTATGCGTACTTGAAAAGATGCTAAGTAAATGCTAATTACCATTAACCAGGCCATATTGTTTATAGCAATATATATAATAGAGCATATTATAATATTAATAGGGTAAAACCTGTTGTATAAAGATAAGACAATGTTTGCAATTATCACCTCGTATATGTTATCGCAAGTATCTGTGCTAGCTACTAAGAACTACATCATATTCGCACGCTGCTATAGCTTTGGCAGAATTCAAGTGATCATTTCCTTCTTCTGCTGCCACTCGAAGCTTCTGTGGCTTCGGAATATGCTCGTATGTGTCGTTTACGTGTTTGTTAGCTACTACAGAACGGAACGTTGCCGTTATGTAACCTTTGCCCAGTTACTACGACCGCATGCGAGTTGTATAAAAACTTCGTCACAACTAACACTTAGGACTCTACCTGCATGCTCATTACGGTCTTTGCGCGTGTTGGCGCGCGAAGCGCCGCTTTGATTGAGAAACTGAGAACATTTGCCTGTGAAAGGGTTTCTTTCCGATATCTTTGAAATCGCACTCACGTGACCCTTTTTTGTCGTTGTTAAAAGCATCTTACGGTTAGGTGCAAGTACTACGACTGACGTACTATGCATTGATGCCCAAGAACTTCACAGCTGTATTGGCAAATGTGTAATTTAAAATCGACTTTAGGTGCTTGCTTTATTTACTTGTCTGATGCCTGTAGATTCTTTTGTGTTGATCGGTGTAGCGTACATCACCGCATGTACGTTCCGGCCTCAGAGAAACACCGCAAAAACTGCTTTGTAGTTTACCTTTATTATCGTCTCCTTCAATGCCTCTGTCGTTTCTTCCAACCGGCACTCTCAGCAGGCGACGCCCTAAGGCTCTGTCCGAGTTTTTTCATACTTAACTGTTAACCATGACTCAAAAAGAATTATTCGATTAACACTTCCTAGCAGTAAACCTAAGTAACGCTAAAATTGTGCGGCTGTACGACTCAAATGGCTTGAAGATGGTATTGTTTCTGCGAGCAATAGAGCTATCGTCAATGGACTGAGACTTCAAGCTTCATTGTCGACTCATTGTAGTGAACAACAACAACAACGAAAGGAAATACAAATTAGAGTCGTATACAGTTTGTAACACACAGATCAAATAGTCAGACGTATAAAGCCCGCGAGCAGCTTTTATGTTAGACGTAAAGTTAGAATTTTTCAAAAATCTTTAAAACGTTCGTTCTTTTAAAGTACATGAGGAATTTTAGTTACTTGAAATGAAGTTTAAAATCTCTAAAAGTTATTAATATTTAAAATAAATCTCTGATAATAAGTTCTAGGCTGTTATCGCGCACTTTTAATACATCTCGTGCTGATCAATGCAGTGTTATGATAGTATACTAATGATACCCCGTGCTGGTACGGTGGTAACGTGCTTGCCCACTGAACCTAGAACCATGTAATGGTTGAGTCTCGAAACTGGACGCTGATAACGGTGCGTTTTATGCTAGAAGGAGTCAAGCCCTTAAAACAACACTTAATGCTAGTATCAGACACAAAATTCGAAGCAGCTATTTAGGGGTAAAAGCTAGGGTCAGAAAGCAGCTACAAATTCTAGGAGGGCCACCAGCAAAAGGGGTATCATTCAATATCTAAATACTATCCTAAAGGGAACAAGAAACAAGTGTAGGCATCTATTGGGTAGTTTGCGGTAGCGAAAAGGTTCTACCTGATTTGACATTCGTTAACCGATAATCGTGTAAACATTCGATAACCTCATAGTACGATGAGGCCTATCAAAATTTTAGCCCCTATTATTATATATATATATATAATTATAATATATATAATTATAAAGTAGACGCGCATGACAGTTTTGTCCCCATTTTCTTTTAAGTTTAAGTCACAAAATTACGTAGTTACTGAGGCGTGCGTCATCTGGAAAATAGTAGATCTCAGGCAGTTGCTCCGTGTGCCCGACAGATTTCGATTCAGTCAAACCGAGATTGGTGTCAAATATTAAAAAAAAATTTTACTATACACAAGTAAAAAGTCTTCCATTGGCCCGCCCTATTCGTTTGTACTATTCTGTCGACCCACCTGCGCTTCTCTAAAAAAAAAAAACTGTTAAAAAATGTGTCTTAAATTGGTCTCACATGCGTTTTGACTGTCGCCTGCTTTCTGTTGGCGTTTTGGTAGCATGAACGCGTATCGTATTCACAGTACCTGTGAGGCCGGTTATCGTATTCCGTAGACTAATAGCGAGAGCCTTTCTTTAGACTAGCGGTCGATTGTAGGCGAATTATAATGGTTGTCTAAATTTTATCAAAAAATTGCCATTCTTTCGCTATACGATGATAAGAAACAACGAATCGCCACCATTTGCTGCGACCTTAGTTATATTCCATACTATTTTTTGCGTAATCCATATTCCCTTGACAATCCGTATTGACACTTCTTTTAGACCAGTCTACGTGTTTTAACCTCTTGTCGACTACGTTTATTATGATGTTAACGTTGTTTCTAATTAGTAGTTTCATACTGTGATATGTAAGCTGCCAGGTAGCCGCTAATGGACAACATCGATTTAGATATCGTCGCCCTGAAAGCTATTACTGCTGAAGCGCGCATTTATTTCGTTTGTGACGCGTGCCACACTCGTACTAGTGGAGCACGCAACGGTATATTACGACAACGGTATATTACGACAACGGTATATTACGACAACGGTATATTACGACAACGGTATATTACGACAACGGTATATTACGACAACGGTATACTACGACAACGGTATACTACGACAATAGTGGTGGATACCACTCAATCAGCGTTTGCATCTATTTTGCTACCTCTCATCAACTTAAAACCTACTAGCACCCTACCGTTTTTCTCCGTCAATCTTCCTACTGACATTTGACGTCTCCAGCGGTCTGCCGGTCACAGATTGAATGTATCCCTCGCGTCGGGAAAGACTCAATAGCAGAGTAGACTTGAATATCTATATCGAATCGGCAGCCAGCACTTTGATTATGTCATTGCAGTATTGGAAACATTATTCATTTATATATCTTTACGACCCACGGTCGACGTGGCTATCTCGATGGTAACGAGATTAATGGCGACTATCCAATCTTCCGTAGCTACATGTTACCGAACAAAGGTTGTCCAAGGCCCAAAGAGAATCGCGGAACGTGCAAAATCAGAAAATATACAAACTATAATGTCGCTCTGTTTACTTTCACCGACTTCATAGGTTCATTATCTGGTCCAGATGTCAGCAAACCGTAAGAAGTAAGCCTTAACCATAACCAGTACTTGAACCCCCGCTGGTTGTGCAACACGCTCTTAGCGAAAACCTTCCGAGCGCGTCCGAAGCTTTATCAAAAGATCGTTTCACATAGCAGTCACGTGTGTCAATGCGCGCTTACGTCATCTGAACAAACAATCCGAGTGCATATAAGTATAGGGTTACCTGCCATCGTTGTAAATATTTCGGTCAATGTATTATACGTATTCAATGCCATAGAAGCCGGTACATGCTCTGTATTTCTTATGCGTGCGTGAGTAGCGATCAACTTGATATTCTAACCGTTTAGGTTGGAGCCGCTGGGTCAGTTATATGGGCACAAAATCAGGTTGACTGCTACTTAGGAACGCCATCACGTAGAAGCTAACGGAACACAGAGAAGATGGCTGCTGCTACTGTCGTCGCCGTAATTCCGCCATAGATAGATATATTTACAGCGCTATAACAACGCCACTGGCTCCACGTGATACAAAAGATTTGATAATGACAGTTTATAGATTTATAGGAATGGTCAGGACGCAACATTAGGCTGAATAAACAGGTCCGCAGTATATAAAGTGCACCGAAAGGCTATTTTTATTTTTGTAACTTGTCGAACAGGGCTCAACTTACTTTGCCAAAATCGCAACGCGTTTATAATCACCAGGAAGACAGTAACGTTTTTTTTTTTTGGAAAACATGGCTGAAAATACATCATTGACAGGCAAATATACATATATTATGACGGATTTTAAAGAAAGGAATGTTAACAATTATAGATATAGAAATATGTAGAATAATACTTCTGTCAGATAAACGAATACCTAAACCTAGTCTTGGCAATTGTCTCTAAAATTCTATCTAAATGAAAATAAATATTGCATGAAAATTTTCTGCATTACACAACCTCAATTCGAAACCTAAACCGGGTACTAGGCATTTTCAAAGTACTTCTTCTTTAATCGATATAAGCTTTCAAGTGCTACTATAAATGATTCCTATGACTATAAATGATCCTAGTTAAATGTTAAGTATCTCACGAAACGAAAGATAGAAGTGAGATTAGAAAGTTCCGAGAAATCTGACCGTTGAAATTTACCCGTAGACCCGTATTAAAAATGAACATACTAAACGACCTATTTAGGTTGAGTTAAAGAATACTACCAAAAGTGAAGCCACTTAGGTGAATTTTCAAGCTTTTTTTTTTTTAAATCTAAGCTTTTATTCAGGTTCGTCTCATGAAAATGCTCTCTCGATTTCTTAGTAAGGAAAACGCATGAAAGCTGGCAATAGCGCCGATTGTTGACTTCGGACAAAGAAGAAAGCTTTAAATCTTGGTGGGGTTTCGTGTACCGACAATCCATGCTAGTCCGCCTTTACTACTCAAACTGCAAAAAACGATGCACAGCCTTCCGTCACGAAAAGCCATTTGCCATTTTGCTTTAGCGGGAACTGTTTTTTCCTCAATACTAAAGGCAGCGGTTGAGTTGATGCCTGTCATATTAAACAGCCTGACAAAGTGTTTTCGAAACTTAATGTATGAAAGACAAAACAAGTTATGCTTATATTCCTTATGTACATATACTATACATCATCATGGTTTCATCTAAGTCCTTTCGTTGATAAAGATGCAAACTTTGAAGCTGGTCCAAGTACCGCCAACAGTTGCAATTACAATGTAGTAGAATCGCGGATTTGTTAGCGGGATTATTTTCAACAGCCGAGCTGATAACGAACACGCTATGAAGATCAACTATTTATATATCGTATGCTTTGTACGCGGTTATTCAAGCATACAAACACAATCACCAAGAGAATGGTTAACTCTATTATCAAATATAAAGATCGCAAAACATCTGCTAGGTATAGAGATCGGTGATAAGGTGAGAGATAAAATTATATGTTGCGGATCCGTCGTCTCGACTGCCAGCATCTCCCACCCTTTTTTGATCGACATTCGTTATCTGCCGATTGGACAGACTTGCTCTCTTTCAATACTATTTGAAAAGTTCGTCTTATCACAAATCTCAAGTCATCACAGATATTTCCCGAGTAAGCTCTCTAATAACGACACAAAAGTTCCGAGATCGTCAGACCTGGCTTTTCGTTGTTTGATCTCCCATAATGGCGTATTGAAATATTCCCTTTCGGCTGCAACAGCGGAATGAACCGTCGGCTACATGCTGAAGATAACTGTCATAATTCCAAAAGCAACATACGTAGTTCCGCCGTGGTAAGCTTGCTTTGACTTTTTTTCCAGGGCCAAGGATACGCGCGGAACAGCACGTGCCCGATACGGGAAACACAAAAGCGCGTCAGATTGTATTGTTCGAAGCATCATCGGGGCAAAACGGCAAAACCTGATAGAGAAGGGAACAGGATTCTTGTGGAAAATGGATGAAGATCTGACCAGTCCACTTCCAGCTAGTTTCAAGCTTTTCGTGTACAATCCCTATAACATAGATGAGACAGGCCCTTGTAATTATGTTTGTATAGAAGAAGGAATGCCATTAAATAATTCTATATTTAAATTCTGGTTTTTATGTAGTACATTTCACTAGATTGTTACCAACGCCTATTCAGTATGCAACATTAAGTGTAATTATAATCAATCCTAAAGATGACTAATTTGTGAGAAATTATTCAGATTTTTTACAGTATTGTTACAATTAATTTACGGCTCGTCACTGTATAATCTATAAGTAACTATATTACCGAAACCTATTCATAATAAGCAGAGTAGCGTGTCCTTACAATATCCGTTGATCGCATAACGTTTCATTTACCGCAGTACTGTTAGAAATCACAATTAGACGCAAGACGTCGATCTAAAGAGGGGGCGTACCGCGCTTTGCGCAAGCAAACTACGTATAAAAGTATTCTCAGACCATTAAAAGCATTAGATATATTAACTGTAGGGGAATTTTTCCCGTCCATATATTTATTTTACAAAGTAGCCGCCCGCTTCGTTACACTGAGCTTATGGCAACCCAGTCGTGGAACTCTGCTTGAGTTTCCGCAATCCACGGCTGCCTCATAGGAACACCCCTTGACGGACGAAGTCTCGTCATGGTGTCCAGTAACACGATGAGCGTTGTGTTTATTTCCGATGTGGTTCTAGGCGCAGGTGTACCGCTGATGCCCCTTTTGAACGTTTTTTAATCGCCGGATAAACTTTATTAGGAAGTATAAAAATAATATAGCTTTTAAATTGTTTCAATTGAATTACGTTATATCAATATACTTAATGAAACGGAAAGCCTGCTATATAGTTGGAGTACGCTTGTATAAGATGTTAGACATTTTCATAGGATTACCGTCTTGACAGGATCTCGAATCCACGCTTACTTCCCGCAGTGATAATGCATCATAACACACTGCCACAAAGCAATACTTCTAGCGGGCACTGCTTGTAACAAATGTGATTAGTTCAATGGCATGAAGGTTAGACGCCGAACAAAATGGCAGTTGAGCTAATCTTGAACAAAGAATTCAATGTCAAGGATAAAAACTAAAGGCACACATCCATGAGTGCAAATCCATATACATCGCTAATCTTGACCAGTCATGTCATCATCAGGAAATTTCATATAATGACAGTCCACTGACTGTATAAAGCTTCCTAACTTGGTATCATTGGAAACGATTCGTTATCAGACCTATACGCGTAAGGCTGTGCGATGATTACACTCAGGGTTTTACTTACGACTGGATAATATAAAGTTGCTAGGCCAGCTAAGTATCTACGGTTTTGGATGGGTGATATCTCATGAACAAAAAATAACTTCGGGAGGCGATAGTTGTGCCTTTATATCCAAGGGGATATGATTCTGGGCGATCATGGAAGCAAAAGTTACCAAGACCGCAATTTCTCCAAGCGCAAGCAAGATAACTTCGCGAGTTTATGTAGATGCCTGATTCCAGCTTGCAACGCCTATAGGACGTTTTATGAAAGAAAAATAGAATGCACAAGAGAAATTGATATAAAAAAGGATAAGTCGGTAACAGAATCCGTTTTCTCCTTAATTCTTATTACAGAAAGTGGTAATAACCTGACGCTAACTACTTAACCACCTTCTCTAGACCCTTTAAGTAAGGATCCTTGCCGGACCTTCAAGTTCTTGGAAAAAAGAGCGTAGTTGATTTTTTGGCTAGTCCTTTACATATGACACATCGTCGTAGTTCGACGAGATCAGCTTGTATTCGACGGTCACCCATAGTCGGCTTCTGCTAAGTAAATCGACTAAGAATAATCTTCTACTTTCTTTATACACGTTATATTGCTTCAATGTGATGACAATTCGCTCCAGATCTTAAATTTTATATTGCCTCTAGGGGCATAGACTTGGATTTACTTCTGTAAGAACAGTAGCGGCAAAGAAAGAAATTATGGTCAAAATGGTGTTTGATAAAATTATCTTGAAGTGTATGTTTCTTAATAAATCAGCTTGACCAAACGGTAAATCGGTGTTATTCTCAAAATACCCCCCACAACGCTACGCGCCAGTACTCGTAGAGTACTTATATGTAAATGAGCTTTCGGAAGTAGCTATTGGAGCATCAAGTAAGCGGCCTGCCGTCTCGTGACTTAGAAACCAGATAGGCCGTTTTATTTAGGTCAGCTCTTTCGTTTAGCTCGAAGCTTGCATCTGAGATTATGAAGCGATCAAAGAAAACCATATTGTCAGGCAAAATCTCATTGATACATTTCAACAGCAGCTTTTACATGTTGTGCCGTTTCATTTTCCCTAATTTCCTATGGCGTAAGATTAGGGGATCATATCAATAATTTATCGTAAGTGACGTTTGTCCTATAATACACTGTTCAATAAATCATTAACCCGCTAAAGACTAGTCGAAGTTAAAATGCTTAAGGATGATTTCAACACAAATAATATTGCTAATTTATTTTTTCTATATAAATAATTGGAAACAAACGTGTACGTGTCCAAATAAACATTTGCAAAAACACGTTGTTGTTGAAGCGCCACGAGCATAATGGTAAACCAATCAGCTTATCGTCTCCTACTTGTTTTTGGATTTGTTTGTCGTCCTTTCAAGTGCATCTCGCTGCATATATATATATATATATATATATATATATATATATATATATATTTTCAACAAGAGAAAAGAAGGCGTACTTTTCTTTCGAGTTGCTCATGATTCGGGGCGTTCAATGGATAGCTTCTCTATCTGCTCTCATAATTATTTAACTCAATTGCGTTAGCTGTGAGCGATCTACTTTAAAGATTTCCCCCGCGGAGCCGAACTCGAGGCACAAAGCTGATAAGCAATGCTGTGAAAATTCGGCTGCCAAACAAACTTTGATCGGTTGCGGGGCTGCTTAAACGTGGATCGACATGATCTGCTTGCTAGTCATCTTTTGTGCGCGACCTTCTAAGTATCATAAATTCCCAAAGTGATTCTATAAAAGACGGTAAACAAACAGTAGAACCGAATTTCTTGTTTAGTTATTAATGGCCACATATAATAGTATTTTGCTAATTTTTTAATTATGTGGCTATGGGTTATGCGTCTATTACTTCAACACGTTCACGCTGACATAATATTTCTAATTTAAATGAGGCAACATATGTACCGATTTTATCGTTTGGGCATCTCATGTGCCCAGGTCACGCCGTCCACGAATAAGCCGTGCAGCATAAAATTACTTCTAAACATCCCCTATGCTTATTTTTTTTAGTTTCAAACAATAAATATTTTGAATTTTATCTCCGGATGCCACAATAATGTTACCCTTTATAATCTAGGGTAGTTTGACTGAACGTTTGCTCAACATTCTATAGAATCGTTTTAATAAAATCATGTGTTAATTTTTCTGGAAAAATCAAAACATAACGACTTTATTAGCATTACAGTTCTAGATTCCTTCTGACCTTCCATGTGCCTTTGCCGTGACACATAAAGATCCGTTTGTAGAGAAATCGAACCCTAAAGGTAAACAGTTTCAAAGGTACTCACTTTTTAGATGAAAGTTTGGCAGATAAAGAACAAACTCACTATGTATGCACTAATTAAAACCATCGTAGGCTCTGTCCGCTTTCGCAGGCACCGAGCTTATCAAATTGATTCTCGCTAGACTTGTTATAAAAGTGGTCGTAGACAGAATCCTTATGAAGAATAATAATAATAATGACGACAATGGTGATGATGACTTACAAACAAGCCAGGAACGATTCTACAGTAATTTAATTAATGCTTCAAGTTCCAGAAAAATTTGTGATTCGGTATAGCTGGTACATGTGCGTCATGCTTAGGCCGGATGTGATGACATTAACGTAAGAGATTCTTTATATGTCTTCTTCAGCGAGCAGCATTTGGTTAAGGAATCCCTCGCATCTGTAGCCGTGCTAGATTACTTACTATAGTTCTCGAAAGAACTATACATCAGATAGCAAATGGATGCGGATAGGCGTCCCCACGCACTTGACTATAAACGCTAGTTTTTGTAGGTTAAAATTTGGCGCCATTGTGCCAGGTTTGCTCACGACACATTTTCGTCTAATTTTTACCTAGAGTTCATAGTTTTTTTCCTCCATAACTCGAATAATTATGCTATTGAGTGTACATTCAGTAAATAAGTTACGCTAGACTGTTCGAATATGCTATTTATGGCCAACGATATATTAGCTTGAATGACTTGATTCACTCCCAATAGGCTGTAGTTAGCTAGTAAAAATCTTTAATCTAGCAAGCAAATTTGTCGTTGTTGTTTTTCTTTTCAAAGCAGATACACTATAATTCAAATGTTTAAAAAAACCAAAAATAAGAAATATGCCTCTAAACAATGTTTCCAAAATAACGCCATAAAATAAGACTATCAGTATCGTCATCAGCTTTCAAAATTTTTAGGCCCTTTAGTTTCAGCCGCAATACACAATCACCATTTTCTTTGCATTTTGTGCTGACCAGCTATTAGTCTTAGGTATCTTGTTTAGTTTTACGCCAGCCGTTCTACTGCTTTACCCATACGTGGAAAATAGCCTTAAAGGCTTTTCATACACTCTATATACTGTGTTTATATGGTTCGGCCTTATCATAAGAGAGTCGTTTTTGTTCAAGTCTGAAACCTCTCAGCACCACTACGGCGTTTTGCTAAATGTATTTTTCATTCGTGTGAATTCGCTTTATTGATGGTACCAAAGTTACAAATAGCAGCCGAGGGTGCGAACCTGATAGCAAAAAACCTGGCTAGGTTTTCGATGAAATTTAAGCATTTCAACATATTGACGATAATTAATTTCGTTAGCCCGAGCTACGCAACATTGTTTGTGACTTTTCTTATATTGTTACAGCCGCACATGTACTTTCATTTGGCTGTTTTTTTTTTTTGCCTCAAATTGATAAGCCAATGTCTGCCCAGAAATAAAGCTGTAGCAAGTATTTGCGTTACGATCCTAACACGACTAAAGATGATAATTTGCCGTCCCATTTATCTTGCCTAGTGAAGCAGCATAAAATTGCTCAAAACTTTTAAAAATAATCATACATCTCAAATGTGCCTTTTTGAATGTAATTGCTGCAAAAATCAGTGTTTGTTTGACTGTATTACTAATAGCTAGAACGCTCCTTAATAAGGTCTTTTTTCGGCCGACCCTCGACCCGATATGCACGCTTAGCGTTCACATTTATCTGAGCATGTTGCGGAGGGTGCTGTTTCAAGCGGAGCGCTGAGCTAACATAGTACCAAAAAAAAAAAAACCTTTTTTCCTGCGGCACAAAGTGCTAGCAGGTCCGGAAAGTGAATCGTAGTCTTACTTTAATAAGTACTACTTCAACGTAACAAGCTGGAAGCGAGCCCTACTATGAACTCTGATGATATTTAAAGCTTACTCAATCTACAGATGATAGTGCATAAACCTATTTATTGTCTTACCACCTCAATAAATTGACCTAGAAAAAATTATCTCTATTATTTATTTATCGTTGGCTATGTTATATTCGCATGTCTGTGGTTCGCTACTCATCGGAGACTAAATCTGTAAACTCGTGCGTTGTTTTTGGAGTTCATTGCTCCTCCTAGACTAATTCGTCTCGTGCTCTAACCTTCCACCATTTTCTGTGTTATTACGGGTTGTTGCAAAAAAGCAGCGTTGAAACCCTAGAAAAACTTTTCGCTTTTCTTCCCATTCAATCTATCAATATTTGCACAGATTTCTAGTGGAATTTTGCTCTGGCTCTCGATGGGGCGATTTCGTAGAGAATTGTCGTAACCAACTTAATCGTCACTAATTGATTGTTCATCACAAATATCTGTTTACAATCCTAGGACACTTGGTAGAAGCTGGTTTGGAATAGATATCGAAAACTGAGCGTTGTAATAGCAGCGTTGACTGATCGTTCATTGTATTAGCGAAGTTACCAGCGTACTTCCGTTAAAACCCGTGTAGCACCTACACAAAACTAGCCCAAGGTATCAGTTGTAAGCAAATTATATTGCCCTTTGAATATAATTAAATTACTAGCATTTCGAAGCAAGCAGAGCTATTGCAGAGCAATATCGATTAATACCTGTAAATAATCGTGATAAATAAACGTGACAAAATAAATCTACACATATACATGTCATTAGCGGGATTTAAAGCAACGATTCCTATTCTCTCTCCAATTGCGAATAAAGTATCTTTTATAATCAGGCAAGAAAAAAAATGGCTCTTGAGTATCAGACTAGAGTTATTACTAGCGATGATAGAAGGTAAACGGCTTCAATCTTTCGTTTATACCAATGACAATAAAAACAGTTACTTATTTACAGTTTGTTTTTCACCTTTTGTAAATCTTCATCTTGTGCCTAAAATCGACAAGAAGGTTTAGTCGGTTATTCATTTTTTTTTTAATTAGCAGTAATTTGTTAGTTCATGTTCTCGCGACCTCTTTTACTATGGGCATCTTTGTTATTTTATGAAATGACAATACTGCTAAATGTGAATTATCCAGCCGTTTTTAACGTCTACTTGTAATGTATTTTTTTAACCAGAATAACAACGAAAAACCGGCAGAATAAAAAAACGAAATCACAACTTCACCATTAATGAACAAAAAAAAAAACCTGGGGGAAAGAGACGTATCTGAAAACACCTCTACGATTTATACATCCGCGTAGTACTTTACAATATAGACAGCATATAATTTGGTTTTAAAAGACACATACTAAACAAGTGTGTGTGAATAAAATGTTAAAATCAATTGTTACAAGATGTTTTAGCTTGCAAGGTAGATAAATATAAAAATACTTTTTTTTATTATCTGTACTTCCATTGTAGATAAATATGCCTTATACCGAGGTTCGAATGTCTCTTATGGTGCTTCTCTTTTATTCAGTCGAAATATTAATTTAGTATTTACTTTATATCTTGTATACAGAGCAAGTATTCGTTCAAGTTAAACATCTAAACCCTAATTATGCGAGCATATTAAGTATGGCGCTGACAAAAGGGTTTTTTTTCAGGCTTACAGAAGGATTACATTCGTGAAAAATGGCGAATACAATAATTCATTTAGTTTAAACTGGGACTGAATGAGCAGTGTCAAGGAATGTTTGCTACTGGATCAGTATACGCTTAGTTCGGTTAGTGGCCTACGTACGTAGATTCCTATTTTGTGCATTGAGCTGGTCCTTTTCGTCTAAGTTAACTATCGAACTTGAATAACCCTGTCGATTTAAATTACACTAAACTTACGTATATTTGCGAAATGTGTAAAATAGAATGTTACAACACAATTTAAAGTAACCTGAATTAGATCAGATACTCAGTCCTTCAAGGGGCACAGAATTAATGGAAAAAAAAAATGTAAAAAAGTTTAATCTTTTGTGGTATTCAATTCCCGGTTAAGACGGGTTGTCGTATACAAGGTTGGGTCTATTCCAGATAGCCATGCGGTGCAGCGGTATCGACATTTTCAGCAACGTTTTTATGATCTAGTTCATTTTCAACTCTCTAATTTGACGTTGCAGACTTAGCTTTCTTAATAAACCCGTCCCATGATATGAATTTACTCAAAAAATAATAAGCATTTTTGTTAATACCTATTGTTCATTGACTCCAACAAAAATAAATCCGTTTCCTCAATATACACAAAAATTTTACATTCCTAGAGGCTATGCTCTCCGCGGACTATCCAAACCATAGCTCTTTGCTAAAAATCTTTCGTATCATATAGCCTAATATACGCAACCGGACACGCATAATGTAACTCTGTGAATGAATAAGTCGTTTGAATTTTCGCGCCACTGGGTAATCCCTTGCAACTTCTGTTGCTATGACGGAGATT
Organism: Varroa destructor; assembly: GCF_002443255.2. Taxonomy (NCBI): domain Eukaryota; kingdom Metazoa; phylum Arthropoda; class Arachnida; order Mesostigmata; family Varroidae; genus Varroa; species Varroa destructor. The sequence goes on from NW_019211456.1 coordinate 14,919,702, forward strand.
ACACAACTAGATTTTTCGTAGACATGTAGCCTGTGTTGCAGCCAATCGTCACAGTTCGAACATTCGTACGAAATAGATGACAAAGTAACAACCTGTCAAGTGCCAGCAAGACTAAAGCTTGTATGAAATAAAATTTGTGTTGTGTTGGATTCCTGAACAAGAGCTTGTTGTAATAATGTCATGGTCTGAATGAGTGCTTCCTCAACATAGGCCTCTTCATTCAGGTACGCACTGAACGAGAAGAAACCGCATGTAAGTACTAATAGAGTAGATATAATGAATACAATTGCTGAACTCTTACAGGTGCATCTTATCTCATTCATCTGGTACTGGAGACTAGGTAAAAGTACAATGCCTTTACTCGGTACGCTGGGTTATTTTTTCATTTGTTAGAAGAGGCTAACTAGATCGAGCAAGAGGGGAACGGATCTCGGATCGTTCATTTAAAGTGAACAAGGAAAATTTACATTGAAATATCTTATTGTATATATACATATATATTCAATATACTATATAATATCATTCATATTAATTATACATATATATATATATTCTGTATAAAAATTCAGCATACACATAGACAGCTGTGACACATGTATGCGGCTGGACTCATGGTTGGTTGCGTCGTAGAAAATGTTTTAGGCTGTCGTCTTTTTCTAACGGATTTTCGGTCCAGCAGGTCGCTGTGAAGGTCATGTCGGCTGCATCAAATCAAAAGGTGCGCCGTCCCGAGTGCACGGTATACATCCTACTCATCAATACCATAGACAATGAAAATGGTGAGCAATATTGCATCAGTACCATGTAGCCAACCAATCAATGTGCTAACGTAGGTTTTCTAGCTCCAGTGCATCGACCTGTACAAAGGTAGATGTAAAAGTATACTTTCTGATTGAGATTAACATGCGTTCAGTATTCTAGCAACAATATTTGAGTGGATGACCCTCAAGAGAGTGAAGTGCCCCAAAACAATTCGACTCAAACTTAACATTGTTTATCTCTTAACATTGTGTCTCTTTTTTTTTTTAACCCTATATTTATGCGACTTTTTAGAAAATTTAATAGAGCCGAACTGTAATTCGTTTGTTATTAATAAATATATAAAACTGTGCCAAATTGCAAAAAAATGAATAAAGTTGAGAGCATGCAGCTCGTAACTAAGTAGGGTCATCCAGTTCAACGACAGCAAATGGGGGGAGGGGGGGGGTAACGCGGTTACTACGTCTTGGAGAGTGCCGGCATTGTCACCCGTTAGAGTAATAAAAAACATGCAGCTTTTCTCGTTTCGCTCAACAGATCATCTCGACCCACGACAACGACAATTACTAGTCGGCAAGCTTTTTTTTTATTGAATATCTGTATAAAATAAATTCATGCATGATACAAAAATATGCGTCCAACCTCACTTTCTTAGTGAGGCAATTCGAAAAAGGGCGCCAATTGCATATCAAGGAGCTACAAACAGAATAAAATTGTGTTTTTTGATTAGACTTACTACTTCAGTTGGACTCCTGATAGTAACAACGTTTAGTTGATATATTCCGATTACAATGAAGAAAAGCAAAAGTCCTCCACCTCGGCTTATCGATTTTTTTCTTGCAGTGAATAGAGCTGTCTTGGCACAGGGTAGTAATTACATAGCATATGGGCATCAAGTGTTGTTCAATTTATTATAACGGATATTTTCAGAAGATAACTTTGCGTCGTTACTAGGACAATAAGCCGGTGTATAAAGTACCTTCCTAAAAACATAGACGTGATATTTAATAAGATTCACGGCATACGCGTGGCCAACACTGTCTTTCGCGCATATAACTCTCTTCTCTGTTTAGATATATGACTAAATATTATATATTCGACTATATAAAAGATATAAGCTATGCACACACGTGGGCCTCTTCTATCGAAACGAAACGTTTTTCATTTGTTTCTTTAACTATTAAGAATATATTTATGGTTAATGCAATATTTCCCATAACCAAATTGCATTTGCTAGTACTGCCGACTATCGACGCAGTGTTGATGATGATCGAATCTGGAAGAAGTCTTATGATGACGATCTTTACGGCTAAAACCGTTCTCGAACGACAAAGTGACGCGCTCCTCCGAAGTAAGCCATTCGACAGACGATCCCGATGACGCCAACGATGCTTTTCTATGTCACACGCGCCATTGTGTGTGACTTCATCAAATTATCGATAAACGTATTATATGATAAAAAAATAAACAATGTGCTGTTTACAAAAGCTAACTTTATTAGTACATAGATTTGTTTGTGCCTTTTTCGCGACCGAAGGGACCAAATGTGATTCGAAATCTGAATCCAAAAGCAGCATGCAAGAGACACTATAGAAAAGAGGCAAATAGGGATCTGGTAGAGAGAGCATTTACTTTGCACCAGACTTCGTTTTAAGTCTTGGTCAACCGGAAGGCGCTTAAAAAGATTAAAGGGGGCCCAAAATGACCTTAGTAAGATTTATAACATGGAGTCGTTTACAACAAACATACACTTATTTCATATTTATATTAATATTTTAAGTTTTCGGATCAACGAAAACTAATAAAATGTAGACTAAAAAATCATACCCAAATCGACTTAATAGGAATCCTGCATGCGTCGTACAAGAAAATTTAGTTAATACTGATACATAATAACGCGCTGTGTCTTACTTACACACATGTTAGATGTTAATAAATTTAACGAACTTTTAAATTGGGTGTGAACACTATACCTTATGTACTACTCTATTTCTAATCTGATACCAAATGTTTAAGACGAACTTTTTTAGTTAAATAAATAATATGGGCTTATAAATGGAAAAGACTAGCAGAGCTTTCATTAAAGTTGTTCGAGATCCTGTGATGGCGGAGGAGGCTCGCAATTGTCGACAAAGTGTATATAGGGGAATCCAAAAGATGAACTCGGTAGAAATGGAATTGGCATTTGAGGTACTGGACTGGGTGGTGAGGGGGCTGCTTCCGTGTGTGATGCTTCTATAGTATGGGAGCCAGTTTCTCCTGTAGTGGGGATACTACCCATAGAAGTTTGACTACCTATAAAACCTGCGGTGCCTTCCTCGGGGTGTTCGGAGCTTCTCACTAGACCGGCCGAAGGGGGCGCAAAGATCCGATACGCCTCATTCTTCCAGTAATCGGATGGAACAGGATTGCTATAGAACGGCGAGGAAACTGGATAACAAAATATACAATATGAAAACACGGAATCCAATGAAATATACAGGTTAAACAAACAGAGCTAATGTGACATTGGCCCAGAGAATTTTATCGTTGACAGGACACGTTCGCATCGCTGAGAAACGGAAATTCATTCCAAGCAGTTTGTTTTTGAAAAATAAACATTTTTTTGGGGTTTATTTCTCTTATACAGGGAACGAAATCTCGATAGCTCTTATATAGATATATTCGCTTGCAAAGTGTATGCAAACAAGGGTACAACAAAACAATGTCAATTGTCAGATTTACATAAATGGTAATTGGACAGTTAGGCATAAATCAAGGCATAGAAGCATAGTGACAGCACCAGTGTATTGTTTAAGCTAAGGAACATCATCTGCATAGGTAAACAAATTTGACAGGACGCTGTAAAAAGCCATAAGGAAAAGTAACCAACCTTCTGAACTAGTCGAAGGTAGTAGGCTGGAAATGCTCCCACGCATGTCACCAGCTGTCCTACTCGGACCGGAAGGGCTTAAGTCACCATTGTGCGACAGGTGGCCCCGCTGAAAGGGACCACTGTCTGAAGTGTGAAACATTTGTAGGTGATGCTGAGGCTGAAGGTTAGGCCCCTGCTGTTGCGTTTGCATCAGGTATTCAGGTTGCTGTTGAGGATGATGCTGTTGTTGTTGTAAATGCAGTTGCTGCACTTGTCGAGACTGCTTGGCCACAGGTACAGTCGACTTACTCGCCGATCCTAACATTTGTCCGTCGCCGTTACGCGAATCAAGGAACGCTTTGGCAAACGGATTATGGCGTACTTTGAGCTGGGTAACTCGCTCATTTTGGTATGCCGTAACAGCTACAAACTGGGTTTCGCGCAGAGGAAAGCTCCATTCGCCGAGATGTACGGACGGGACTGCGGCTGTTGATGGACTACAGACGACGTGGTGACTAAGTGGTGTGTCACTGAAGCTCTCTACATCTTCTCGGGTAATAACAACGCGAGGCTCATATACGTGTAGACTATTTAGTACAATCTGAAATTTTCCATGGAAGGCTAATTTTATTGCGTCGTCTACAATCAGAAAGTAAAAAAAAAAACCGTAAAAATCGTCCGAGCATTCAATAGTGCAAAACATGTTGACGTAGTAACGGTCAATCGTTTCGATAAAATTAGGGTGTAACAAATGTTCCATTTGCTTACATATCGCGGATCTGCTGTGGGCTTATTAGTAAGCTTAGCTTTATTGAAGGCCACGGGCCCCTTCATCCAGAAGGCTCCCGTATTTGGGGAGTCCTGATGATGAAATCCACACTGGGAAGAAGCCGCTTCACCCTTTCCGCTTGTGACCCATTCCGTTCCTGTACGAATATTGCAGAATATATTATGGCCATCTAGTGCTTTTCCTTCATTTTTCCAATGCTTTCTCCATTTAGAAACCCTCAACACTCATAAGCTTGTAAATCGAACTGCAGCCACCTCAAAAGACAACAGCGTATTCGCATCAAATCACTTGCAAGACACTACTTACCATGAAACTTGTACCTGTTTCTTCCAATCTGCGTCAGTTCGAGTCGAATAGAGTATCTCGCTGAAGGTTCAAGTCCGGACAGCTGTACGCGAATAACAGGAAACATTCGTCTGGAATGGACGGAAAAAACGTCTTTTAGCAGAAATCAGCGCAAGACCGAGTCTACACATCTAAAATTCTAAGTAGGTGTCACAGAAACTTGCACGCAGGCATCTATTATATTGGCGTCGTTCGCAGCTAGCGCCGATTTTACGCCAACAATGACACGTTTAAACTTGAACTATCTCTGTTCGCCATTGACGACGTATTAAAATCTGACAGAGCACTTTCGATCGAATTCTACAACAAATGCATTTACCTCTTTGTTGAAGGCTGACGGCTGTTTCTCCACAAACAGCAGCATTTTTGACGATACTAACACTGCAACTTTCTTGTACAGTTTAAATGTCACTTGTATATTAACAAATAAACAAACACATCAGATCAAAGCAACCAATAGCTGCGCATAGATTAGAAACGTTTTTCTACGGATTAGGTATAAAATGGTTGGAACATCGCAATATCGATTTTATGCTCGCAGGCAGTATATCCCAATACATTTTCAACTAATCTTGCTCTGGAGAGCAACGTAATGAGCATTATCAAGGGACCTGTGTAAAACAATCTACCATATTTTAAAAAAAGGTTCCAGTAGAGACTAGCGAAGGCCTTTCGGTCGAAGTGTTAACCTATTATTGAAACAAGATTGTCTCCTGAATAGCTAAACAGCTTCAAATAGAAATAAAATACATTATACATAGTATGCTAAAATTAAGCACCGTTAAAATAAGCAACCGTTAGGCATTCCATAAAGCCTGGCAGACAAGCACCCTTTTTACCACTGTGCTATATCTATGGTGCAATATTTGTCATCTTGTTTAAGAGAAGCTCGCTGGCATTCGCTCAGTTTTCATTTCAGGTACGGAAACAGCGTGTTCACTAGTACGCAGGGCGTTTTTGAGCGTCGTCTTCAAAGAAACATCGCCTGTATAACTTTCGGCTTTCGTTATGTTTGTCCGTATGCGCAATTCGTACGATCAACATTCATATAATAGATAGGCTTGAACAATCGTACAACAGTAAATCGTCGTTCGGGACCGCGTGTACAACAAATTAACATTTTTTCAAGTTGTCGTTGCTCCCAGCAACAGCAACATATGTATTACAATCATATGTCTATATCCTGCAGGGCGAAGCCAATCTTCGACGTACGGTTCGCGCTAGCTAATGTACAAAATCATATTAATTCGCCTATACGTAGTTATTAAACGATCAGAGAAACAATAAAAAGGTACAGACCAATGGCAGAGTTCAAAACGCTTTGCAAGAGCTTAGAGAGGACCCGTGTTTGCCGCTGAAGGAGGCGGCGCTGCTGGCGGAAAAACCGCTTTGAAGTGCCATCTAAGCGACGACGCAAGCTCGGCAGTCATCGAAGCATTGCTTCCCAACCGAGCCAACTGCCGGTACACCATGTGGCGTCTCCGTCTGAGACGTCAACAAGGTATGTATGACACCTTGACGAGAATTGGCGGCAGTCTGTGGAACGGCGTACGCGTACAGAGGCGTCTTTCACAGAGTATTGTTCTTATTGGCTTCAGTTGTACAACGCCAGCATAGAAGACGGCGACAAGAAAAAGGGAAACACAAGACAACTCAGTAGTTAAAGTGTGTGCCCGATTGTTAGTTTATGGCAAGGTTGGATAGACGGACCTGGCAACTAGCTTCATCGATTGCTACACCTACCAATCCTCCACTATAACTTTGTCTGTCACAGGCGATGCGACTAACGGCAGTGGTGCGACACGCCGCAGAGCTGCACTTCACCATACGGACGTATCTTAACCCGTTCCCACTAGTCGTTCTACAGGTCTGCGCTAAAATAGTTACACGCACTCGGTTGCGTCCGTAACGCTGTTGATCTAGAAACATTACGTTGAACGGAAGCTGCTAGGCTTCATAGAACATTCAAGAGGGGAAAGGACTTGACGGGTTGATATCACTTTAGCAACAGCAGCAGCATCAGCAACAAGCGGCCTGTGCAGGCCCCCGCGCTCAGGCGTCAGATTAATGCGACGGGACCCTCAGACACATTTTCTTGTTGGAGGAATAACAGGCGAAACTGAAATGATTTTCGGTGGTAAGGCAAACGACGATGGTTCGAAAACGTCAGCTATAAAAGACGGATATACCGTAGCGAACTGAGAAAACGAGTTATTTTGCCCGCTTGATCCATGTAACCTGTCCTGCTTTTTTTATAGTCGACTGCTTTATTAGAGAGGCTACAAATGTTTGCAACACGCATACGTTTCTTATTTACTCAGATCACACGATACGGATATTTTTTAAACTTGCTAGGAGTAGACATTGACCCCGATGTAAAACTGTGGTTCGTACTTTCTGTGTAGCAACTGCACATACAATGTGCAAGACTTCATTGCACAGCGAACTCAGCGAAATCTGCACGGAGATTTCACAACGCGTCGCGACAGACCGATAACTCGCATGCTCGATTACGCGCTTCTCCTTTCCGCGATATAAAGTTCTTCCTCTTTCATAAAGCACTATAATAACTTACATATACATATATATTGTGAAACGGACTTATATAGGTATCTGACATTACAATAAATAGTTTTTGGGTATTTAGGGCGTAGCGTAGGTTTCTACAGAAGCAGTCTTGTTCGACCAAAGCCCGAGCCACGATCGACGCCTTGCAACTTCGCATTGTTGTGGAGCAGAAGAAATCGTACATGGGTTGGTGGAAGCTGTCTAGTGCGGGCTGAAAGCCTCCAGTATGAGAATAGCAAGTTTAAAAAGTGGATGGAGTGGATAAAACGTCAAAAAAAACCCAAGAACAATGGCGTAACGACCAGGTTGTGCGGATAGTCGACAAATATATTCTGCGATCACAAGGCGAAAGAGTCCATTCATACATATATATATATGTATATATATTTATATAAGCGGAGGTGTATGGACTTTTTCTACTTTTGTAACCTAGATAACTACAGCTCAAAGCCACTAATCTTTTTTGATCCATTGTTTCGAGTATAGAAAATATTAATTGACAACTGTTCACTGCAATACGATTAAGGTAGGTTTAATCAGTCTTGGGCATATGCTTATCCAGCATATAAGAGGTATCGTAAATGCGAATAAAACGTCGTATAAAAGCAGCGCCATATTATTCCTCGTAGAAAAATTTCCTGTAAAATCATCGCTGATACCTATACTCCAGTGTGAACAACGTATATACCTTTATACAACAGGACAGAAAACCATAAGCTATCAGAAATCCTTAGAAGCGTAATCTATGCTAGAAGCAGTTTTTTTCTTTGAAAAGCGGATAAAATATCCCGCAGAACAAGACGTTTGACTTAGATCTCACCGATGCGATCTGTTCATAAATTAACATAGGATACGGGGCATTTGGTGTAACTAAAAAAAAAAAGGCGCTAGCAATTACAACAAGACTAATGTAAACTATTTCCATCATATGCGATCTTTATTAAATACGTTTATTCTCCGCGTTGAGATACGTCTATTGTGACGTCTTATTTCAATAACTACCGTATACGTGCCAAGATCGAACTTGAACCCACATACACGACGTCAGCTGCTTCTCGCTCTACGCTTTGTCAGTCGCTAAGCCGACTTTCGCTAAGGGAAAAGTTGAATCAGCCGAACAGGGGTAAATCCAATCAGCGTTCCAAGGTGCATATTGTGGTTTTTGGGCAAATGAACGACTGCGGTAATGTGTTCACAGGAGCTGCTATTCTCTGCTATGAATGACGAATGAAAATACGAATGATTACCGTGAGAGATTCGTTGGACGTCCACCGTAAAAGATCCGAAACGTCAAAACAGTGAAGAATTCCATTGATTTTACGCAGTGCTCAATAAATCCACACATTGAGGTTCTTCGTATTTTGGATGCAATGACGTCACAGCTCGAAGCGTAACGTAAACACGACGAAACTACTGACGGTTTAGCGACAGAAAGAGTCGTTGTCATTGTGGAAAACACTCGGCAGTACAATACGCGATACCGATAGGGTGCTTACGAAGGGTGTCAAACGGCTTGTGGAACGAAGCGGAATCGTAAAATGCTGATCTCTTAAAGGGAAAGTTCTCACGGCCCTTAACCAGAGAAAAGGGTGACGAAAAACATACAAGACCTAAAGGGGTGCAGAAGCAGCTATGCAGAAAAACTACACTGCACTGGCCTGGTCCACAGAGAACTAGGACAAGACTTGACCTGACAAATGGCATGGAAGCTTCAAAAGAAATTTTGCGATAACCGACTAATCCCTTACTTAGTCAATCCTCTAATACAGCGGAAGGACAAGAGATGTAACAGTTACTGAATCGTAGAAATACCATATCTAAAAAATGTATTACTTAAAGTTCAGCAAATAAATGCTACAGGACGAATGTGCGGCAAAAGCTTTAACCTGTGTCTTTTGGCATTAATCACTACTTTGTCGCCTTATGCATACCTTGTTTGATGCAAAAAGTTAGTTATGATAAAAATATAATATTACACGAAGTATCAGTTGACCAAATCGGCGAGCTTATGAAAAAAGGTGCCTAGAAGATAGAACCATTTGAAAAGGAAAGCTTGGCCCGCCCGTTGAACAAACTGTACAGGCATTTGACCGTGGAAAAAAATAGTTTTTCCGCAATACAACCTTCGGAAAATAGCTCTGATGTTGAAACGCACCGTGCTAAAGTATTAGGAACGACAATATCTTCTTTATATTGGGTATGATATCTACAGTTTAATCATGAAGAGTACGTCATTAAATGTGAATTAGTCACTTGTTACAGAATAAAACACACTTACAATGTCAAATTTAGAAGCTTCTTATCTTCATCACCATGCTGTTATTACATAGTTCATTCATTTTGATTCAAGTGAGTGTATCGTAACTGAGCATCCGATTGACTTCATAATTCGCGAAAATATAGATAGGTATAATACTAATATAGTTATTTAGATGCATAAATGTCCTATACGGTAATTGTACTATGAACTTCCCTAGGCATTGCTTGCTACGGAAGTAACTCATAGATAGAAAGTATTATCACGTAACTGCTCAATCAAATAATACTTACAATAAAATTGCAGCGTTAAATAGTTTCGCCAGTGTCCTTCCCAATTGTAAAGTGAACTCCATAACACTGGTCGGATGCTCTGTTATACAGTATATTAACTTAGCTAAAAATGAGTAAATTCCGTAACACCAACCTACCGATGAACTTGAGAAGCCTGTACGTTTGAAAACTTAAAACTCTCAAAATTATCCTAAATTAGTGATATCGGATGATTGACTATGAATTGACTACACGAATGTCTTTTCATTGTATCTCGATGCGCATCGTGGCAAGGCATATTCTGCGCTAATATGGCGCGCATGTCTATGAGTTTGCTGGCTATTCGTAAATTGTCCTCGCGCGGGCGCTGCAGTAACTTGTTTGCCTACTTAGGGCAAGGTTTGAACGTAAACATATTTTGATCCTGCAATAAAGACGGCAATAGTAATAGGAAAAAGGAACCGGTATACTCTAAATGCGTTCTGCTACTCGGTCCCTCCGGATTACTCGTACCAAATGCCCCGTCCTGACAGATCCTTGAAACAATGCCAAAAAGCGGTGCCAAGGCCTGTTGTGGAAGCGACAAGTGTGTGTGATCGGCTATGGCGATAGAGCGCTGGTAAACTGATAAAACCTCTAAAAAGCAATTCTGTAGCAGTAACATTAGAACGCAAATTAAAAAAAAGGCGGCCAGAGACCTTCGGTTTTCGTCACAGGCCTCATGTAAACGTAAAATATATTATGGCTCATCGAGGTTAAACCTTTTACCCGAAACCCTGCAGCTTGAATTTTTCCACAATATCCTTATTTACATGGCGTGAAATAACTCTCGTGTATACAATATTCGTTACGAGCGATTAGTCAATACCTAACTCTAGGTAAGTAATCCCATTACTGAACGGGTCACTATTTACTATCGACTTTAGGCCAAAGCAAAGCCAGAAACGCTACAACCCTCGATCTTATAATTTACCCCGCATCATTAGTAACAGCCACTGACAATTTCAAATTATCTTTTAAATAGTCAAAATGCACTTATTGAACCCAACGAACAGCAAAACCTATTTTGTATAATTTTTTCCGTTATTTGGCTCATCATTGAACCGTTGAAAACTAGGTTTGTCAAAATTGCCAAGCCGACCAACCTTATCCAGCCTCTGAAGTTATATACTAAAAAGCAAGACGCCGAATAGTTTCCCTAATCCTTGTATGCAAAGTTTCCTGCATCGCAATAGTAATCTACCGCTCTGTCAGCGGCAAACAGATTATAATAAGACACGCCTACCCCTTTGACAGTCGCTGTAAAACGTTACAAACTCATTGTCGTAGGTTAAATGTGCCTAAGTTATAAGGTCTAGGACAGTGGTTACACTCGTACTAGCTCTGAATGTTAAATATAATGCTAAATAAATGAACATCTCTACATAATAAAGGTGGGAATTATTTGATCATTAATTTAGTTTGCTTTTGAGAGCATACATTACTGAAAGTCGTTATAGATTTCTGCACCGCTTAAACTAGAACCAGTACAAGATCCTGTTACAATATTTTAGCGGTTCGGTTTCAAAGGAAAAAAAAGGCCAAGCGCTTAAACATGATCTTTCCGTCGGTTTATTGCCTTTTATATGTTCAAAGGCTACTCGCTGCCTGAACGTTACATTATTGTTGCGTTAACACCGTCTTTTACACCGAGTTCAAGACACCAACACGTTTTGAGGGCAGGATGCTGATAAGCAAAGCACCCAATAATGAAGCCCAAGGAAATTTATCCTGTGCATGTTGGCTGACTGTCTGGTGGTGTTTTCCAAGGAACTTTGGACCGCTTGAGTAATGCTCAGAGGAATTGTTTACACGCAATCTCCCATATCGAAGCTTGGACATACTCGTTTTTTAGTACTCAATGCAGAGAAAGTGCACATAAGTACAAATTCTCATATTCTAATGATTCGTTTAGAATAGTCGGACAGTTTAATAATTACCATTGGGTTCCAAATTCCAGCAACTCGTGAAAGACCCTCGAATTGCGTGGAGTGCTTTACCTTATCGAAGTATAGCTAAAAGGTTGGTCCTTTTCTAATCTTCGACGAACACCAAAAAGGCTTTGTCGTCAAACGTGAAACATAAAATGGTCGTCAATCAGCCTGACACCCTTTTATTAATCGTGTTAACATAACGAGCTATACTTGAAACATAGTCTTCGTCTTGGTCTTTATGGATCTTATGTTCCTATATTGAGTTAGATAGACTATGCAAGTGCTATATTGGACAAAGCTTTCCGGGTGGATATGTACACTTTGATCTTAACCAAAAGGCCGAGAAGTTGTGTGCTAATAATAGGACAGTAACTATTTGTTCCCATATTAAAATATGTTGTAGTTCTGATTCTAAATCGGGCATAGTAACTTGGTTTTGTATAGGAAACGAGCCGTTCGAAATAATGTTTATCGGCACGACTGGATGTCATACTCTCACGCTGTAAACTCGATATCTACGTGCATATATCGTTCGATCGGGCGTTTAATGTCGATGAGTACGTATTTTACCAGGGAGTATAGTTATTTACTTTATCGATGAAACTTCAACGTTGAACTGAATTTATTGAATTCCTTTTATACATTACTAGTCGGATCATATCGTAATACCTACCTGAACGCCATTGCAGTTCGTTATGAACATTGTGCATACAATGGATCGTTATAAAGGCACCACCAGAAAGCAGGAACCAGGAGAAATACATTTTATTCTCTCCTATTCCCTGTCAGATTTAAAAATGATGAAATGATTTTCTAATGGGGATAACACGAAGCTACTTTTCCATGCAGAAATTTCCTACTGTGCACACACTTGTTTCTCTCATACATTTTTCCATTGTTGCTGACTCTCAATTTATTTATATTACTGAGCTAATATAAACTCTAAGCCAAGCCATTTTCGGTTAGTTCTGTCCGACTTAATTAGGATTAGGAGGTTCGTATAGGTTCTTATTCTGTGTTATACACTTATATTACTATAACACGGAATAACAACCTATATATATACATGTTTATGGCTGGACAGAAAAACAATACGATTCAAGCCGTTTTTCACTTAAATAGGATTCTTCATTTGAGGCCTTCGTAGTTAACAAAAAACCCATGAAAAGCTGGTAAATTACGAACTCAGGGGCACACCACCTTAATGATGTCTGGTGTGAAGTGTACGTGACTAGTGTAAAAACATAGCATTGACGCGCACCTAACCACTCTAATTTTACTGGCCTAAAAGTGGACCACTTTACCAGTTAACGGGAATTAATTTCGAAAACTGCTTTTTAATCTGGCAAATCAACCGGTTTAATCAGGAGATATCCATCGAACGACTTACCGTCCACTCTTAGTAACAATCATCTCATTAGTAACTTCACGAAACTTTGTCCATAGTTCGAAATCCAATAAGGAAACATGCGGCGAGGTAATTACTTCTTCCATAATCTACAGTTCCATGGATCACTGAAGTACGTTCCAAAAACCTGATCCAACCTACAATTAAATTTTCACCCGAATGTCGCACCTGATTTCTGACCTATAATCGCACGAGAGTTTATTCTATCGCTAATGAAGCCTGCTATTCCACATTCACCTTTACATTGTGTCTTTATCACTCCGATCTGTTTTTTAATAATTTCCTAATAAACATATGAATACCTTAATCCACGCACAGTGTGTCTTCTGTGTGGTTCGAGTTTGGTCCTTCTTGGTCACCTGTTGGATTGACATTTGTCTTGTGCTAAGTCCTTAATAGGCTAATTGACGTGACTGCTCTCTTTATAGTCCCACAGAAGTGAGCGATACAGTTAGCAAGCAAACCCCACATCCTGCCACCATTTTTGTTTTCTCCCTTTATCTAAAAGGCTTTGTCAAATCTGAGCTATTTTCGGTTACTGATTTCTGCCGTACCAATTAACGTAGACGCCACGCGGCGCTATTTCATCTCCTGCTTCTATGAGTTCATCTACAGGTGCACCGAGGAGACACTTGGCTGATGGCGCGTACCTAAGAGTTCATACGTCAGTTGTACAATATCTGAAGGGAGTACCGGAAATTGCAGACGTCAGTGGTACACAATATACAGTCGGCTCATTAGCTTATCTTTGATAACTGCCTCTGATCACGCTTGCGGAGAGTATATTTGAGTATCACTGCTGCCCAGGTTTCTTCACTGCGTAAGCGTGTTGCATATATTAACGCGTATAGTAGATAATGTGTGTTAGTAGATCTGCGCTTTGTCTCCGTTGTATTAGCGCGTATGAGTACCTGTCTCCACTTGCCACCAATGGCCTGTAATAGAAGATCCTTAAAGCAGCGAGTCCGCGGTTGCCGCCGCTGCCATGGCGACGAAGTCGAGGTTCAATTGAAGTGCCAAGCACAACACTATGCCTGCATATAACTGGAGTGAACCAGGCTGAACAAAACCAGCAACAAACCAAATAACAGCGGAACAGCGCCTTACAGCAAAGAACGAAAAACAGATGAAGAGCGACAGTTCGCTATAGACAAGCAGAAAGACCTCAGCCGCGCTTTCACCGCAACAAGTACAACACGGCGCGACAATCGGCGGTGATGTTATCGACGGCAACAATCAGCTTCGCTATCTCGCACACTGGTGGGGTGAAAAATAGGACAACATCAACAGAAGCAGCACGTTTAGCCTCGACGACGACGACGACGACGACGACGACGGCGATGATGACAACGGTGACTATAGCCATAACTAAATCGCGCCGCTTTTCTACCTCGTCGCGGGCGGGAACGTCAAAAGACAAACCCAACACTAGTACAGCAGCGTCAGCGCTCATCAGGCAAGCGCTAAACCAACCGGGCGCTAGAAAAACTTCGTTCGGCCAACCCGCTCGACGTTTCGGCCGCTTCGAGTCGAAAGCGTATGCCGTCCCTTCGCTGGTTGGGACGGCAAACAAAGCTAAAGCTCCGCCCCGTCGGGTAGGGTCCACTGCCGATAGCGAGTTGATGGGTACAGCGCGGCTGGCGGCTCTCGATGGTACGTGCTGGTAAAGGTACGCGTTTGCAGAGGTATACGTTAGCGACAAGTAGTCGGCCAATTTGTGGACGGGATAGTTTGTTTCTATATACACGCGCACGTATATCACAGAAATGATTCGAACCGCTTTATAGTTACGATGGTTAACGCAAAAGGAACGCTTAAAATAGCAACAGGCTGCACGTAAGAGAAGGAATAGTCCAAGAAGTTCATCTTCGTATATTGTATTGTACAAGCTACTAGTCTAATGGCAAAAATAGATTGACGAGCGAACAGGTCTCGACGAACGACTACTATACTTCAACTTTACTTCGAGCATTTGGAGCAATTTTTTTTTTCATTTTAGCCTCGATTCCTGTTTGCAGGACGAACCGTTGTACAATGGAATAGTCGGATCAAAATGCTAAGTACATTGTGTACTGCGTTAACGCCATTCCCAGCGCATCGTTCTAACTCAGTTCTGGAGCATCGAAGGTTCCGCGGTCGCCTTCTGGGTTGACCCCTTCGTTTATCTACCTCTCACGTTCGCGGCCGTCGCTCTTTATCGACTGGCATGCGCTGTATTTACCTTGCGCGTCAAGTAAATCGTGGATATCGTTGTTCTCCGTGTAGACTTTTAGGGTGGGATTCAACTCAAGCGAATGTTCAGTCCTGTACAAAGAGACCGAATCGCGGTCAACATGTGGTGCATAGCGACAACTCCCATAGTCAGCTTTTCCTCGTCATTGGTAGGCGCGAGGAAAGTTACTGAATGAGACATCAGAATCTTGCAGCCACAATAACTATGGCAATAACATCAAAAGTCCTATAAACAAATTTATATGCAGATCAAAATCTAGGGTGGTTGATGATACTTCAGACAGGCTGACTCTGTCGGTAGAAAACAAGCAAAGTCTTCAGTAACAGACTATCACTTTAACGTCAAAACACACTCTGCGCTTCAGTGGATTTTTTAGACTATTTCACAATCAGCGTAGACAAAAACTACAGAAACAATGTACGTGTTTTAGCGATATCTATCGAGGTATCTTATGTACTTATTGATGCCGGTAGCTTGGAGATGAGCTTGCTCTTTAGCTAGAAAAAAGAAAAGTACAAGAGAGTTGCTGCACTGCAGAGGTCAAACTAGCCTTACCCTGGTAATCTACATTAATTCAAATCCATGACTACGCCTCGCAGCGGTAGCAAACTATTATAACTTTTCAGTTCTATAGAATTGACCTATTGTGAGCTAGCCGTCCTTAAATTATCAAAGAGCGACTAGCAAGTGGACCAAACAAAAAAGTATATCCGTAAACACCCGCAAATTTCAGCATCTGCATCTAATATCAAAAAGCGCACAAAATATAAAAGGCGTAATGTGTTACAATTTTATATACAGTAGAAGAAAGATTATACTTTGTATCTTAATCTTCAGAGAGCCGCAGCGTCGTTCCGCTAGCATAAACTTCTATTTTGTCAACTGTTTCGATATTGTGCTGTGGGCATACTTCCGAACTCAGAACTTCTTTTGGCGTCCCTGGGCCAGCGAACGCGAGGATGAAGCTAGCGGTGGTATGCGCCCATACAAGATCGCACAACTCCAGCTCGTCGTCATATATAAGACCTGAAAGGACATAGATAAATCGGATGATGTTACGCAATTCGACAATTAAATTATCGGGCTGCATAAGCAAAACCTTCGTCAGAATGTACTTCATTTATATCTAATACCTTATTATAATACTAAAACTAAGAAAGAATCCATAGTTCGAATTATAGCTCATTTGCTTATCTATTGAATTTAATATACACATTAGTTTGACCAACAAATTTCGAAGCAAAGGAGCTAAAATATTCCCAATAAATATGTCATTCCTTATCCACGACCTTTGATATATACGTTTACGCATACGGTTCATATGTTAGATAAAGATACTCGAGTTTTCAGTAATTCTTCAGTTTGTTAATGATAAAAATTAGCCAAAACCCCACTTACGTGTACACCGTGAGAAACGCGGAAAAGAACCGCTAACAAAAAAATAATTTATGTCGCATTTAAAATATAAAGCTGCTATAAAATGAAATTATATAGTATTTCCGAAATCTCCTAGATGTAGATAAGCTCAAATTCTTTAGTTCCCGAGTCTCAGAAATAGACATGTTCTGTTATATCGTCTACCAGCCTTAGACACAATCGTAAACACTATAACAAATAAACTGAAGTTGCTCTTCTTAGAATTTAGTTGCTATTTTATCTATTTATGAATATAGTGCATAGGCATGGTTATATGATTGCACGTAATGGTTTCTCTTTCTTCACAATGTGTCTGTAACAAAATAAACTTCCTTATTCTTTCTTAGTGAATTAGGCTGTTACAAACGAATCCGATGGACTTTGGCAATGAACAACTTCTTAAGTAGTTGAGTTAGAATGAAGATTTCTTATTCCTGATTTGTTGAAATACCCTCCTATTTGTACGTATTTGCCCTAGCGCTCTGGCAGTTTTCTGACAGCTGTACATCTACCATTCGCGTTCACACATGTATTTCCTCTACCTATGGCTTATCGAGCTGAATCGATAATGAAGTATGCCGGACCACCATTTGCCATTTTAAGGGTATCGAAAACCCCGTAATTTCATGGGTCGGAAGCACCAGCAGGTCGAGGCTGACGTTCCTCAATATTTCTTTGCTCAATTTTGTAAGTAATTGAGCCATGGCAGCGAGAGCCGACTCCGTCATTAAGTAATTGTTATACCTGTAGTCTATGAGTCTCTTGAAGACTTCGAGATAGTGAGCTGTATTCGTTGTTCTTTTATGACGAGTCTCCTACTGTGGCAGATGTCTCCATTGCCCATTACAAATGCTACCATCATTTTATGTCTAAACCTATTCGGCACTGTCACCGCACACAGGTTCTCTCTAGGATGACGCTACACCACTACCTTGTTTCTGACGATTGAATAGCGGTTTTTTTGTTGATTAAAACTTTACCAATTATATATGGAGTACATTATACGTATTTCCAACAGAACCCGATTTGACTCACGGATAACCCATTTTTTCTCAGCTTCTGTATTTCCAATATTTGGGTTAGAATTCTGTAATTGCTACACGCGAAAAGCCCGTTTCAACGGACTTCACAAACTTCAAGCTCTCCTCTTGGAGAGAATCCTCTCGATTGTGACAATGCTTTCTCATTCTTTGGGTTCTTGCATCTAATCAGTTCCTGGCTAATCTTCAACACTCCAGTCGCCCTCCAGTCACCGCCATTGAAACATTTGCACCACTCATGTACCGTGCTTTGGCTTAAAGCCTCTTTGTCTAATATTTTTGATGAATTTCCGGAGCGCTGTGGCCTTCGGAAGACCTGAGCCCTGAGCGTCAGTTTTCGAGAAAAAAATGTGCTTTTCCGTTCAAACTTGTTTCTCATCAAGTAAGCTCAACCTGTTTACTTACAGAATTCTAGAAGGTTGGAGTCTTAACCAGTCGAACTTCGTCTGCCGGCGGCACGTAGTTCAAAAATGATTCAATTTCGAGGTCCGCTGGGTTTGCTTGTAATCGCTTAATGTTTCGTAAAACGATAGCCTTATACCTGAATAATTTAACGCATTCCTTGATTTTAAGTCATATCTACTGATCATCTACTTTTTAAAGTTAGAGAACCTCACCAAAACTAGGTATCTTTTATCTGAGCAATAATCGCGTATTGTGTTAGATTATGGAAAATATGATTACGAAAACGTCTTGGCAAACAATGATTGCCTTCATTTAGGTGAACTTCTGCGTTTTGTAGGCATGAAGTAGGATTCGGTTAAACATCTATTTATCTAAGCAGATTAGGATGTTTTTCATCGTCTGTCTTTATAGCAACATTGCGTTAAAACGTGGCTTCAATATACACTAATGTTTACTAGAGGACCTTGAAACGTGTCGGTGATGAAATTATTGTAAAGCTTGAGAATAATCGTGCGAATTTTGTAGCAAACTTCGAAGGATCTAAATTTCTCAAAAAAATGATGGGAGACACGATCCTCATAACATGGGTACTGCCGACATCATTTGTTACGTCTCTAATATTCTTTAATAGTTTCCGGGGAGGAATCAACACAGGCGTTGTCTGTTTTACTGATTATGTGATTAGCAAAGAGATACTAATACGTACCTATATAAAACTCGTATAATTGTGGATTACGGCGGGCAAATGCTGTCTGAAAATTTAACACAATGCCTTCCTGAGCCACAATAATTCCAAGAAGTGTGATACCCCCATTCGGACAATTTATGCTCACTAACACCCACTTAGAAGCAGGTAACACACGCATTACTAGGTTAAATATATTCTTATAGTTTTCTAAAAAAAAGTTTCACAGGTATGTATTTCTAATGTAGACATTTTCAATATTATCCTAAACTTTTCTAACAACGCGTAATCATTTACGAAAATCTTGAATAGACAGTTAAGGTTCTACATAGATTACACACTGTATCATCGGATGCATTAAAGCAATCTCTACTGATCATCAAACCCTAACCACAATTGAACAGCTTTGTTGGTCCAATGTAGCACCTTCCTCGCCTAAAATATGTACCTCATACTTGGAGTATTTATAGGCATTTACCTGGATATAATCCCAGATGACGCAACGGCTACTACCACTTGCTTAACGGCCTTATTATTGGCAAAAATGAAGTTTGTCGGGAAAGCATTTTCCTGTGCCTTCGGGCCGGTTAACGAAACCCATCGAATATCGATGTCCAGCCAAACACGTACACAGTACCATTTCAAAATGATTCGCGATTGTTGATGATGTCTTGCTTCAAAAGTACGTCACGCTGAGATTTTTACTGAATTTTAAAGTAGCTGTTGGGATGATTGGCAGCCGGATGTTAATATCGCCCCGCCGAAGTCTTGTACCCGCTTACTGGAGTCCGTAAGCTTATTCTGGATACGCAAGGGGTGATCGTATGTGATTACTGGTAACAGGCAGAATTATACCGTTCCTCCTAGTCCGCTCCTATGTATTTTACTATCAGTTACAGCAACCCCGAGCCGCTTCGTGAGTTTGACGGGCCTTCATCATCCCTAAAACGGTTGCAAACGGATCTGGAAACGCTTGAGGCACGCTGGTACGTACGATCGTGTCAAATCATCTGCGAGTAGGCTTTTTTTTTAAATGTTGATAGTGTTTATTACATTTTCGCTAATACTGACGATAAGCACTATAATAATACGAATAATTACATAAAATAAAGATCACCACTGAGCAACAAACAATTGCGTACACCTTAAAGGATGGTCACCACAAAGATTCATTGTGTTGATATAGAGAGACATTCTTGCAAACGTATATTGAAGATCACATAATGTTGTCAGCTTTTTCTTTTTGATTTGGATAACATCCGACTGTGGAGGCGTAGCAAGTGCACTGCAAGATGCAGAAGGGCAGCTTGTCACTCATGTATTGGAGAATTTCATGTATTTATTTAATACGTACAGAATGGAATTGATAATGTCCTTATTTTCGGTGAGGCAACATAGTCATTTACTGCAATTAAGCTATATCGGCCTTTATGCCATCATTTACTTAAGGCGAGCACTGAGAAAAATTTATAAGAAACTGTGATAATGTGTTCACCAAAGACTCCTCGACCTCATGACGATTAGTTAGTCAACGCAAGTCATTTGTAAAGCCCCACAGAGTGTGTATGGCTTGTAACCCCCAAGGGTGGAGTTTTATGGGCCAGTAATGACTTTGTAATGAAAAGCTCAAATATTTAGACGCTCAAGTATCAGTATAATAATCTTTAGTTGAATATCCCCTAAATATAAGTTGTTTTTTTGTATATAAGTCAAAGGAATAGCATGTTCACTTGAGCAGCACCACTACATTTAATTAAATTTATTTTGTCGGACAACTAAAGTAAGATATTGCTTTTTAAGGGATGATTTACGTTCTTAAACCTTGCGACAGCATGGCCATTAGCAATGAGATGTATATAGGACAGCGCTTGTTTCCGAAAATAAATAGGTTTTCCCCTGGAGTAATAGCGGATCTTTTGGTGTTGTTATAATGTTATTGTGTGTAGTTGCTCAAACTTATTATCGGCCTGTGCTGCTGACGCGAAGAGTCATATTTTATTAATATAGATTTATGTGCGAAAAGGTCTTAAAAAACCACCGACAAAATTTGTTATCCTAAGAGCATTGTTCTGACAATTCAGCTACGGGATAGATTGCGACATTTCCACCTAAGTCGAAACGAAGTTCTGTTCTGTTGAGTGACGAGAGGCATCATTGAAACTTTGTGTGATACTCCGGTATATGCCCGACGTATATATATACGTATATATATACATAACTAATAGTGATACATGATGTTCAAAATTACATTGACCTATATAATTCCTCATAGTAATCTCCCTGTAGTAGTCTCTAAATACAACTTGATTTTAATCCACCCGTTTTGCTAAATTGCAAAAACAGAGTTATTTTGTTTGTTGAATACTTAGCTGCACAAAGTAGGTCGCCCTATTCGATCGAACAAGAGCAGTCACCTGAACTGCATTACTTACTGACCCTTAAGCACTAAAGACAGAGCTTTACAGTATTAATATTCCGAAGAAACAAACTTCTTCGTGGGAAGACAGACAGATTCATATAACCCCGACCCGACGATCCCCACTACTTGTTGATCGAGTTTACCGAAGTCAACATGACATTCGAAAGCAAGAATGTAGGCGTTGTATGGTATGACCCAATCATAATTGATAAATTCGGATTATTCTCATTGTACTCTAGCGGAGTACGATTCTTCTACCTTAGCGGCTAATTCCGCGTATGGTTTCAGAAACCATTTCAAGCGGTGACGCATCTTCCAGCATGGCAAGTAAATACTGATTTGTGCCGGTTTGTAGAAGAATCATACGCTGTACAGAAGCTGATACAGAATTTTTCGTACGGTCCGCAATATCCGCATCGATAAGCATTTCTGTGGCTTAAGTTGTAAAGTCGTGATCTAGCCACTATTATAAGACGTGCACATGGAGTAGCGCTTTCCCTCTTGGTAACCCTTCGTAACAAACGATCGACGTCTTTGCCGCGTTTGTGCATCGTTACTGTGTTGCATCGCATACCTAAGCCTGTTCTTGAACAAAGAAAAAATCTATTTTTACTAACGCCTGCGAATCATCATCATCGTCGTGAGGAGCACCAGTAAGGGTATATTTCTAACCGTAAGGAATTTCGATTTTATCGTTGTATCGACCGACCAAGTATCGTTGCAGTAGGCAGACCCCTTGTGACAGTTGGTAAAGCTGATCGAAGGCTTACTATCCTATAGAGTAACTCCAAAGGCTTAGACATCGTGATGCCGACCGTTGCCGCGGGAATAACACCTCGATTTTACACTGGTTATTATAAGCAGCAATGTAGTCTTGCAATACATTATAGGACACCGATGAGTTTCAAAAACAATGTGTTTAATCTTAACACATTGTTCGACCTAATCTGCTATTTTAGCTTTGATCATTTACACGCGATGTCCATCTGTATGTATGAATTTCGAAGAAAGCCTGGTGCGAAACATTTTTAGCTGCTATACGAATAATCTGATGTAAGGGTTTTCTGCGTGAAGTACCTCGTCAAGTGGCTGCATTTGTTTGTTAACGTCTCTGCCGCATAAAACTAATAGGGACTGCAGCTTTTCTAAATTCTCGACCCAAAATCGCTGGACATCTATGATGTGTGCAACTGTAAAGGCAAGAGGGATCTGCTGGTTCAACACCAAAAAGGAGAAGCTTTTACCCATTTGGTTGCCATCTGCTCCAGACTTTCGTAAGGCACATGGTTAAATTAGCACACATCCCGGTAGAAATACACCGGTCCCATGTAATTCCACACAGCAGAAGATGAATCTGAATTCTCTTCTCAAGCTTGGGCAACAATACAACTATACAGCTGAGTTTCCTGAAGGCTAGTTTAACACCTTTCGAAAAAAAAAACTTGTTAAATTTTCAAGTTACCTACCTATCACTCCTGCGGCCATACCGCCGATACCTTCACCGCGTAAACAGGTTGCTTCAACAAATTCTGTTTGCAGAAAATTCTGAAACCATTAAAATGAACATTGTGAATGTGATCTATCAACAACTTTACCTAACTGCAATTTGACTGACATATATAATAATCATTTCTGCTTCTGAGATGTCTTAGTAGCTCGTATTTCCCGAAGGAATCAGAAGGACCACTAAAAATCCTGCGGACCAAAACCTGAAAACTTGAAATGTCTCAAGTGTAATCATCAAATCCTTTTCTGATAAAACACTTGTATAGATAATGTGAGAATCTCGCACAACTAAGGAACAAACATCAACCACAATTGGACTCGGAACAAAGCTAGACAAGCAGATATTTTTCTAAAGAGGAACGCGTTGCTTGCATGTGGAGGTCGATTCGATTCGTAATGAACAGCAATTTCTTTTCCAAGTATTGACAGTACCTTTAGCTTCATAGCGGGTGGAAGATCTTCAATCTCGCTGTTGCCATCACCATCGTCAGGTTTCTTCTTGACCGCAGTATCGAGAGCGGCAACACAACGACTTGCCAGCATAGTACGAATGAGATGCTCACCTGACCCTGGACAACAATACGATGAGAAACGTATTTAAATAAAACTGCGCATAACCTATAATATAGGCATCGTTTGTTATCTCAAATTCTAAATACTGCCGCAATGCCTTTCTAACCCGCTGAACGCTTAACCACCTAATACTATCAGTCGTTTATTAAATCATGTTGATGTTCAAATAAATGTTTAAGCGAACATCGGCCCTCGGAAAATAAAAGCATTGATTCTGTACTATGCGTAGGGCTGTATCTACCGTCTAGACACAAAATCGTTGGCTTTCCGCATTTCGTAGGAAAACCTAACTTACCTGACGTAGATACACCCACTGTGCGATTAGCCCAACAGCCCGCTCCGTAAACTCCCGCTTGTCCAACCCGTCCGGGATGCTTGAGAAAGATACCACCGCTAGAGACTCCGGCAGCTATGCGGCCTCTAACCAGCGCAATTGCACCTACTGTATCCATACGAAACTTATTTTGTGAACTTTCTGATTCGCCACTCCCGCCAGGAGCTTGCGAGGGGGTTTCTGTTGCAGGAGTTGCCTTTGCACGTGCTGCAGTAGTCGCGCCAGCCATGTATTTTGCATACATCTGCAATAAGAGCGAAATGAAAAGCCTACGACTTGAATTAAATTTGAGCAGGCAATCATTTTCTGTTTACAGCCATACTGCCTGATTAATATGACAAGTACCGTCGAATGCAAATGACGACAACATTAGGCAACGACCGTTATCAGAAAAGTACATGCAATATCCACGCAGATTCTAGCTACTACAAGGAGAACTTAAATAGTAAATTAAAATGCAAAGTGAGCAAGTTTATTGACCTTTCTCTGTTGACCTGTAATGAGCTCTTTTTCAGGCATCTCTCCGCCATTTGCCCGGAACCATGAAAGTGCCCCAGGACCAACGAGGCAAGCAGGACTTTTTGGCTTAGATACCATTTTCTGTGTGATCAGGATCGCGTTGGAGACCGAAGGAACGGCGCCAACAGATCCTCCGCGCTGAGACCACCCCTCGATAAGGCTCGCATCGCATTCAACAACACATTCGCGATTAACGTTGGCACCTAATCACATCACAGCAAATCAGTGGGTATTAATGCTTGCTTGGTTCCTTCAGTGGCAGCAAAAGCCTTAACTATTTCACAATATGCTTCACAAAGTAGTCTTTAGCCAGGTGAAACAATTTTGAATTAGCTACATAACAAGTTAGATCGCCCTTCTGGAAGGCGGCTGCGACCTTTATTGCTTACACCAATCTTTCAACGTAAGAATGGGCATATTGTGATAAAAGGTAACGCTGCAGCGAAAAATATTTCTACAGCTCTTCAACGGCAGCACATCGCTGCAGGCCTAAAATGAAATTTCAGGAAAGCTGTAGAACTACTTGATTGAAATGACGATGGTAGATTAATTGTCGTTAGATCGGTGTG
Source organism: Varroa destructor (assembly GCF_002443255.2). Taxonomy (NCBI): domain Eukaryota; kingdom Metazoa; phylum Arthropoda; class Arachnida; order Mesostigmata; family Varroidae; genus Varroa; species Varroa destructor. The sequence continues at coordinate 14,944,627 of NW_019211456.1, forward strand.
TGTCAAGCCTCTGATCCTGCAAACACTTTTTCACGCTCTGTATACAAATAGGAGTTGCAGTAAACGTACCCGTTCATAAGGTGAATTTAGTTGGTGATAAGTAACTTTGGAAATGTTTAAGTAGTTTTGTTTATTCACGTAGGACACGTACTGAAGGCTTAATGGTGATTCCCTGTATCAATGTGGGCCTTTATCAAGCTACCTGAGGATAGTCCGTTATTGAGCTATTGCCATCGTATTTAAACAACTGACCTGTTCCAGCATTGGTGTATGGGCTTTCTTCTAAAATGCGAATGGCTTCAACAACGGCTGCCGTAGGATCTCCAGTAGCGCATCCAACCAAGCGGCCGCCATGTGCTGCTCGCTCGCAGAGCTCAGACACTTCTCGAGCGGAAAGTTCACTACGACGCCCAACTCCAGCGTGAACTATCACTATTGCATCTGGAGAAGGCATCTTTTGCGATATGAGCAATTTGGCTATAACAAGACAAAGCCAGGTTACGACACGCGCGACAATCTGCAATAACAAAAGTCGTATCGTGATTGACGGGTTATAGCAGGTTTCTCGGGATCTGCAATCGACCGCTAAGATAACCTGGTTCTCCTCGTGTACGAAGACAAAAATAATGGATTGAAAAATCATTGATAGATCCTGTCAAGAAATAATACGTGTGCCATAAAATGGCTCAACATGTTTATACAGTGATTTTGAAGAAAATGGATGGATACAGAATACTATTGTTAAATATTAGTATTTTATTACAAAAATTATTGAGTGCCTCACAAAAAAAAATCGGTCGAAGGTCATGCCAACTCAGTTTAAAACAAATCACTGGTAGAGTCACTTTAGAAGTTACTTTACATCTCTGCCAATGCAGTGGTGGACGCAATACGTGAAGTGCTTTTCTTTTTGCAGTGATATTGATTATTCACACATGATTATTATCAACAAATAAGAGTGAAGTAAATTTCTGCTTTACTATGTGAAGTCAATGTAGCAAGGAAAGCTTGAAAACTCTACAAGATGTAAGGCGAATTCGTTTTGTCATTCTCACCTACAAAGGACGAAACTGAACACGTATTTTTGATAAAACTAACATTCACGCTTTTCAACAACAACACCAACAAAAATTATATCTCTCATTGAACCAATTTCATTGATCGAGTCGCGCCCCTTTAAAGTAAGCCAAAACCACAAATTTTAAAACGCATCTTTCATCTTTCGTAGACAAAGTCGTTTGTCAATCTGCTAACACTTTCCTAGTTTGTATTGTATTTTAGCGCGCTTCTAGACCTGTCTCTCCCAGGGTCTCCGTATACAGAGCAGCGGTGCTGCAATCTACCGCTGCGCGAATTTACCACAACACATTGCTGTATAGGCTGCAATCGTGCCAAGCTTCCGTGAATTTGCCGCATAGGATTGTGACGAATCCGGTAAAATAATTTGCCACTGCGTATATCACAATGGCCCCTACAGGCCCACCTCCGACCGCTGGCGATGAGCAGATCCAACAGTTCAAGGATTTCCTCATGAACTATAATAAACTGACAGAGTTGTGCTTTAACGACTGCGTGCACGATTTCACCGGTGGGTATGGTTCGTTTTTATCAATGTGAAGCCATGTTCGGAATTCGATATTGGACAAACGACTCGGGCTTTGTACTGTGAAAGGTGTTCGTTATGTTGTGGTATGGTGTATGCGGTGCACAGCAATATATATATATATATATATATATATATCGTGCAGTTCATCATTGGTCAGGAAAGAGTTCAAAAATAGAACGTCATAAGACTGCTCCTATTCCTTTTTTAAATAGTCATGAGAGAGTGACGTCATATGGCGCCAAATTTGACTGTCTAACCTGTTACCAGTTCAATTTATTAGTTTCTCATGCATGTTTGTATTTACGATGGTATTCTAATAATTAATGTTAATAACTAACAAAACCAGTGCGCAAATGTTAGACATACCAGCTCTGCGGATTAATGGTGGTTCCTTAATTGTAAAAGGAGAAATAAGCTAAACCGTTTGCATCTGAGGTCCTGCAGAAGTAAGATGACTGATAAATTTCAGAGCTGTCTTATTCAGGTGCACTTTGTCTATAGCTTAGCCTAGCTTAGTATTTTGTACGCACGAGTTAACATGTAAATAATATGTCACCAGAATTTCTGTTTTCGACGAGTATTAATTGCGTAGAGGGATTCATTTTGAAAATAAGTTGATCTTCTTGTAGCCGCTTAGCTGAACGAGAACATTGTTTAACCGTTTCAAGTATAATCGTTCCATTATTATTGTTGCAGTCCGGACAGTTCGCGATAAGGAAGATAAGTGCTCATCATGGTGTATGGATAAATACCTCAAGATGAACCAAAGGATCATGCAGCGTTTTCAAGAATTTCAAATGATATCGGATGAGGGTGCTATTGCTGCAGCTGGTGGAAAAGTTTAGCTTTGTCAAGGATGAGAGAACATGTTTAAGTATGTTACATAACCGTTGAATATATGCGCTGGTAGTTTCTACATTAAATATGAAATTAACAGATTGATTGTATATATATATATATATATATATATATATATATATACATATACTAAGAGTAGTGGGAATCTTTCTACCGACAACAGACATACGCTTTCAAACGCACACACACACAGAAGTGCAATGGGTTATATATATGCATACCGTGTGCAGGTGATGAAAATGGCCAGTAGCGGAGAATAGGAATGTTTTATAACTAGTAGACCAGATATAAACAATGATCTTATCGATGGATGGTGAATCATTGTCAGCGAACAATTTTTGAATGATGAACAACAACAACAACAACAGCTGTGTGTCATTTATTCATTATGCGTTTTTGCTGGAGTTATAATGTACTCGTGTAAAAATAACATTCTCGGACGATGAACGGCGTAATAAAGTAGTAATTATGAAAACAAAAGATGCGTCATTGCATCCTGACTAATTACAATAGAAAATGTTTTGAAAAAGATTCATTGAATACACAATGTCGTGAGCGCCAGCGCACCTGTCACACTCTACAGCCCATTACGGTGCGCTGAAGAGAAAGTTTTGGATCTTGTATAGTGCTAAGTCCCTAATAGATTGACTTGTTCAATATGAAGCCTATTTTTATATAAATAAAGGTTACTTCCGAGTTATACGAGCGTATGAGATCTTAAAATCAATATGAAATATGCTAAAGACTATTATATACGATGACATATTCGTGAAAAGTTTCTGAATACCTTGGATAAAACATTTTGAGGCCTAATGTTGATACAGTTGCATGTTCCTCACATATTGGATGTTCGTAAAATCGCCTACTTTAGTAGGTTCCGAAAACACAAGCGAAAAAGATGACGGTGTTTATTGCCTGCAAGCTTGTTACGCACTTTCTGAGATTTCAACTTATATAAATATAAAGTTGAAATCTCAGAAAGTGCGTAAAGTAAAAAATATGAAGTATAAATATATATTTATACTTCATATTTTTTACTTCCGGGCAACAGGCACCTAGAATAAATCCAAAACTTTGCTCATTCGACAGATTTCGAAATTCTCAATAAGATATTCTTCTCTATAGCGTTTTTCGAGTCATTTCAGCGCTCTTTTTTAACCTTCGCGCGCGTCTAACTCCAATTTTTTAATAGTAATCAAAATTAAGCTGTAAAACTGCATAGAAGGAACAATAGCAAATATTATAAATATAATATATAATATGTTATAAACATATTCTATAATGATTATTAAAATATATTTATTTGATAAATGTTTTCAAACTATTTGTTAATTTCTTCGTTTGCCATTCATTTTCTACGCAACTAGATTTAATTTATGTAACATCTATTATAGTTTCTCAAAAACATTCGATATAAATCATACGCGTCTCCATAAACGTCACTGAACTAAACAAAGAAGTAGAACGAGAACGAGTTTTGGATTAGTAGTAGTCATGATTTCACATCTATTGTGTGGACTTTGCTGTGCTCAACATGTATAAAAATGGGTGGTTAGAATTTAAAATACACAACTCCGGTAGCCTTACAGAAAACTTATTTACAGAAAAAATTTATTTAGAACGAGATCTGACGATTTGGTCTCCTTTCATCTCCTGCCTCAAGCTGCTTGTCAAGAAACGTGCAGGAATACGTATCCGTTTTTGGGTGATCACCTAGGGTTCTAAGAAAAAAAAACGGCATTATATTACGTACTAATGTATGTGTACCTTTCTTTCTACAGAGGTAGTGGAAAATCAATTAGCTAGTAGTAGAGTTTGGGTACCGCACAATCAGAGAATTATAGTAGCCTTAAAAACATCTGCCTCTAAGGGAATAGTGTCTCTTCATGCCAACAGATTGATATTCAACAAATACCCACTTGAAGCGAGCGCACAGTTCGTTTTTCTCGTAAAAAGCAAATATAAATAACAGTATTAGTAAGAAAAAATTAAAAACTCAAAAAACTAGACACAGTAAGTCTATCCTATTGAGCCAGGTGTGTACATTTTCAGTATTGCGTACAATATTATTATTTTATCTATTATACTACGTTTACGTGGAAAAATCAAGTTTTTGATTTTCTTGCTTACATCCTAGGCATCTACTGAGATAAATGCGATAAAACAAGTTGTGCCCCACAGCCTGTACAGACATGTTTTAAATCCCTAAAATGCACTGGTATACCTTCGAATGTTGTATAATCATCGGTAGCGTTTTTATGAAGATGAAAGTGTTTTACACTGTGCTTCGAAAGCTTCGGGAGGGATCTCATATTATTCGGAGAGTTCTATTCTTGAGGAGATCGAGAAGCTCGATGAACTTTCACAATACACAATCGGCTTAGATAATTGTTCAACTCGTTTCATATTGGCCTTGATTTGTTCGACTTTTCGATTAATTAGTTCATTTCTTTCTTTTTGCTTACTGCTCTTCTTAGAACGATCCTTTGCTTTTCCGCATTTCCTACATAGAAATATTTGATGAGTATTTGAATTTTTACTAGCTACTACGGATGTCTTACTCTTTGGATCAGGTTTAGTTGCTCCAGGTTCCGAAGAAGCACATTTAGGCCCAGGATCTTTAGCCGCACCAGCCCTGGCAGGAGGAGTTGTCGATGGGACATCTTTTGTAAGCGAAATATCTGTTACAGGACCCTTCGGTTCGAGTTGTTGTACCGGAGCCACTTTTGCAGCTAGATTTTTCACTGTAGCACACTTCACTGATAGATCAGGCGGTATTGGAGCGTCATTTAGAACTTTGTTGGGCGCGGGTGCATCCTTTAATGGAATATCCTTTACGTACGTGCTTTCCGCCGCGACCTTAGCTGGCCCTTTGGTTTCTACTTTAACTTCTGTCTCATTTTTCGACTCAGTGTGGAATGAAGTCTGAGTAGCAATCGAGCCAGGCGTTTGAAGCTCTCCAGGGTTCAGTGGTGATTTTCTGGGGCTTACTCCTGGAAAACCTTTGCCAGTATACCCCTTCGGACTATTAGAGTCAGTTCCACCGGTACCGCCTCTTGCCGACTTTAGTTGGTGCCGCTTTTGCCTTGGCTGCTTTATTGCGCCTTTAGGCAGTCGTTCTCGGGAGCATCTTGGAGCCCTATCGTCTTTCAAGCGAGACTTCGTTCGAACCTTAAGACGACCCGGGGCGGAATTACCATAGGCAATAAAATTGGACCCACTAACGATGAGCGGCTTCATAGCTGACTCCTCAGTACTTTGGTCTTCTCGAGCAATCCTGGCATTCTTAAGTTCAGCACGAATCACCTAAAAAGTTATAAATAACCATGATTCATATGGGAAAAACAGCTCATAAAGCCGTTTCTATTTGGCAAAGGGTTGATCAGCTCGGAACCGCAGTGCATTTTTTTTGTTAAAAAAAATTGAATAAGTTAAGTCGCCGCTTGCCAAGTCTTAACCCTATCCCTATAATGCTCGAGATATAAAGAAATACAGTAAATTTTTCAAAGGTAGCCAAAATTACAAATATTGTCCCAAAATGAGTTCACCTGACCACTTCTGCAAATTAATCGAAGACTGAATTGAAGCCAATTAAACTTACATTTATTTTAATGAATGCGATGGCATTGTACTGCCTACGTTAGTTGCCATCTATCATAACAGAACGTATGTTCTATCCATCTATATATATGCACTTGTGTGCACAAACAATTAGAGTACCTCATAAGAATTCGAGAAATCTGGCTTTTATCTTGCTGTGTTTACCTTTTCGGCCTCACTGTCCCTTGTGGGATATAGGTCAGTGCTAAGCATCGAATTGCTATCTTTCAATGGTTCCTTTGAAGCCTCCGGTTTCGCGTCGGATTTGTCCTTGTCTTTCTGTCTGGACTGGGTCGATGAGGTGAGCGATACGATGCTCGAGTCATCATTGTTTGGTTGTGGATTCGTGGTTCCTGCTGCTTTGGCAGCATTTTCGGAAGGCTTTGTACTACAACCGGACCCTATTAGGCGTCTACCGCGTCCACATCTAGAACGTTTCTCGCGATTTTGACTTGACATCATCTACTAACAATTTTGCCGATTTGGCCGTTATTCCACCTCGTTATTCACGATTTTCTAATGATAGATATAAGACAGGGATTTCGAGTTAACATTTTTACGAAATCACGTGTTGCCAGTCAATCACCCGTGTTCTTGATATATTTTTAGGTTAGTGCAAACGGAGAAGACTGGCTGGCACCGGACCTATAGTCGGCGTAAGGTTACGCGTTCAATAACATGCCTATCTTTTACGTAAGTTGGTTTCATTGTTGAGAACCTAGACAGACTGGATTGGACCTACGCGGTCTTCGATGCAGAATTTTGCGAAGAATTATTCTGTTAAAGAGCTAAGTGGGGTAGCTTACAAATGAAGTCCCGTAAAATATAATTCTATACATCTCTTGTACACATTTGCATACATCAGAGATTTACAACGAAAATCAATATGGTGGAAAATTTTGACGCATACTAGTATTTTTAGCTCCAATCTAGGACATCCAGGATGGGAAACACTGTCTGTGCTGTGATAATCGAGCTAAGCAATTCCGGAACACCATCTGATTGCCGAGGTTAAAATTCATCTGCTCCACGTATGTGCCACAGTCTTGCTTAGAGCAATATTTCTTACTAACCAACGAATAAGGTTATCTCATGAATCTTGGCTTTGGAAACTAACTTGTATTAGATATCATGAAGAAATATTGGCCAGATGCATTGAACTAAATAAGTAAAATTGTTCAAAGCTACAACAATTGTAATTGTGACTGTTGCAAACGATTATAATTGTCTGTTCCCATCGATTAAGATCATGTAGTCATTTTCGCAAGTCTTGTTTGTATTTTAATATATATTAATAATAATATTTTAATATCCAAATCAAAGTAAGTATAATTACTTTGATTTGGGAGCGGAAAAGACTGGAGAGTAAAAATAGCACAGAAATCAGTAAAAAGGGAGCAGAATGTGATTGATTAACAGGGTATCAACTGAGTGAACTGCTGCATTTTCCTTCAGAACCACTTGCACAATACCTGAGTCGAAGCCAGCTTGATAATAAAAACGCATATTCGCTCTATGTATGTAGTTGTCGACTGACAAAATTGTTTTATTTTTATTTTTTTTTTATCGTCGATCTGTTTGGTGTATTTGTTTTTATCTTTTTCATTCTTCATATCAAGACGTTCACCTAGTTTTTTTTTTCTTAAATTTCTTCGTACAGTTATTGACAGTCTGTATTTCCTTTTCATTATCATAAGTGTCTTCATTACCATCATATTCTCATAATTACTCGTCTTCGTATTATTATTAATAATTATAATATTTTATATCATTGTCGTTATATATATATGTATATATAACTATCTAGACAAAGTTGTCGTTTTTATTATCAATGTCGGTATGTCTGTCCGCCCAACTCTGTCTGTTGTATATACTTGTGGAAAGCTTATTATTTGATTCGGGATCCTTGTATTCATCTATGTATGTACGACGCGTATGTGATAGCATTACAATAATTATAATAATTACTGATACTATTTGAATTACTACCCCATTGCTCTTTTCTTTGCCCCGTTTCTACATATATTTATTTCTTCTTTATTTATAGCTGGTATCTGCTATTATGAGTTGCGATTTTCTCACTTACTTGCGGCCGGCTGATTTATATGTGTATATGTCATGACCGACCTCTTGCCCTCAGCTGTACTATATAGCTTATAGATTAACTAAGCCCTTGTTTAGACTGCACATTTTCTAGGCAAGAGAGAAAAAATATTAAACCAAATCTCACGAGATTAGGATTTGCCTCTTGCACTGCCATCGTTGGCGTCCGTCGTCTTGACATTTCTGCCACCACAAATCACATTAATCTTAGAACACCACATCATGTGTCCGCCTGAATCTGAACTGAGACGTAGACACAGCTTCTTCTATACTTCCCAGGTATTTCCACCTTGCCCTTAACCGTTGTCGGTTAATCTGCATTTTTACGAAAAGGGTCTGCTCACATTTGTGTAATTGTACTCCGAAAACAGTATCCTACGGTTGTTATAGGACCGCCTCCATGTTTACTTCAGCACCTCACGGGATTCCCATAGCTAACAACGCTTGCCCGCTGTGTTCACTTTTCCAAGGTTCACAAGTTTACAAATCGGTTAGATTTGGGGCCCGGCCTGGTGGTGAGCACAAGTGGATAGGGTCGTTAAGTGTAACAAATAAAATAAGAGACCTTGCTTCAAAGAAACACGATCAGTATTTAAATTCGTCTGCTTAGCGTAACCCATCGCTTTTAGTTTCAATAGCGCAAACTTCTAAAATTGTATGATTTACCATATGCTTCACAATGGCGTGTATTCCTCGGTGTCGTATTTTAACCTTTTTATGGCAAGTGAAGTTAGCTGCTAAATTTTCTGACAGCAAAACACTGTAGACACTTTAGCACTAATTAGGGCAGTATCAGTAGGAATCTTTTTTTTTTTAATTTTTTTGTTTTTTTTTGTTTTTTTTTTTAGGACAGCGCTTTGTATGGAGAAAGCTTAAAATGGGAAATTTCATCTGTCCACAGACCTTACAGCAATTTATTTAAAAGCACTGTCGAACGCTTCTTACACATCTCAAGCCAAAATCCAAAGAAGGAATTACATTTCAATAGCTGAAACGCCATTTGCATGAAGATTCAAGTTTTCTCTTTATGACACACGTAAAAGGTATATCATCCTACTTAAATTCACGTACAGCTATTGTTAAGCGGACTGATTCATAGATCTTATTTTATAATAGTTGTCTTCAGCTGTCGCAGGTCCAGCTGAGAGTTTTTATATTAATATTGGGCCTAGTCACATGCACATCCGAATGATTTGTTCAACTCAATAGAAATGCATCTCAACTTGAATTTTTGCTATTCGTCGACGAGTCTTTCGTTATTGTGTTAAAATCAATCAAATTTCGATACCTTGGGATCACGTGGCGTTTGATTGTTGTAATAACAACTACCTAATTCGGGCATATACGGCAAAAAGCTCGAGGTGTCTACGTTGAAGTTTACCGAAATAAGAAAGTAATTTACGAGAAGCATTCGTGAGTCCTTCTTCCACCAGGATGCGCTGTTTTGGTTTTTGCGGTATCGTCAGAATACCATCTATTCATGAAGTCACACGAGAAATTAATATTGACCGTGTGTCTTTGTTTAATCAATTCTGTATATCTTAAAAGTATTCGCGTTTCATCTCGTCAGCAATACTATTTCATCAATTATCAGTCAAGCGTGCTTTTTATAGACAGAGCAGCAGTATGTATATAAAAGTTATTATAACCAGTCATACCATCTTCTTCAATAATACAACCGATGTATGTATCATTGCTTCATCAGCACCGACAAAGACGACTTTGTTATTACCAACGCACGCTATAATAACCGAGCTAAATTTTCTATCGATTTTTCCCGAAAATATTCGTCCGTACTTGTCGTTCATGGGGTCATCGGGCAGCCCCAGATTATCTCATCTGTAAGCTATAATTTTACTACAATCAGAATAGCAATGATTCATGTAGATGCACTATCTAACTTCATACGAAACGATCTATCACACTAGAAGACCACGTCGAATAGAGCAGGGGGGGGGCGGGGGGTCGGGTAAAAGGGTTTTAAGAATGAAGACAGAACGCTCTCCCAATGTTTAACTGTTGTATGCTCCAGTTAGTCTGAGTAAGTTTTTTTATAGGTGCGCGCAAAAACAGGGTGAGATTGACCATACATTCACAGAACAACCACAAGCGTCAAAGCATACTGAGTTATTTATAAGGAAATCATCAACGTTGTTGCCAGCTGTATGCTTCAAGGGTTCTATTAAGTCATTTTTCGTGTCTTCACTCGAGTTATTAAATATTTCTCTACGTTAGTTCATATTCCATATCAGATTTATAATGATTTGTGCATATGCATTGGCGAACTATATAAGCTGACAGTCATAGTAGTCTTAGACTCAGTCTGTCATCACTCCCTTGATCGCTCTCTCTCTCTTCCCTAAATTCTGCTGGTCTAGCTCATTCGGTTTTCGTTTCACGACTTGCTTTTTACTTTTCACAATCTGACTTCGCTGAGCGCCAAGTGCTGATTGATTTACCATTCTGTGACTGGCTTCATGGCAGATAAAAGATCCGATTTTCCATTTTGTTTCATATTTATCCGATAACGAACTTCATCGCTGAATAGAGCTATCGGCATCAACGAGGCATCTGATTTCGCTCTCTTGTGATATTTCATTATCTGCAAACGATCTCGCTTTGCTCGTTCAGTTACAAAACTATAAGTCGTGACCTAGTTGTTAATGACCGAGGCCAATCCGTGTCGCGAACGTCTCGCTTGACTATCCCCGTATGTGCTTCACACCAAAACGTCAAGCTAGTACAAAAACAAAGGACCTCACGTTCAAGACCTCCCCCCAGCCTCTAACCCCCAATATGGACGCTATTATAATACACATAGTCATTATATATATATATATATATATATATATATATATGGTTGGCGACATCACATCCGGCTGTGTGCAGGCGTGTTTATCACCACTTCATTACTTGTCCTCCTCCCCTCGACTCTGCTACAGAGTTATTCTTTGAAAAACTTCGTTTCTACATTCAAGTTTGTATCTGCGAAAATATTTGGCTTACTGAAGCTATGTATATATGTGTTGTGTGTGTGTGTGTGTGTGTATATCAGTTCTATAGCAGATACATACCAGTTGTGTACATCCGAGTCTGATGAACAGTACAAAATAATCATAGAGCTGAACAATCTCAATAGATTGCTTCCAACATGACTATGGATGTAGCATACTCCGACGTACTAACAACTTTTTCGGTCGCATATATTGGAACAGTCACACTCATATTGATTCTGTCCTGGACGGTCATTTCCGTTCCGGCTATTACGTGTTAAGCGTGTAGCAAGAATATTAGAAATAGACCGGTACCCACAATTGTATGCAGGCTATTTTTCTGCTACATTTCGGCTGTTCCATCTTTCGTCTCGGCCGTATCCGTTTGTTTCTATGCGGGTTTCTAAAGTTACGAAACGTGCAATTTTAACCCATCATCGGAATCTGCTGTCACCTTAATCTGCAACGGCTGTTAACTTCAACTTTTAGCCAGAAGACGGGCTGGTAGCTCTGTTATAACTTCACCGTTTCCCATGCCGTTAGTATTTGAATAAACTGCTGTGTTCGTGCTATGGTACTTTTCTGTCTCTATGCATTCGTGTATATATGTACTCGCTGTCCGGTATCGACTTCGTGTTCGATACTACTTTTGCCGCCGGCTCTGGCTTTTCGTGGTAGAAAACTGAAATCGCCTCTCATTAATTTTTCCTTATGACATATATCCTTTGAATTTTGTGGCTTTTCATTTAGAGTTTATATTTCGAACCGTTCCATCCGCTCTATATGGTGAGAAGTAGCTGTGTTAAGTGGCTTGTCCATGCAAAACACCACGAGGACGGCTACGATGGCCATCAGTCATCATCAAGTTCGGCAACTGATTTTCTTGCTGCCTTCAAAAGCATTCCGTCAGTAGTCCATTTCTATCGATGGTGAAGAACAGGGTCAGGGTGGGTACGTTATAGTTCCTTCTGTGATTTTTTTGCTCATGATCTTTTTGTCTTTGTTTACTTGTTCGTTTGCCTTTTCGATTCATCTGGCCTAGGCATGACTGGGCTATACCTGTAGTCGTTACTTAATGGTGGAAAACAGGGTCAAGGTGCTCCTGGCAATATGAACTTTTGCATGCTCTTCCATATATGTTATATAACTATGTTACTGTAATTACTGTCATCGGAATCAAGCTTGTTATTATAATAGTAATAACAATTATTGTGTTATTATTGTATTTGTTCACCAGTAGACGCGGAGGCAGTTGCGATTGTGAGTTATATACAAGCGCAGCCGAATTCCCAATGTCATTCGTCATTGGTATGGGCGAGTTGCCTACGTTGCAACGAATCTTCGACCGTCTGCAGGGTGACATCAAAATGACCGTTATGGCCGTTTCGGTCTTGGCAATGCTCATGACCATATACGAGCAGATCGGTCTGCGAACGCACTGTGAGGTTTGGTGTTGACAAGCTGCGCTTCAGACCGCCAAGCGCCTTCGTTGCAGCTACGCTAAGTGCTGATAGCGCGGCCAGGTCGGGATTGAGCGCGGCAACCAGTTCGGCCAATTCCTGTTTGTGTCGCTGTTGAAGGGTCTCCTGCTCGCGACGTTGTCGGCTGAAAAGGTAAGCCAAGCGTTGAGCAGGACTCAGAGCGGGATTCTGCTCGGCTGACGGCAAGGCCTCGCAGTGGTCTACCAGCGAATAGAGTGAATGTTGTTGGCAGTTGACCGAGTTTTCGGTCGTGTACACCGATGTCTTGTCGAGTGCCGAATCGATCAGCTGATTATCCTCGACACGTGATACCATAAATCGACTGATCTTACTCGGGCCGTCGAGGGAAGCAGAAGTCACCGTGGCCACCCCTCCAATCCCACCGACTACACTTATGACACTTTGTTGCTGCTGCTGCTGCTGCTGTTGCTGCTGCTGCTGCCCATGGCACTGTGGCTGGCCTGTTCCAAGCGGTTCCGAAAGCAGCGAAATAGTCGAGAGGGCGGGTTCTACGTTTGTTAAACCCAGCTCCTCGGCGACCTTCGTTACTTGAAACCGCGACACCTTTTTCGACTCCTCCTGGGCCGGGCTGAGCTCGGACACCGTCGCGGGCGTGTCAACAGAGACGCCCATGGCAGGAGCAGCCACGAGAGTCTCCTCGGATGCCTGTCGAAGGCCGTTGTCGGCCGGCGGCCCGGGCTCAATCGGCGCTGGAGGCAAGGGCATGCCAATACCCGCAGCAACGATACCGTTGCCATTAGCATTGTGGTTGTTGTTACTGCCAGCGTTGCCACCGGAACTAGCCAACTGATTGACCGCCTGATTGATTTGGCTGACTTGATTGAGCGGTAAAGCTAGCGGCGCTACAGGCTCGTTCGGCGGGCTGCTTGGTTGTGTCTGCGGATGGAAAATTGCCTGTAAGCCTTGCTGTAGTTCGATGCCGGTCGTTTTCTCTTTCGCTTTGCTACCTTGTCCGCTAGCCGTTGTACTCTGGTTGTCGAGAGCGGGAATGGCAGGCGTCACCGGATGTACTTTCTCGGGCGGTGCCGCCTGCAAAGAATCTCTTCCCACTGGGGGTGGCACCCCACGAACGTCCGGCCCGTTTGGAGGCGTGTCCTGCAGCACGTGCTCCGCACTAAGATGTTCCTGACCCGGGGCAATTGCTTCCTGAGGAAGTACAGCTTGTTGTTGCGGCTGCTGTTGCTGCTGGTTATTTGTTTCTGCTAGCTTTAGTTCGGCTAGCTTAAGCTGCAAGTGATTGCGTGCAGTGTCACTGAGAATTTGCGCCAGAGGCGCAGTTGGGGCAGCAGCGTGTTGTGCGGGCACGGCGGGCGTCGCCGCCAAACTGGCCAGCTCAGACGTGGGGATTGAACTGCGGTCGAGGGTGCAGCCCGATGGGTTAGGTGTTGCGTGGCTTTCGGATACGTCGCGCGTGCTGTCCGCTGTAACGGCGGCGGAATCCACCTTGGATCGATCGGGCGAAGCCAGTCGCGACGTTTGCTGAGAGCACTCGGGCAACGCGGATCGTTCACGTTGGCGACGCTGCGGTGAGGCGAGATTACTGCCCTCGATGACCTCAGATTCGCTGGTCTCTGGTTCATCCGGTTCTAGTTCCTGCTCTTTTGTGACGGGAATCTTCGTCGGATTCTCTTTGAGCTGTATAATGATATCATCTAGCTGCTGCGCAAACGAGTCCAAATGTTCGACCGCAAGATGTTTTTCGATAACGAGGTTGTTGGCAATATCGATCGACGAATCATACTCGGTGAAATCGAATTTAAATGTTACAAGCTTGAGGTTAGGAGCGTCGAAAAGCACTTCGACAATGTTGCCTTCTAATGAGATTACTTTAAGGAAAGGTGTCCGATCTTCGACTTCGTCCGGTCCGCTGTTGGGGCTGCGTTTTCGTTTGGACTTTCGTCGAGGGCGGTCGTGTTCTGGCAGGTCAGAGTTCTCACTTGCCGAATCGATACATGAGTCGTCATGAAGCTGAAGGGATAAAAAGACATTCTGTTGACGGGCCATTGTCCCCATCTGCTGCTGCTGCGCATGCTGTGTGTTCAACACTGGAACTGGAACGCCACCGGGAAGTTCTGGCATCGCCATAAAAGCTTCCTAGAATTGAAACATCGTTTAGAACATAGATCAAAAAACAACATAGATCAAGCGTTACTAGATTGTAGATTATTTGTGAAAAAAAACTTTTTCCATTTTCATTATAAAGGTGGCGTGCATAAATAGGTAATGCATATATGCATTTGTATGTAACATTTGTGTAAAGCTCATGTGATCGACTGTGCGCAAAGTTAGATGTGATATAGTGAGTAACAGCAGATAAAAGGAGGTCTACCTATCATTTACTAGGTTTTTGATCAACTGAAAAAGTACATGTATTTATGTGAGCCACGACGCGGTCGCTTTCGTGCTTGTGGTCACCAGCAGAAAGCGCTTAGAAAAATGCTTGTAAAAGTACACCAACAAGCAAGACGCTAGAAGGTATACTTAAACAAGATTATTAGCCCTCAACAGAGGTCATTTGAAGGCTTAGTGACTTATTTAATGATCATAAATACACAGTGCAACTGGCTTGTACCGGTTGCTCAATATCGCAATACCACAATCTGGTAATTCTCCTCGCTCAGATGAAATCTTCCATCTTGACGACAAAGAGACACCATTCTCAAATCAAATCCTTTTTTGCTCTATTTCTCGTCTTAAGCGATTGACTCAATGGGAAATAAGCACACCCACCTCCTCCAGCTGTTCCTGAGCTGTCAAATTACTGTTCTGATGTTGAATTTTACTTATATTCTGTGGTGTCATCACGCTTTGAGCCTGAATAACAACGGCCGTAGTGTCCTGAACGGGTGTAGGAGTCACGGGCAACTGTGGCAGGGGTTGTGGGACAGTATTCACACTGGACAACGGTGGAACAGTCATTAGCAGGGAGGCCGGCAATAATGCCCCATTTGCATGGGCTGTGGGGTCTACAGTTAACTGCATTGACACCTCATTAATTGGGGCAGCTACTACCGGGGGGCAATCCTGGACAGGGCTTTGGTGCACGACAAGTGCAGCAATGCCCTGTGTGCATATCGTTTCTACAACCTTGTTTTCATCCACCTATATGAAGTAACATCAAGGGGAAAAACACAGTAAAACAAACTAAAGGTTAACTCTATACGGGCGCGCCTATCAGATCTCATAGTGGTGATATTAGATCGTGAGTGTAGATTTGGCACAGGCTGGTTTTACGTTGTTTGATAGGTATTTTAAGCATCGTGTGCTATTAGTGTGCTTTTTAATTATAACTCAGCTTCTCCAAATGTATGCCAAAAGTCTAGAACGGTTTTGTGCAAAGAATAATGTTAACTACAATATTTTTATTGAAATTTGTAAGCGAATCTGGCTGCATACTTCAAATCGTATAAAATACTACAATCTAGGAGTGTTGAAGCTTGAACTTGTGTTGATACAACAAGACTTGAAATTTAACGTTCAGTTGAGGTACTTTAGACGGGTGTTGGTACGTAAATAAATGAAGGATAAGATAAACTCTTCCGGAGCTAGATGGGGCCTATTTGAGCTAGGTCTCTTCTTGTTTTATTCACCTTGCTTCAATATTTTATTGAACAACAACAAGTGAAGGGCAAGTTAGGTTACAACTTGCCCTTCACATTGACCATAGTAGTACTCATATAATAAGGATAACGTTAGCATGTGGCGTAGTTTCCGTACCTCATAAAAAGAACTCTCTATGAGATACGGAAGCCGGATGTCCTGAAAAACAATGTATATATATATATATAGATCTGAATTCAGGAAATGTTATTTTTCCAATTTTTAGTATTATGACAAGAAAGAGCTTTTTTTCCTATAAATTTCACCTACAAACAAATGACAGCAGAATGTGAAGGACACAAAAAGATACGTTGCTGTTATTACGTCTATTGGCACGTCATAATAAATCTATTCTATTTGCTATTACACATTTATGGGATAAGGAATGAAAGGTTCCTTCGACCAAATTATCATTAGACATTTAGATCAAAGACTAGAGTCAGCAACTGAGCGTGAGAATGACGGGAGGACAATTTTTTTTTCAAATCTATTGATTGCCTAACCCATCAAATTTGGTTTGCTAACGCTATCGGCTCTGATCCATAAGCATAGGTAAATCCATTTTGACATGTTCAGAGACATCGCAGCCCATCCGGGGCTTTACTACTGCCTGGGCAACTGAATAAACTACCGATTTTCCTCTTGATCTTAACTCAATCAAACAGCCGTGTTATTGCTCGTGACAACATAAGGTTTATCCTACACATTCGTCAACCAGCTATTTTTTTTACTTCATCATCTTGACGCAGCCTTCTGCGCCCAGACACCGCGTAGTCAGCTGAAAGAGAAGCGTCTGCATTATCCGTTCGGTAGTTGCTGTAACTACAGATAAACCTCACAGTCAAAAATAGGTAATTGCCACGTTCTTTTTCAGTTTCCTGTAAGGACAGCAATGAAATTTCCATATGTATATATATACATACATATTTTAGGGAATTGCTTCTCGCAGCGGGCGTTTGTCATTTCGCCGATGTTAGCGCTGAAGAATCCAAAAAGGACTATCATGGCCAAGTTTGAAAACTTTATAGCCAAAAAAAAATCGTTTAAGAAGTGCAAAGTTGAATTTGGATGTTTATTTTTAGAAATGCGCGTGTTGCGACGGTCACGAAGACTTCAGGCCCGTTCTATCCTTATGGGACAGACTGAGACCATACGCCCTTCCAAGACACAAAGTTGACGCTAAAACGCCAGTAAATTAAAAATAGATTTCACATAACTCAGCGCTCTGCAAATAAGGCAGGACTACAATCGAATCCGCTATAGGTGGCGTGTTTAAATGGAGCATCCACGAATCCCGGGGTAGTACCATCGTCGTATCATTGTCGGCCACCAATAAGTGTCGCTCCTAAGTTTCTCGGAGAAAGAAGTTCTAAAAATGGCTTGTGTGGTATATAGATATTTATTTGAAAGCCTGACTGAGGCGAATAGCAATTTCATTGAATGAACACCATTGCGAAGTAAACCTTGCTCTGTATGAAAAGAAATTTAGTTTTTTGAGATCCTATATGCCATCGATTTTACTTCACTTTATACAGACAGACACGTATGCTGCATAACTTCAGACAAACCCGTCTTGCTGTTGTGCTTATGCCAATGAAAATGGAAAAGAAAGATGATCGTACGACTACTCATAAGGTAACAGTGGAAGGTTACAAGACTATACTTAGACTACGAGTACGTACGGTTAGCCTAGAAAGAAACCTAACATTGGATATGTGCCTGGATGTGCCTGAATTTCACTCGCCATCGCTGGCGTCAACCTTTAACAGAGGTAGACTAGAACCGGGCCTCTTTCTCTCTACCAATCTCACCGTTGTCTTTCTTTGACAACTCTCAGCTTTACTTGGCCTTACTTCTCAAAGAGGCGTCATTGCACATTATGGAAGAAATGATTTGATCATTCACCGCCCTCAGTGACCTGCCATAATAAGCCAACGGTGTGAAATCAAAGGGAAGCACCGATGCACGCCACTCGTGTAGGCACGATCTTGCTTCCCGCCACGTTGTGCACGCTGTGCCATGAGCGTGGCAACGTTCAAGCTACCTGACCTTGTGGCCGATGTTTGTCTGTAAACATTGGCGATGGCTATAGAAGCACTACCGGCCCTGCTGCTGAAGGTCCATAATGGCTCCGCCAACAAATCAATTGTTTGCGGCGCCACCAGTGGCAAGGCGGTCATATTGACTCTATAGGTAAAGTCATGAAGACAATTTCTCTAGGTGAAGCTAGCTAATTGTATTCGGTATGCGACACATGTTTCAGATGGCTAATCCATTTTCTAAACTGTGCCTGTTAAGAAGCTTTCCAGTCGGCCCATGATCGCTCGCTCAACGAAGAGAAGATGAAGTTCATATTACGTTTTACTACCAAAGAATGCCATTGAGATGCTATGGGAGTGTAAATGCCCATTGAAGTACTCGAAGAAGGTCGTTGCAAGGACAAAACAAGCGTCTGCCTACCAAGTCAGAGAGTCGTAATATCCGTACGTGTACAAACATGTAAAATATTTGGCTATACTAAGTACCCATGTATACCGACAAGCCGATGTTAAACTAATACGCGTCACTTGACAGACTTTAGTAATTTTAGTGTTATACAGTATCTCTGAGAAATAGACTACACGTTTACTTTTCCATAGGTTAACTGTTGTGGGTGAGAATGATTAGTAGATCGCTCTCGACCTCAGCTTGCTAACCAGAAGAGATCTATATAGTTCAAGAACATCTCGCTGAAAGGTTCTGTAGGTAAACAAACAAGTGGATAACACACACCTGATGGGGCAATAGTTGCTGGACGTTCGTCATCGTCGGTGCGGCCGACTGTGACGCCAATTCGGCCTGCGCAGCCATCGGCCCGCCTTGCTGCTGCTGCTGCTGCTGTTGCTGCTGTTGATGATGATGATGACTGGGTAATGTTGTTAGAGTAGCAGCGTGGTTTTCGACGTCATGCGTTGTACCGGGTGTGGTCGTCATCCCAGCCATATTGTTTGTTGTGACCGATGAAACAGTGGAATGAATTGGTGGTCGAGCCTGAAAGTGTTGTCTGTCTCTGACCATCGAGGCTACCTGATTGCGGATCAACATTGAGACTAGTCGAACATCTTCCTCTCCGATAATACCTGTTCATGAACTCGCAGTTAGGCGTAATATACAATACATGGTAGTAAATCGTGATCCCTGGTTAGTCCAGGTACAATAGAACATGTTTAGACACCTGACAAAGTCACGATTAATGCAGTTTTAGTAACTGACCATGCGGGTCATGGTAATCAGACATTTCAGCTAGGGCGGTTATATCATCAATAAATTTTGACGCGGATCAAATGTTCAGTTGAACAAACTCACGATCCCGATGACCATACTCTAGACAATATTTCGTCGTCGCACAGATAGCTAGAACATTGAGGTATAGACTGCTAGGAAAACAGACCGATGCAGGTGAAAAAAGAAAACTCAGATTATCGCAGAAGTTTGGCTGCCCATTTGGCCTAAACCAAATGCGCAGACCTAATGCAAGCAAGTCACTGTACCTACTATGAGCACCAAAATCGTTGCGATAAGCACTCGAACATTTTTTTTTACTACGGAGCTGTTTCCTATGCATCTGAATGACTGACAATGGGAAGGCCAGCAGACTCCTGTGGCGCTATTACCGACAGTATTATCTCAGAGTTGCCGAACGGTCGTACTAAACAATACAGTCGCAATCGCTGAATCTAATATTAATATGAAGGTCATGATGAAAAGTGTCGTTAAATGTCTATGTAACAGAAACAGCATCTGAGAACGTCATGCGTTAGTTCGAAAATGACATGGGAACCGCTTTTAAAAACGAAATACCAATATGAAAGCTTTTACTGAAGGATGCGCTTACGATAAAAGGTCATCGTGCGTGTACCAACAGGACGCACCCATTTGATTGGGGCAAATCTAGTTATCAAATGAAGTTACTGGCGTTTAACAGATGCATCTACGGGTAAACTAACCTGTGAGCGTGGACATAGCTTTGGCAACTTCGTCAGCCGTATCGATGTCCATGTCAAAATGAAACTGGATAGCTTCATTCTCCTTATGTTTATCCTTGCGTTTCTTCGGATCAAGGATGCGTACACGCATGTCAAGCTTCGAATTTGTTGAGCTCAATGTTTTTTCGCGGTCACAAAATTCGACCTGTTGAGAAAAGACGAAGATGAATTAGTATTTCTGCAGCGAAATGCTAGAGCTCACACAAAAATTACGTCCATAATGATAACAAAAATGACGAGAATAACGGTGATCATTCCTACGGCTTGCCTTGATACCCAGATCGTCCTGGAAGAAGTCCATATGCAACAATTCCTTAATTGTAGGTCGTTCAGCCCTATTTAACCTTATACATTGTCCTATGATATCCTTCAGTTCAGGAGATTCCACCTGAAAACGCACAAGATCAACATTTTATTGTTAGTGGATTGCATTAGAGTTAGCACAATTTGTGGTGTTTAAAGAATAAAGCTCAATACGTTGACTAAGTCCTTATCCAGCTTATCAGGCCTATGAAAAAAGTCCTTTAATAAAGATCTAATCTTTTCTTGCTATTAACGTATGAAAGAACGCATACTAAAATCAGCATACCTCATACCGAAGGCATTTCATCCTCATTGATTATATTAGCCCCTAATGTAAGTTGTGAGATGCATATTTTGCGCCCCTTCGTTTATTGCACCCCGTTGGAGGAATTACCTTTTATGCCCACAAAAGCGTCTATTTGACACAAATGTGACCTATATAGGTGTATGAATAAGCGTATAGATTATAGAAAATGCCTGAACATGATAACAACAATGACGAGAACAGGTTTTCACGAAGGTTATATTGCGCTTGTGCCAGTCATAAACTCCTAAGTCTATTCTTTACCGAAGAGCAATGAAAGGCAGCTTATATTGTGAGCATAACAGTATGTTGCATGTGACAGCATCCAAGTTCTGCATGCAAATGTGGCATAAACGGGTGAAAAACTGACAACTTGTTGAAGAGGCTACGATTCGGGTTTATAACGAAATCTCGAAAAGGACGAACAAAAGTTAGGACAGTTGTTCTAACGTTTACATCTACTCCTCTGCCAGAATCAATCTCGTAGAGACACTACAGGCAAAAATAAGGGGCAAACCGCTTTTTTGTATCTATTTGATATAACCCAATCGATCGGCTGTCAACTCAGACATAAATTCCGGTTCCAGCAGTATGAACATTTAAAAAGAATCCCCGTAGTTTAATGTGAACTAGCACGCTTTGCCACAATCTGTAAGGGTATCCTCGAAATAGCTGACAACAAACGCAAGTGCAACATGTTTCTCATAGCTGCGACGAATAGTCCTGGCCCAATCCAATGGGCACATCTGTTAGGAGAAGCTTTTCCTTGATACGCTGTCTCGTGGAGATTAAATTCTAAACTTATTGGCAAAATTGCTAGACACCTTCGTTCTGCTTGAGCACAGAAGCAACGGAAATGAGATTGTTTCCGTTTGTTTTTCTTGTTTTTTTCTCTTTTTGACAACTTAGTACCCAGGAAAAGGCCTGCATTTTTAGATACGTATCTTTGGCCGCTATGCGCCAGCTTGCACGCCGTTGACCTTTCAAGATTGACTTGCAACTTCGATACACGCCAGATCAAAGTACAGATAATAACCAATGGTAAATGCTAAAAAGTGAAGATGATGCATTGTTTCGAGACATACTCTAAGGTGCTAGCAAAGTACTATAATACGTAGGCGGAGATTACACAAATTTTTACTATGCTCATTTTCATGTATGTTTATGTGTTCACCTATCTGTAGAGTTTGCTCAAAGATGCAGGTCAACAAGATGTAGTCGTATCATTTGGTTTTAGGTCGAATAATATATTAGTACAAACGTGTACGCATTGATTCACTCGCTCAGCCTTCTCATGCTTTTTTTGCGCCCAAGACCGGTGAGGTTGTTGACGCTCAAGGTCGACTAGAATCTAGAACTTAGCATTTGTTGTTACATCAGTGCGAACCGCCGTCATTTTACACGCCTTCCTTGTACTTTAATTATTATAACCGCAGATCTTCCCATCTGTAGACCAAGAAGGTAGCCTTGGTCCATCAGCTTGCTAAGAGGCAGCCCTCTCTGCGATGAAGTCTGACTCAGCATGAAAGAGAAGACGTGTTTGCAGTACTAAAGATGAGCCCTGAAGCCATCGCTTGACAACTTCAAGCGTCACTTGGCTTCGTTCAGCCGTGTCTATTTGCTAACAGCTGAACTGTAATGCGCCATAGCTCTGTTTCATGTCGGCCGTCCTACTGGGCAGAAGTAAAGCAGTGATCTCAATCGACCGCAGCATCTCATAATGATATTGACGGCTGGGGCAAGATCTGATGGCGTTCTTTACTTTACGAGTACTTGTGGAAAAGCCTAGCTGGTATCGGGTAGTCATTGCGGGCAGCCGCGACAACGCTTAGCATGACGCGCAATTACGGCGAAAGCCTCTCGCAGCACATGTGCGTCGGAGGCGAACATGAGTGTCAATTTCAGCTAACCGAACCTCATTATTCTGATCGCAGTAGAGCATCTCTGATAATTCTCTGAGTTAGATAATGGTCAAGTGGAGGAACAACGACCGTCTCAATTCTAAATGTTCAATGTACGCTGAAACAGAACCAAGGCGTTTGCATATTTTAAGGCTAGCAGTGTCATTTTACAAGAGCACGATAATATAATAGTATGAAATTTCGAAGCTACCAAGGACCTGGCTGCAGATCTTTACCTAGTTTTCTACTAGGGGCCAAGAAAGTGTTATGGGCATATAAACGCGGTTTCCTTATTGACGAACCTATAATTCACTATCGTATGTATTCACTTACTTTATCGAAGCACTGGGGACGAGTTCCGCTCGTGACCTTTTTATAGATCTGCGCGGGGCCGGAACACTCGGCATATGGGTACTCTGAGGTAGCCATCTCTAACATACACATCCCTGTAAAAAGATAAAGTATTAAATGCTATTCAGTGTAATTACTACAAAGAATACGTTACTATAAAGTAAACCATAATTTATCCCAAACATCATGGCATACAAGAGTCATAATCGCAACTAGACAGTTTCAGTGATCCCAACAGTGGGCAAAAAAAATGCGCAATATTTTTATGAAAGAACCTCTGGGGCAGCTAGCCTCAACGAAAGCACGTAGCAATTAACTGTGCACGACCGTACAAAGCATTCGGATGAAGCAATTTTAGATTACCAAAACGCAAAATAACAGATCTTTCTAATGATTTTAATGCCAATTACACATTGATAAATTGTCGACATCAGCAATATTTGGAGTAGTTTATAATAACTGTAAAAGTTAAAGTACGTTGATATAGATGTTTTGATCTAACTACGGTAAACATTTTAAGTTAAAAACAGCTGCCTTCAATTCGTAGCCTTCAAGGTAAGATTTTATAGGAACGATATTCAAATCAATATCAACCGATTTTATATTTTTGCAGGCAGGTCGCTAAAAGGCCTAGCGGTTATCGTG
This sequence comes from Varroa destructor, assembly GCF_002443255.2. Taxonomy (NCBI): domain Eukaryota; kingdom Metazoa; phylum Arthropoda; class Arachnida; order Mesostigmata; family Varroidae; genus Varroa; species Varroa destructor. The sequence continues at coordinate 14,968,418 of NW_019211456.1, forward strand.
TATACTACTACGGGGCAATTTGTGTCTCGTTCAAAATTAGGGATATATTAAGCTTCATCAGGAAGTCTTGAATATCATCCCGGTTTCAAGACTTGAGCCCAAGTCGCTTACACGGTTGAGTCCGCGTTTGCGCGCTTGAATGGCTTCCATTTCGAACTATTCCGTTTTTGTTCATCCTTTTGCGAAACGTGCAGGGTATATAGCAAATAATCTGAATCTAGGCACGATGATATAAATCATGATTCTCCGCTTGAGTGGAATAGTCGAAAAATTACTTAGACCAGGCTTTAGTTGTTCTAAGAGAAAGAAGCCGAGTTGGCCCGAACAGTTGATGCCCTGGCCTTTGGGACAATCGCAGATAGATAAACCCTATTCGACGCTAAGGGCGCTAAACTTCTTCTCGAGTGGAGAAGAACAGTGGCAACATTGGGTAATATACGGCATTGCCGTAACGAAAAAAACAGACACTAATACCGGAGTAAATACATGGATACCGAGGAAGAGACCCGAAGGTCCGTGTCTGACAAAAAAAAACAAAATGAGTGAAGACCATTTATCGCACCGCACGTGACCGCACTGGCTAAATAGCTCTTACTTGCACCGTAGCGGCGTGAAGACCTGTGTTTGTTACTCACGCCTTTCATCTAATTGAGTGACATTAAACCCGCTCGCTTAGAAAAATGATGTTGCTGCTGCTTCAAGAAGGCATAATGTCGTATTAACTCATCGTTGTTTAACATATAAATGTTGCGTAATATTTTTCTATGAAGCAGTTTGATCTAAAAGAAAGTGGTGAACAAGGGTGAAGCCTTAAAGATGGCCACTTATTACAAACGAAGCATAGGATATCGTTTTACGTTCGTTTGACAAAATCAGGACAGTATAGGAGCCTACTATTGCGGAACTCCGAATTGGATGACTACAAACTGTAATCATGTCTGTTTAACGTAGTCTAGCAGCATTCACTGTAGAGGTAAAGCTATTTCAAAAATTGCGTAAGATTAGTCACAAGGTCCTAACCAAGGATAATAAAGTATTTGTTCTAGGCTCACACTGCATGTAGTTAATTTATATAGTATTCACAAGCAATCCATCACTTTACAACCTTTACTTGACTGTGTACGTAACCAGGTCTGTCCTTCAATTCTCTGTTCTTCGTTCGTTGCATCCTCCAGGTGCAAAATATTTAACAGTCCAAATAGGAACGCCAACCTCTCGCAGATACGCAGAGGAATAGGGCTCGATGAAACTAAAGTGTTCAACTATGCATAGGTAATAAAACAACAAAATTCAACAAAGACAGGATTGCCCTATCCATGTGGAACACAGATACGATTTATCTAACACTGTATCATAAATGTGATTACAGTGAGGCCATTTTTGTGTTAATTACTTCACGGAAGGTACAGCTGTTTGAAGGGACCAGCCTTAAACGCCAAAAATACTTGTAAGTGCCCCAATCAACAAACGGCACTTCTGTCGAGCTAATTTCTTCGTAACATCGTTCGTTCAGAGATTATTGTTGTAGAAAACAAAAAGACTCATTTAAAAAAAGCATTTGCAATTCTTACAAGTTAGGTTTTGATAATTATTATAAAGCTCATAGACACTATACTGAAATCTATAAAGCAGGTCAAAAATCAAACCAAAATCCATATGTATCTAAATACCTATAAGAGCTTCACTGTTTCCAGTTATTTACTTACCAAAAGCATATACGTCAACGGATTCGTCGTAGTGTTCCTCGTACATCTCCGGAGCCATGAATTCGGGGGTGCCAATCACAGACTTGGCGAAACTCCGGTTTTTTAAGGTCGCTAGCCCCAAATCACCGATCTTCACCGATCCAGTAGTGCCTATGACAATTTTTGTTCAATATGAAACGTAAGTATTTTATGTATGAGGTCAAAGGTTTACTAGGTTTTTGAGTTAGGGCAAGCGCAGCTACGTTCAGTTGTAAGCCAACTTCAAAAGCATGCTTTCTCATAGAAACAAATTGGCCATTGTTGGCAATTGCTTGTAGTCGATGTGGCATGGTATCTTCAACTGTTCATTGTTTTTCGTTGTTCAAGTAGCAAATGCGAGGACATCGTTCGGGACGACTTCATGGCTTGACTTCATATTGAAGTTCATTTCCACATAAATAATATTTCTTAACCAGAAGCAAAGGCTTAAATGTACTGAAACTGAATCTAACACCTAACTGATAGTGCAGCGGGCAACGATAGAAAATACCTGTGGATCCATGCCAATGCGAGAACATTATTTGGCGGATGTTACAGAATATGTTACTGGAAGTTCTGCTGAGGAAATTGTTTTTCTTTCGATCATTGCATATAGATTTCCCTGTTCGTACCTAATAACTCGTGAACGAGTTAGCCACTATGAGTATTTATAATTTCCGTCTATATACACATAAGCCGTAGAACCATTGAACTGCAGTGGCCATCTTTTGTAGCTTGTATAACTGTTCTATTTATTTAATCGAGTTGCCGAACGCGGATTGTTCGTCGAGTATTGATTCAACAGACTGATGAAAACGCAAATATGTTCAGTAAAAGGGACGTATTTATGTCATAGTTACTTCGTAAAAAAACGTTAAGTTTTTAAGTAAGGTAAGTAAAAAACTAACCAGTGATAAAAATGTTGTCACATTTAAGGTCTCGGTGTATGATAGGCGGCTGTCTCGAGTGCAGAAACATAAGACCCTTCAAAATCTGGCGACACCAGCTTTTGAGCACTTTGATATTGATCTTTTTAAATCTCCGCAGATACGTTTTAAGGGTGCCCGACGTCATGAGCTCAGTGATGAGTACGACAATCTTGCGTTTGTTTGACGTTGTATCCTCCCAACTATCGAAGAACCGTACAATGTTTGGGTGTTGTAGCCCTTTCAACATTTCCGCCTGAAAAACGTAATTTTAGTGGTAAAAAACCTAATCACTTGGTAAACGAAAAAATGTATACTCTACTCAACCGTTTTCTAAAAATGGCCTCGCTTGATTATTAAACATCTCGAAACAGGATTTACAGTTTTAGATGAAGTCATTTATCATTCGAGACCTAATATTTAGTTTGGTTTAAAAACCTTATTAAGAATTAAGTTAGTAAATTTTAAAACCACATCTAGAACATCCTGAAACAAACGGCTCAATGCACGGCCACTGCTAACTCTCCAATCGAAGACTTCACGCACTTTCTGTCCAATTGAAATTCACACGATACGTAGCGAATACTGATTTCCCCATACCGTGTCAAAACGATATTTTCCGTTCATGAAGATCATTTCTCCTTTGTCTATTTCGGTTCAACTAAACAAACACTCTTCCAACTTGTTTTCCTGAATGGATCTTCTCGAATTCATCGTGTGCGGCTACCTTGGTTTATTCGTTCGCTCTGAAGCACTTACCCATGGCTTGTTTACCCCACTCTCTAATTTAAACTCGCCCTTCAATATAAACGTAACATCGTCGTCTGTCATTTGCTTGATTCAATTCGTTTGAAAACTTCTGCCGCGTAACATTTTGACAAAACCAACCTCAAAAAAGGACGGTGGTTTACTAATTATTTCTAAAGGCAAAAAATTTCTGATCGATCTGCCAGCGTCATAGACTCATGCCTCATAGACAGTTGCATAGACTCATAATAATAGATCTAAATTAGTAAAGCGGCTGTAGTTATTTACGAAGAGATAAAATCGAGAAACAATATCTGAGCGAGACAACGGAGTAGGGACATAGGTGCACAAGTTAATTTGAGGAAACCAGAGGACTATGAGCGAATAGAGTTCTATAGAGAATAAATTCTGCGAACAACTAGCGCATTCGACTGCCTTTTCATTGACAACCGCGGGAAGAACTTTAAGCCCAGAATTGGCATAAGCGTGCGCAAAGCAGATGACACGTGCACGACCGCTGACGCGGAGGGGCGCCTGAAATTTGGGAAGCGGAATCCCACCGCTAAACAGGCTCCCTTTCGAGAAGAACAAGTCTAGGTGTTTCGCTAGCTGGCCTGACTCTTCTAAATAATAGACTATGTGAAAGCGGACGTTCTTTCCCTTCAGTAAAGGCAGTAACCTGTAACAACGACGTCAAGGTGCACATGACTATGATAAAGAAGGATTCTAACAAACCATATTCTATACTGTATAGTAAAGCTTCCATCGCCGTATTCCATCGTATTATCATCGCAGACGGAACATTACTTTAATATTGTAAACCATGCAGATAACCTATTAACATTACGACGGCGTGCATAAGATCTAAAATCTCATAATAATGTCGTTGTGTCGCTGACCTAATGTTAGCAGGGGAACCTGACGATTCTGCGTATTGCCTCGAAGATTACAGACGACGCATCTTGTAATGAGGCATATATACCTCAAAAAACTACGTTCAGCTACGGTCGTCACTGCGGTGGTATACCGACACGTCGCGTTGGACAACAGTCGTATAATTTTAATGTACAGATATTTGTGTATGTCCATAAAGGTCACAAACTGGAGCTTACCTCCTCCTTGAAGCGCTGCCTTTCGGCCTTACTGAGCCTTTCCTGTAGCTCGCACCAAGCAACGGCAACTCCTGTCGAGATGTCCAGGCCCTTGTAGACCGTCTTAAAGCTTCCTCGACCTGTTCGGCGGTAAGGTGTACTACAAATTAACCATTCTAGATCATTACACGCAATATATGCTATTTATTTATGTAAAAGTTGTTTTTACAAATTATACCGTTCAATTGTTATTAAATTGGCACATCTTAAATTAAATCTAAAATTAATCGTAAAATACTCAAGGGAATCTATGCCATTATGGCAGGACGTAAATCTTATCCAATGGGTAATACTAAAAGACGAAAGGTAATTTTGTTCATAGCCTACTTACACTACAGTTGTACCTAGAAATGCATTGAATATACTCACTGTCGATAGTCTTGCTCTTAGGTTTAGGGCAATTTTATATAGTGTTGACAAATTTGACATAGTTACTTTCAGTTTTATCTCCTACCACTTTAGGGTTCCATTTCAATATCTTTTAATGTAACTGGTGAACACTTCTCATCGTTTATAAAGATATATACCGATCTCCTCTTCGAATTTCAGGAAGCGTCCGTCTGGCGAAGTTGCCCGGGCCTTTACGTTGACATCTTCGTTGTCGGTCAGGTTAGCAATTGCTGGCAATTGACTGGGATCGACCACCTTCATGTCGTCATCAGAGAGTAGTTAGATGTTGAATGTATTTATACTCCACTCTAATAATGACTTAATTCAATGACCACCACTTTGCTTGTGAGCACCTTTTCGGCTTTAGCAAAGCGAAGTTGAGCAAAGCGAACTCTTATTCCATAAGAGACATTTTTTTGTATTGGGGGATATCGTTTGCAATCAGCGCCTCAGACTTATTTAGTTCTAACAGAAGGCGTGACGCCATTCACCGAAAGTTCGTCACCCATTCAACACTGACGCTTATCGATCCCGCTATTACGGATAAGGATACAAACGCCTCCATCTGGACGTCAGATCTCATCGTAAAACTAAATCAAAGAAGAATAGCATTTCTTAACAGTATCATGCATTGCGACATCATCAATTAGCTTTCGAATTATCTTTCATCGATATATATATATATATACGAGACCTTTCACACAGTTAGTTGACAGGTCAACAGGTGTACAGCGTTGATACTGACATAATTCAAATTGCCATCGTTTCTACCTTAAGCTAATATAGCTTACCTGCTTGTCCATCACGGTATGTAATGTAACCATGTCCATAGCCAAACCTGGAAGACCTGGCAGAACTTCTCCTGACTCCTCGTCTCCGACACAACCCAAAAGCCTAACGAGAAAGTTTATCGCAAACAATAATAAACAGATATTTAACTCTGTGTTCTGCGAATTATATATGACAAAACTAATAAACTAAAAATCGTTCTTAAAAGCTATCACAGTAGTACAAGAACAACGCTGCCTGCAATTTGCATATCACAGCTGGCGCTGAGTTGCTTTATATGATGATTTATGAAGTACTATGGGATCGGACGGTGTAATTATATTTTCTAACTTAAAACACGTGTCTACCTGCAACCTCTAAGACACTTAAAGATCAGTTTTTCTTTAGGTTTTTATGTAGAATAGCTGCAGAAATAGAAAGAATTCACTAAAGTTATACAACGTCCCTCGATAGAGAACGAAGACTTAAAATTTCGAAGTTTGGGTAGCCAAAACACAAAGAAGACAGAATTTTTTCTAAATAGGCCACCTACATTTGTGTTATGCAGTGACACGGATGTATAAACGTCTTCAATATTAAAGATAGCTTCTATTCGTATCTATGTAATCTGTTTGCATGGAGCTTTCGTTTGGAACCTGCTTCAAATCTCTACAAAAATGAACAACCAGTTATTTAGGTCGTTTTATCAAGCGTTAAACCTTAAAAACGATTTGTGGAGTAATGGCTTCTCTTGTTTTTTAAAAACTTCCTTTTCCCACTTACCACGCGAAAAGAAAATCTAAGAGAACCTTCCACCTGGTACATTTGTATTTTCGTGGAAAATTTTTGTGGAAAAGGATGTATTTCCGACACCTTCTGAATTATATATTTCGACGAGATCAGGTGCCTGAAAATAGTTTGCCAACTTTGAAAGGAGTATCCGGTGAAAACGTTTCCTAAGATTACTAATTATTTATGAACACGGGGTCATAGCTTTGAAGACATCTATTATTTCTTACAATACATAACTGAAAGAACATTTTATTTTTATGTTTACGTTCCTGCGTTACGCTATGTTATTTGAGTAACGGATCGTGCCAATTTAATATCAGGACTGCACAGATCATTGTTTAGAATAGTATCGAATTCATCGCAAAATTAGCCGAAATAGCAAGGTCAGTGTCAACAGCCTAAAGCAACAGACGTTTATAAACAAGACTTGCCTACAAAACCTTATATTCATCACGTCGTCGTTGTCGTTATCGTCTACCCAAAGTTTTTCGCTTTCATGCTGTGGAAAGAGGTGCCCTCGATGCACAGAAACAAACACACTTCAAAGGGAAAGCACCAAATGCTTCTATTCCAGAATCGAGCGCTCAATGCTGTTACCATAAATTATACTACAAGGGTTAAAGAGCTGCACAGCTTCTGCTAGCCGCGACACGTGAAGGGGTCTGCTGCCTGTTAGGTCTTCTCTCGGAGGCATAATAGTAACAGTATTAATAGAGTGGCAACAGTGGATTGAACTCGAGACCGCCAGGAAAAATCGAAGCGACCGCATTCGAGGCCTTACCTACCTTCCTTTAACTGCCCAACCTCTCCATTCTACCTGTCTGTGATCCTGAGATCGCTTGCCGCATCTAACCGCGGCATAGAACTAACCCTGACAATTAGTTGTACGACCGATTGAAAGAACCAGGAACCCGATAACGCGAACCGTACTCGCCAAGAAATGGCAGTTTGTCTAAGAAGCAACAGCGCTAGACAATGTAGGTAGCAGCAAGTACTATACTTTGAAAGCATTGTCTAAAGTCTACGCCACTGGACGCGGAACGCATCTGTCTGCTGCATTAATTTATACTTGCTAACATTGCAAATAGGTCCTTGGCTTACACCTCCTACTTTATCTCATATAGATTAATAGCGCTGTACAATAGCCCTCAGGTTGTGTGATTCACATGAATATCCGGAATTGCTCCTCTTCGCGCATTTCTTGCGGGGCCTACACTTCGACGACGGTTCTCCTCGACGTGATGCCGGAACTAGCAACGGATCAACCGAGGCCAATAGGCACATGTCAACACAAGCAACCCTGCTCATACACGCACGAAGTAGGCTTTCCGAATAACTCCAAGAACAGCTGCTCATAAGAAATTATACAAAGCAGTATTTTTACCAGTATCTACTGGCTGGCCAAGACCGCCTACTTCTAACACCGGTTTCACAATAAAAAATCCAGGTACATGGACAGCAAAACTTGGACTTGCTAGTTTGCTTACCTATTTACAATGCTCTACGCGGGACGAAATAGAGACAATGAGTGAGTAATTGGTTGCCTGCTATTGTCGCTACATTTGCGACGGTGTGTCGATATCGGACGCGCTGGACGTTAGACATTGGAAGATGATCCGTTACGCGATGCGGGCGTACCGCTGTCGCTAACCGCTCTGCAGCATTCTGTACAAGTTGTGGCCATCTTCCCTCGCTCCTGCTCGTTGACTGGAAGACCGCGTCCGTTAACTCAATCGTACGCATTGCGTCGTACGAGCAGCAACAATGATTTACTGGTAACATCCCCTAATCAGAGCTCATCGAGGAGATCCACCAGCGGGCATCGCTACCGGCACCGCTGAACGCGTGGAGAGTCTTCCACAAGATGGCCGATAGCCAACAATGAATATGTTGAAAATCAATTGTTGATATAATTGTCGGAAACGAAAGTTACTTCGGAGCGAGCATAACACTTCATCTACATTTTACGTCCCTACAAATCGTCCCAATGTCCTTGACCATAAGACCCGAGTGTGATATTATTTATCGCGAATAATTCATAAGCTTTGGCACTGTTTTGGAACTATGTTACCCCATCGTCTCTTCCGAAAATGGCTTGAGGCTTGATGGTACAGTTTCATGGTACACACTTAGACAATTCAATAGTTTTATTAATACAGCAAGTGGTGGGGTACTATTGATGACGAAAACTGACATATGTATCCTGAGAGCCTGAATGAGGTCTTTAGTCTATGGGTGTAAGGGTACAGAAATGGAACACGTCAGAGAAAATTCTAAATTTATTTATTTATTTCTTCCTGTCACTGACAATTTACAACGGATGTTTTTCAGATTAAATCGAATACTCCCGTCTATGCTATTATGACATTAAATTAAATAATTAATTAGAAAATTATCACAATATCTGTTTCGATTTTAGAGAAGCCCGTGTTTGATTTGTTTGCTGAAAATTAAAGTATGGAAAATGAGACATGAGACTTTACACATCTGTATAACTTCTATAATTACAAAAAATGTGCTCCACACTGTGGATTAATCAAAATCTCTGCTAGGCAGACCTCAGAGGTCCAGTGGGAAGATTCCTTTACATCGAAGATGTATGACGATAATCGAATGTACGTTTCTAAAACCGACCGTACCACAACGATCTGAACACAACGACCATCGCATGACTCTAAACCTACTCGTTCAGCAAAATACTTCTCGGAACAAATAAAAGCACGTTAATAATTACAATGAAAATACTAATCTGAGTAATGCCCTTGTATGCTGTAATCAGACACAATCCTCCTAACATTTCTGTATAACTGAGGAAGACAATAATATTGAACTTTGCCTCACAAGAATCAATCGTCACTTCCTCAATGAGCATTCCTAAAATCTTCGAGATGAACGCACTGCATAAGCATTGCCTTAATAAAGACCACAAAAAAAAGAAACTATTTTATAGCAAAGCTGGTTTGAACTGACAGAATAAACGGGTAAACTGCTTATAGGAAACATATATTTCTGCAGAACTAATATACCTACTTTTTGATTTAGACAAAAAGAGCTTTATAACTTTATATAACAGCGAATGTGTACTGACAACTTTTTTTTTTCAAATACCATGTTTAGCTAAGGGGACTACTTACCGATAAAAATAAATTAAATCTCAGCAGCTTATCGTAAGTTATCAAGGTTGGAGTAAGAGGATACTTGATGGCCAGTAAAATTTGTTTTTTTAGATTAAAAGATAAAAAAAAAAAATATTATTTTTCGTTAATATACATTATGCCCTTTTCTCTCTAATCAGATATAGAATATCCGTATGCAAAACTGTGTTATTCTTTACAGTGCCAGGAGAACATTTCGTCGTTCCGTTTATAACGTTATCAGCAACCAAATTAATCCAGTATGAAATCCGTATGGTAGCGCAGGCCCCGTTAGGTTTAACACGTCTCAGTCGTTTGATGGATACTGATCCGTCGGCAAGATTCGTCCGGCGGGAGCAGGCCAATGTGAGCTTGAAGGCTCCGCTTCTTTCGAAGCTATGCAGATAAAACTAGAAGCTCGTAACACTAATCCGTTCCAAACTTAAATAGAACTACCTTATGACATATTCAAGTACTTGCTAGAAGGCTAGAAAAAGGCTACGACAATTGGTATTGGGCAGTGTTGGGAATGTTTTGCAATATGTGGGATACGGAACTGCCAAATGGATGCATCTAAAATAGCCTTTCCAATATTTCCACACACAAGCTTTTTACAGAGCTATATTCCCTATCGTATAGGTGCTGGGTTTCCTATGAAAAAATATAGGCCGTTCTATCCGATTAGCTACATATTTCACTGAGCCTGACAAACTGCCTGTCCTACTTGATCCTGTTTAAACTGACCAGTATCATTATATTTAATGTTTGTCAATTTGCCGAGAACGGCTCATTAGCCAAACGCTTCGTATCTTTGCAGGACAACTTCTTGAAGTTATTCTATAAAATTCGTTTCAACAAAATCTTTTCGAAGCGCCTACAATGAAGATACTGTATAAACTCTTATATTTATTTAATGTTGCCCCCAAGCCTCAGAAGGCTGTAGGACTACGTAGAAGAACCAGGGTAATAGCCATAGCCCAAGGAACTAGTCATCTAAATTTGCTTTCTTAAACAAAGCCAAACATTTTCAGGTCGCTATTGAGAAAAATTACACATTAAATTCTACCCGTATTATTTTTGCCAAATCGTTTTATCGTATACACACTGCAGTCCTTTGTTCCTTGTTCTCTAACTATATATATATATATATATATATATATATATATTCGAATGGCCGCCACCTGATTACAAAAATTAATCCGAAACACGTTAACATTAGTGTTGTAGATTAATTTTGCCATAGAGGAATATCTATGGCTAGGAATAGCTATGCGCCTGAAGCTCAACGATCTTACGAGGCCAGATTTTATAACGAAATTTATGCCAAACGTAGCTGTGTGGTACTGAAGAGGCAAGGTGAACGTGTAAATATATAGTTTTCACATACTTCGTCTTATTATAATCAGAACATTTATCCTAATAGACAGAATAGTATCATAGGAGTACGAAACGCAAGAACATTAGATGAGAGTGTTATTTCCCGCATGGTTTTTACGAAAAAAAAAAAAAAAGGTCAGTTTTACGATGGAAGCTTATATTCGAACGGATAACTTCTCTTCGTTTCCCGGACGGCTCATTCATTTTTCATATCGAAAATTTTAGCCTCCGAGTGATTGTCTAACAAAAATGACTAATACAAGTGTCTGCAGCTTTATGTCTCTTGGCCTGCATAAACCTTCATATATTTGGTTCATCGTACCCGTGCGCTCTGCGCCAATCAGGCTGAATGGGGCGCGCTTGGTTTAAATGTGCCCGTTTGTCGAGCAATCTATATAACAGACGCACATACCCATATCATGCTTACAACTTCCTTAGGTGCTGTAAATGAGATCACTGTGTAACCAGATAAAAGCTTGTACATCGCACGAAATACTCAAAGCGTCATGTGTTTTGTCTAATTGCACCATCAATCTATATTTCAAACCTAAATAAATTCGAAGAACCATTTACCATGAACGCATAACAGTTACGAAATTGGTACGGTAAAAAGTCAAGTAACATAATCTGGATTTCATTGGACATCGCTCGACAAAAGCGGCGTTATCATGAAAATTCAGTGAATAAGGAGAGCTGCAAAAATATTAGTATATAGCGAAACCTGGACCTGCCGTTTCAACAGAATCGCACGCGGTCAACATCAGGTGAATCTATTTACTTAACGATTGGATCAATTTCTGAATCAAAGGCATCAGAGTCCAGGGTCAGATAGAGTTTCTAACTGTAAACATCCCAAGGAAAGCCGAAAGGCTAGAGATTGCGGGATACGTCAGACCGAACTGTCCGATATATGTTAGACAAAATGTTGATATTGATCTGTGAACAAAAGTTCTCCCTTTCTATTCACTTATCATTCAGCAATATAGTCGAAAAGACGGGTCCGCCGCTAGGCAGATCTGGTACTGGTGATAACGTTAACCACACACAATTCAAATTACCCAATACCACCAATGCGACACAGTAACAAGATTAGGACATACACCATATTAGTCCTAATGCGTTTCTCGCAATACATGTAACCGAAACTATAGTCAATATTATTATTTCTGCTACTGCAGTTACTACTAACCTGTTATTACGAGCTCCATTGCTGCTTCCGTGATGTAGATTATTCGTTTCGTCATTTCCATTACTGCTGCCATTTGTGGCGTTTAATCCGTCTGCCTGAGTGCTTTCATCCTGCATTTGGTGACTATTGCTACCGGGGCCGCTGCGTGGACAGGCTGCGAGCAAGCCCTCATCGCGCATGCGAACTTTTCGCGGGGATACCGCTCCTGGACGAGAGCCATCGCCGGAGACCATCAGCCGGGAGCTAGATGGCGTACGGCGTTTTTCTGGCGACGTCGGACTTCTGACTTCGGTAGGTGTTGGTGTCGTTTCACGGGGCGACCTCCTCTCCTGCGAGGAGACCAGCCGCCGGGGCGGAGGCCTCGGCGCCCCCGATCCGCCCAGGGAGGTCTTCTGCGGGCGAAGGATGGAAACCCTTTTGCGTGGCTGTTGATGTTGGTGCTGGCCACCCTCAGGTGTCATGTGCCCCTGATTCGTGCGCAGCGAACTTCGGACTGGTGCTGGCGGAGGCGGCGAAGGTGATAGCGCCTCCTTGTCAGGCGAACGACGCATCATTATTTGTGGATCAATTCGCTCGATAAAATGCTTACTGCTTGACGATGGGATCGCGGTGCTTACAGATAATTGGTTACCATTAAATCGACTTTTCACCTTTAGGATTGAACAGACGGTAACAAAATGTTTTGACCCTCCAACTAAAAGTACACCGCGACCTACACGCACCAGATCACTCACAGTTACAAGATGGTTCTATCAAATCTGGTTCATCCACTGAACGCACACCAGCACGAGGGCGCACGATACCGGCTTAAGAGGTTGGCACAGGCGTTGATTGACTTCTGTTAGTGAGAACGGGCGCAGTTTTCTCCCTTGCAAAAACAAGATGATTTAGCAAAAACCTTCCAGCCTCTGACAGGGAATTCCAAATAATAGTTAAGCGTATAGCCAGGATTCTTGTTAGCAATTATTACCGGCGGTGAAAACGATTCGTATAAATATCGATGTATAAAGGGTAACGTCGCCTAACGACGCCCATTGCGTGTTTGTTGTTGTGGGCGACTATATGTTGTTATTGTTATTACTGTGGTGTTATGATTCTTGGTGACATAGGTGGTAGAACAATGGCGGTTAATAATAGTAACCGTAGCAGTAATAGCAATTGAAATAGTTCAAATGCATTGAGCTTCTGTTGATGCCGATAATTACCACATCCATCTGTTCATTGTGGGCTCATTTTTTAGCTGCTATCGCTTCTGCTTCTTACAGTTCTTTCTCGACGTCGAGTTCGTTCGCGGGTATATATATATATGTATATATATGTTTGCGCGCTGTATTTAAGGCTGAGCAGTGAAATACAATAAAGCAGCCACAAGTCCTGAGTCGTTCTTTCTTTTCCCTCCAATTTCACTTTTGAGAAAAACTCCTGGTGTCGACAGTACGTCCTTCTGCTTCTAGTAGTATATCTGCAAAAAGAAACCCGAAAAGATCGTTAGCAAGTACACGCTGTGATAAGAAATAATCGACAACAAGGCACGCAAGCGTACACACGCATATGTGCCCCTTCAAAAAGTTCCCTAAAAAATTGTGTATCGTCGATTTCCCAGACTCATAACCCGTAATATTAAAGTATACTTTTACTAGTGTTATATCCATCGAAACTATGCGCAATCATATACATTTCGGTACTCTATTTTCGTTTAATATTTTCCTGCTATTTTTTTCTCTGTGTCATCACGGTTGGCATGTTTGATGCTGCTTCGACTTCAGTGCGACATCGGTCAGCTAAGAATCAGTCGCCGTAACTGGTAGATAACCTCCTATGACGGGGTGACACCAAGGGAACGTTATTAGTGTTCCTTGAAACTTCTTGTGGAAGCTGAAACATCGTTCCGCTATAAACTCAACAATATACCAATTCAACTGCTAGATAGACTTGGAAATACGAAACGAGGTGACGCTAGACGCACCTCACCCGTTTTAGCATTGTTTGTGTAAAAACGTGCAAAAAAACGTAATGTCTTCTAAAAAATGACCAGTAGCTTACTTTTCGCTTTGAGAAGAACTATAAAAGTAAACGAGGTAATATTAAACCTTATTATTAGTATTAAAATTATCATTGTGTGTATTTTCCATAGGTGATATTCACCGAAATGTGATATCCAAAAGTCAGAAGCACACTGCAGTACAAAATAGACTTCTTGAACCTTTCCACAGCCCTCATCGACAAACAGACCTCTAGTCCGTTCGACATATGCGACAAGACGCCGACGAGTACGCATTGGAGAAGCGACAATGGCAAGGGCAGCGTCAGTGCTAGAAAACGTCGATGCCGGCTCGACCAATTAGTGCTAAGGGCAATAATTAGAATCATGGCAATTCAGCACATCGCACACAAATCGACGCGAATACACGATCGCTTAACGTAGTACAAGAACACATTTGCCCACTCAGGTACATAAAGCCCTTGGCTTTCTCTACGGCAGATAGCAGCGCTAAGATAGCGCGCGTGGCACAACAGTCCTAGACGAAGTTCGATAAACATCGACCAACGGCACAAACGAACTGGAGACAACACCATGCCATTCACATTGCCAAAGGTGGATCATAAGCGGCAGACTCCCCAGGCAGAAACCAGTTGCTGGGCTAGCTTCAATTTATTAGTTTATGATTTGTCAACAGCCAGTTGCCTCGTTGAGACAGTTCAGCAGACAGACATGTTTGCGGCATAGTCTGAACTTCTTGCAAGCGTTGCTCTTACTATTATTGAAACTGTTCTGTTATTATTGTGACTGCTGCTTCTGTTGGCGCCATAGTCGCCGCTGCTGCTGCTGTCGTTACTGCCACTTAGATTACGTCGACAATTCCCTTCCTCGACTGCACGCGCGACCAAGCGCGTCTCACGTTCTTCCAGCGTCCCTTGCCCGCTACTGCCCTTCCGAAAACGACACAACTCAGACCGTCCAGCGTCTCGCGTCCTCGACTGACACAAACGTTGCGCCACTAGTCTGGCTGCTAGCTGGTAATGGAGGATAGGCAGCGCCTGGAAAAAACGCTTGAGTTGCTCGATCAACGACGCTAACAACGATTTTAGGCTTCTAGACAGCTTATGCGTGACAGACAGGCCAAACTGCTTAGATAAAAAAAAAAAGCGGCGGCGTTTCACTATCGCTTTAGGGCCATATGTACAATCGAAACCTGTTTGCCTGCAACAGCAACAACGACGGCGGCGGCAGCAGCAGCAGCAGCAGAGGTGTCGAATGCCATTTCATCGATAGCCCCAATGCCCGTTGGCCTGCTCTGCGCAAAGCCGTTTCTACTGGTGTTGGGGCTGTCAGCGTGAAAGCTCGCGCTCGCGCAGATATGCTGCTCGTGAAGGCAACAGTGATGGCGACGCCGGCGTCAATTGAGTCGAGTAGAGGATGAAGAGACGACACGGCAAGATTACCGTAGTCGTCACTCTTATGGGGCTGCCGCCGCCTGATGGTTTAAGCAACGAAGGAAGCGAGGAAAGATAATGCAGTGGCGTATTGCCACTACCAAGCGTCTAATGGCGCCGATGGCTGCTGGCGTTTGTTCAGGTGTATGAGTACCGGGGCGGCTCGTGACCATTCGGCGCCACTGAGACGCTGCATAGAGCAAACCTAGGCAGGTTTGTAAGGGTTGCTAGGTCTTTTCGGTCTGACCTATAGCACTAGCAGTAGTAGTCGAAGTGACAGATGTTGCTCACAACAACTCTACCAACAGCACGATAAACCGGCATTAATTAGCGTCAACGTGAGCCCCCGTAAACAACCAGTGTAACTAGACGGAGTATTTTAGCCATGAAATAGCTATCATCGGAAACAGGACTAAAGCATTAGACTTCTTCTATCCCAGTCGAAAAGTCAACGTCCACGTAAACCTTGATTCAGTCTGGCTATGCAGCCTGCAGTCCCAATGGTGTGCCAATGGTATAGTTGTTCGGGAATATTGTCAGCATCAAAACTTAGGTTTACTTTTCGGTATCTGTTATCGTTGCTGTCTTTGGCCGGCTTTGTGGAAGCCGTGTCAGCTGGCCAGAAAGCTACGAGGGTCCTAGCCGTAGGACCACTGATAGGCAATGAGCGTGTTCGTGTTAATGGACGCCAATATCGCCGCTATAGAAACGCCAGCAGTACTAGAGCTCAATAATGACTCAACGCATTGATGATAGCTGCCCCACTGCTGGAGGAGTTTCTGCGTTTTCTTTCTACCGCTATTATAACTAGTTCAATTGCGGCCACTAATGCCGCTACCTAACATATGACATCATCCCTGTTCTTTGTACACGTACTATCTACCTAGAAGTACCAGTGCTTGAACTTCCCTGCTAGCGTTCCTGCCTTCTTGCTAGAGTGATTTCTATCTCCTCTTCCCTCCATCAAATCGTCTGTTTCCCAAAACTACACTGATTGGTTACAGCAAATGACCAACGCAGCCGGCCTCGCCAAGCCCATGTTCGTTTCTCGGCCTGTCTCGCTGTTTACCTGTGTGGAATACAGCGCGCACGATAAACTATATTCTTTCTATTGTACAATCAGATGAGCATAATGAAAAAAGTCATACATGAACGTGTCTCATCAGAGCACTGGCTGGTCTCTCTGCCGCTGGCGTCGTCGCTCTATTTTGTTAGAATTAAGTGAACAGGAGAGAGAAAACGCGATAAGCTGGTGTGAACGAATCGGGCGGAAAGAAGCGAGGAACTCATTGACGCAGAGGATTGTGCGCAGGTTGAATGACAACGATAGCGCTATTCAGATACTCATATACAGCATATATATATATACGGACAACGCTACATAGAGATGCAGACGACACCGCAAAACACATCCAATCAGTCATCCAAATAACACTGCACAGTGCACATGATAAATGATTGGCAGTATAGGAAATCAACACAAAAAGAAGGCAAACACATATCCAGTCAATACATTGTGAAACAACAACGAATAACACGAGCTCGTCGCCATAAACGTACACTAACGACGACCACCGCTACCGCTGTTGCTACGGAGAGTTTTTGACCACAAGTGATTTTACATCGAATTAATGTCTCAAACTCTGAAGTGGCACTCCAGAACCTTACTTTGTAATTTCTTTATTATGAAAGCTCTGCCAGAAGCATAGTCGTAGTTATTACCTCAGAGCGTCCGACGCTATCGGGTAGTTGTCTCGATCCTATTCTGCTATGACAATCGTCTGCGGCATGGAATTAGCACGGGGGTGGCGGTCTCTATCGACCCTCCAGCGCCCAGTGGTATGTGGCCCTGTTCTCTGGACGCCGTACGACCTAAACGTGTGCAAAGAGGCCTGGCTAAGTTTGTGCACTTACGTATTTCCTACTCTGGCTAGTTTTTTTTATTCTGCCTCTCATTTATATTCCATTCCATGTTTCACAGAAGACCGAAAACCGTATGTCCGTTACACTATCGTCTCACGCAAATGCGAGGCTTGGTCTAATGTCATCGGCATAAGATATCGCCACGGACGATCAAGGCGCTATGGAGTGATGAGACACGCAAAGACGTGACGAACGGTCCCGGACAATGAAGACGAGAATCAAACGAAACAAAGCAAAGAAGAAACCTCTGCTCTACCTTTCGGGACGATAATGACCTTTAACAAAAACTGCATGCGCGGCACAAGTCACGTCTACCATCTGGAATTTGTAATTCTGTTCACGGTTCGAAAGACATTTGAAGGCTAGCTCCTGCTTATATCACAGAGAATTGGTAAATATGAAAAAAGTAGATCTCTCTATACTGGATCTAGATGGTCTATGACCCTTGATAAGTACTGCACACCCTCGCTCCAAAAATATTCATGAGAAACAAAAAACAAACACCTGATATATTTTGTCATTTGTACGAGCGTTTCTACGACATGTGCAGATCCAATATATATATTATTGGATTTTAGGATAGCATACTGTGTATATGCTGATGGCCACATGTAGATACACACACGATTGCAGTCTGAATAAGCGGAGTAATTAGATACTTTGATGAGCTTAAGCAACAACAGTTTCATTCATTTTAATAATAAAATTACTAACTTTTTATTTTATATGTTAAACATTATAAATAGTTGAAGATTCATTCAGGATTCCTAGGACAATATACACAAAAAAATTAAGCGTGTACGGCAGCCCGTCTATCTACTTTGTTTCGAACACACGTTTCTAACGCACACGTTACGCATCAACAAGATCAATGATGTTTCTTTTGTTTAGTTTTCTTTATTTACACAAATTACATAGTGTAATCTGTAAGTTTTGCGACAACATCATATTAACAAACAACAGTTTGTCATAAAACCTTATCAATGCCATCATAATCATATATCAATGGTCATTTCACGCTTTCGATCTGATATTTTAAGTGGTTCCATGACTAAAGGTGTGCATTCGTTACCAGCCTCATTACACATATCCGACAGGCGCATGTTTGTCGGTGGGTGACTGCGGTGTCAACGCACGTTGGTAAGAGGCCTTGACCAAGGGGAGCTCTTGACAGTGCTTGCTGCTTCTGTGCACATGTGTGTGTCATCGTTAATACAGTCATAGGCCAATCAAATAGACGGCGCCTCGCTGACCTATTAGCAGGCCGACGGTATCGCAGACGATACTTTGATAACAGCACTAGTAACAATCGAAAACTGGTTCGTGCCCCAATCGTGCCAAAGATCATGGAGAAACCTAAACGACTTGTGAGGAGGTGGTTCTCCGTGTGTCCAGCTAGCGAAGCGAAAGCGATGGCCGTTCATACCAATTGCTCGAAACTTTATTCCACAGCTTGACTGACATCGTGCACTGGTACACCAATAGGCTCGTTTAACTATAACTACTTAGTGTACTACCTGAGAGCAGGCCCGACGTTGGTCGCTTGGCGAGCGCTAGGTTGCTCACACCTAGCCGACTGGTTAGGATGGAGAAAAGAAGGGTGGACAGCCACAATAAGTAAAGCGGTAAAACTAGCACGCACAAAAAGCGTCATACACTGCGCATGCAGCAACGAAATGCAATGGAACGCAGTAACTCGGCAAAGTCCACTATGTAAAAACAACATGAGCTTATGAATAGAGACCGTCGTCTGACTACTGCCTGCGACACACATTACCGCTACCTAACAAGCTATCGTTGTGACATTTCATTTTTTTTATCGTTGAGGCCGCCTCTGCGGCAGCTTAACACGCTTCGCTTCGTGGGTGAAAGAGCGAGAAAGGGAAGCGTAACAAGCTTGTTGTCGGCCAGTTCACTAAACCTATTGTTTTAAACTGTCTGTATCGGTGACAACAGCGAGTTCTTCCTCCTTCCTCATCAAATCATACCTGGAGCAATAACATAGGTGAAGGGCAAATTACCTCAACCCTTTCAATAACTTGTGCCTGCAAGCAATGCGATGAGATCACATTTAGAATCGAAGTCCTGTTGTCGATGGCGCCAGTTGTTGCATCGCCGTTATCTACACTGATTCGAATCTACCGTTTTTTTTTTTATCCACTTATGTTCAATTGTCTTTCCTCGCCTCTGCAGGCCGGTAAAATGGGCAGATAGGAAGGCGGGCAGTCATATCTCTCAAATCATACCTCTCATTGTCAACGCCCTATGAGATTCGGTAACGAATAATAAAGACCACTATCGCCTAAATGAATAATTAAAACAATTCGTGATTCTGCAAATTACTCGCCATGGCGAAGATAGCATTCTGATTCACCGCATTAGACTATTTCTAGTTCGCTTTTACCTCGCATCTCCCGTACCTTTATTCGGAGCAGCTGCTGCTTCAAAATGGCTAATTCTTCGCTCTTCAGTAATACCAATCAATAACTCAAATTAGTACTTAGAGCGGAATAAGCATTTCGCAGTTGCCAACGATTTTCGTCATCGAAAAGCAATATGACCCTGTCAAGCGACGACCTTGCAATAGCACGAACCTCATTCCGTCACCAAAGTAAAATTTGTCTATTAACAAAAAAACGATAACAATAGACGCAAAATAACAATAGCCGCGGAAGGGATCGTGGCCAGTCTCATCAGGAGCACGTCAGAGATTAACAAAAGGGCACCTGTTTCTGTCAGCAGTCCCAGTGGAAGCAAACTATTTCTGTCTGATATACGCTACATATTTCTATGACACGATTACTACGGGATATTCTGCTGCTACTATCGCTAGTACTATCCAGAGTTTTGGTGTCTTAATGCAAACTATCGGTTACAATTGCACAACGAACGGACCTTGAGAACATATATCCATGAATGCAAACAACTAGAATAACTGAGAGCTAATAGAAGGTCGTATTGGTATGTGTCCCCATGATAGATTGGTGGGTAACGTGCGTGCCTGCTAATCTTAGGCACACCTTCTGATCTAGGTTCGAACCCGGGCATAGACAGGCTTCGTTTCGTGCTAGAAGACAGCCATCTGATGGAACGCATAATGGCGATACCGCACATATAAGGTTATAGGTTAATAGAGACTCACAGCTGGTGCAGTAGCTATATCCTTACTGATAGCACATAGGCAGCCGGTACTGAAGACGATAGACAACGATTAAAGACCGGCGTTTTTTTTACAATATGAGGCTTCTGAAGGAATTTATTGAAAACTGTTTCTATTGCGTTACTCTACTCTCTGCAGCCGAAGGCGAAGTGTTATAATAGGCTTGGGATGCAGGATGCAGAAAACAACTACGTTAATGGCCGTTACAAACAGCGAATCCTTTGAAATAGATAGGCTAGAATGATCCTTTGAGGCAGCTCTTAAGCTAAGTTCGCATCTGTAATTTCTCTATTTACGATTACTCAAGGTGAATCAACAGAGAGGTATGCTAGGGGTATACTTGCCCACAGGCTGGCCATCCTAGAGGATAGGAAGCATGGACTCAGATCGACAAAACAAGCGGGTTAAAGTCAACGTTAAATGGTCCCTTGCTTAGTCCAAAAGGTAACTGAAATATGGCGGTGAGACTGCGCGCTCTCGATTGCCGCACCAACGGTCTATAAGTTTCTTGAAGAACTCAAAACAGCGGTTTGCATTTTCTGCGAATATCTTATAGTAACAGGAGCTCGTGATGTCTATCCAAGTGCGACCAAAAAATCACTCGTCACTGCTATAGAGCTCGACCTCTCTATATTCCGACGCCAATTTCTCGCTTGGTCCCTTTTTGGCTGTAGGTAAAGATTGAATCATGCCTCGTCTATGGCGACAGTATGCTTGAAGCGAGCTTTCTATTAATTAAAGGTTCGAAAATTGCACATGCGCAGTTCCAAGTGGCTTAAAGCCGATTCGCAGGAGACACGTTTTATAACGAGTTCCTGCTGCATTTCCAGTGTTAATGATGTAATTCCGTAACATGCGGAACAATGCCAGTTTTAATCAAGCTCTTAGACTACAAGCATACTTTCCGTGAAAAGCCTTTTCGATTGTGACGATGCCCTCTTGTCCTTCGAATGTCGCTATCTTGCTACCTCTTCGGTGGCCTTCACTTTTTAGGACACTCCAATCTTCATTCTTGAAAAATTTACGTGCTGTGCCTTCGCTTAACATTTATTTGCCTAATGTTTTCTTATAATACCTTCAAAATTTCTACTGCACTATGTGACCACTAGACATTGATTTTCGAGACTTCTGAACCTATTCTTCTTGGAATACCCCCGGTCAGTCACAAACTTCTGAAAGACTGGAGTAACTCCTAGTTAAATTCAAGGTCTGCTGGGTTCGCTGGTAGGAGCCTAATATATATATATATATATATATATATATATATATATATATATATATATATATATATATATAGGTTACTCTTTTAAGAATGTGTCGGCATACCGAAAATACGTTCTGTTTAAATTTGGTGAGCTTAGGGTTATTGGGCGGGCCATTGCAATTGCTATTATTGCGCTCAGAAGCTTCAAGATCTCATGAAGACCCAACGAAATGCTATATGTTCAGTATCAGAGTTTATACTAAATGAAATTACCAAACGTCCCAAAACCAACGACGTATGTAGTGTATGTTAGCAAAATATCTGTTCCAGAAGGCAAAGAAATCACTAGCCAGAACGCAGTGCGTTTAGGTCAATTCAGTGAGTCAATTGCTGCCATTGGGTTACGACTGTTGCTACTGGCGTTGCTTCGAAGCAATACTAACAATATATCGTAGCTCATAGCATAGTACCTGACACAGTTCATCTATATAAGGTAATATATACTATCGTTATCATCACGTCCATGAGGTCGTTAGTCGGAAGCTCCGCAATACAACTGAACGTTGACCTTCGAAATGGTAGAGTCAGAACATACGATATGATCTATATGCTTTTTAAACTCCTCGCACAGTCGATATAAAATGGGATCAGTAAGTTCGCCCTAAAGACGTTAGGGCGAACTTCCTAGGAGACTTAGAGTGGGAGCAACATTTTAAACTTATTTAGTACACTAATTTCAGCTCGTAAGTTTCAAGGTCCAAGCTAAAAGAGAACTAGACGAGATAAATAATGAGCGTTCTATATCTAGCTGTAAAAAAATACTCTGCTGCTCCTTGTCTGTTGTTGCCCCTCTCTAACAGTTCATTTGCTAATCATGTGCTACGCACTATCATGAAGTTATCGATTTGTTGTTATCTAGAGCTGCTCGTATCGCAAAATTTCCAGTTTATGTGGTTCCAGAGATGGTGAAAAATCAGTATTTGTTTCTGTTTCTATTTTTTCGTCTTACAATAAGACCTAAGCCACTCGGGATGGCAGACACTAAAACTGAAGGTATTACTTAAAAACCAGACGTATTGAGTTCGACAAGGACCAATCTGAGAAAAATCATCAAAGAACAATTTCGTCGTAACAGTATATATAGCATTTAAACTGTTATAATAATCTAATATAATAAAACATAAACGTAGCCCTGGCCTCGACAGTGGCATTTGTTATTATTCTGCATTTGGGTTCAATTTCTACCACGTGTTGGGTTTAACGTGTATCAAACTTCTCCTTCCACCATATGTTACTTACTCCTGAAAGCATCGCAAGCCCCATAAGGGGATGCAATAATTTCTATGTAATAGTAAATATAGGTCCAACATTCGCGCGTTCTCATGAAACCAGCGCCTCAGAAACAATTTCGCGCTGTTCGACGGCTAACATCAACATTTACTGATCAAGATAACGTCATGCATTAACACTGCGAGATAAGCTCCCGAGTGGTTTTGGCTGGTACACGTTAATGCGGTGTATCGTGTGCACGTAGTACACTGATTCTCTGTGCACACACTCACTGACAGAACCGGGAGCCCGGGTACCGGAGACACCACGTGCGTTTGTACTGTACAAAACCTATACCAAAAAATATAAGATGCGTTCTTACTTTTATAGACAAAATGGCGGCAACTTCGCATACTTATCATTGGGCAGGTTGCCATTTGTAGATTTAATAGTATAATAGCGACAAATACGATAGCTAGTTCAAATAGTTGGGGGTCCCGTAAATAGCCGACCAGACAGCAACTGTAGTCAACAACTGCAAACTAGCAACAGTCAGCTGGCGTACAGGAAAGAAATCTGTTAAGCGAAAGCGAAGCTGTGGGGCTCCGTTGTTCGCGCAGCCGAAAAAGTCAGGGGTCCACCTGATACCGCCAGGCGCTTGTCGCGATTACGATAATGGCGGCCGCGGCAGTGACGCCGCGTAGACGTTGCCGTAACTGCTTTGTGCTGAAACGCAAACAACGTTACGAGGGAAACGAAGGCGGAGACCCTAACAGTTGGCCACAGACGTACATATTGCATAGTAAGCTCGTGTTGCCTTCTTGCGAACGGTGGCCGTTCGTTGCTTGACGGCTCCGGGAACCTTTTCCTGTGTGCAAGGGCCGCTGCCCCTAATAAGCATCGGTATCCGCGGGAATGTCACACCGAAATTCTTTGCTGTTTACATTGTGCACCTAACCGCCGAGATGTAGGTGGATGAAGTAGCGAAGGTCTGGGAAAAAAGGAGCAACATGAAGAAATTCTAGCGTCGCTTCAATATAGCCTCCCCCGCGTGAACTTTCTACTTTGTCGTAGCCTGTTTTCGCCTAGTAAATACGCAAACTGCAGTTCGTCATTGCACCAAACGCATCCTTTATTATCCTAGGCTTGACTAACGATAGCGGAAATCTCTAAAAATGCCTGAAAATCGCCGTACTGTTAAATAACTAACGCATTAAAAACGATGTCTTTTGTTTTAGCTAAATATCGGCATCGTAAAAGACACGAATCACCAACAGATAATTTCTGGTCTTTCGGAAGGTAAAGAAATATACAAAGCAAAAATAAACCATTTTTATGTTTAATGTAAAGCCTGACAACCAATCCAAGCGACGATCTCCTAGATTAATATATAAAATATCCCTGGAAAGACCCGAACAACCACCGCTATAGTTGTATTAATGATAATTAGATCGCGCTGAATTTAGCTAGATTAACTCTTTGTTTTTATTTATTTAGCTAGGTATTACCAATAACAATAAATTCTGATTGAGTTTAATAGGAAAATGGTTCCAGAGACGAAGACAAAAAAACGTTTTTATGAGTAGTATATACACCTTATTGCGAAACGACACGCTTCGAGTTTGATATACGAGTCTTAACTTCCTGACATTTACAACGTAATACGAAAATGTAA
This sequence comes from Varroa destructor, assembly GCF_002443255.2. Classification (NCBI taxonomy): domain Eukaryota; kingdom Metazoa; phylum Arthropoda; class Arachnida; order Mesostigmata; family Varroidae; genus Varroa; species Varroa destructor. The sequence continues at coordinate 14,993,282 of NW_019211456.1, forward strand.
TCCTTAGGGTTACAACGATGATATGCTAGCACGGTTGTTCTTGCACAATAGCTGCAAATGAATAATAATATATACGGATATATCCCCAAGGTATAACATATGTGCATGTACCTGCATATGCAATAAACTTCGTACGACAGAACAAGCCCTCATTTGTTCGAAAAAATCGTTTTTATTTCGTGACCGCTCTCTTTTAAGAACAAGTAATATCTTCCACTATCTATATGTTATCCATCTGACCGTCATATCTCAAAACGATAACGTTCTGTTCTCTAATTTTCGGTAATAGCCGCTATTGGCGTTCATCTTTCCATTGGCTGCCATTCGTGCTAGATATTATATTCGTCTTATCCAGTGTTCTTTGTTATTTGTAAGTCGTATTATTCCGCGTCACTTACTTGTTGATGAGGCAATCTGTAACTAGCCAAAGTATAGCCTGTTGAACACGGAAGGAACTGAAATAAAATGAACTACTATAATTTATAGGACGCAGCAGAACATAGGACGTACGGTGCGTAGCATGCCTGGCTGGGAATCGACTGGCGCAAGCAGAGCCAGCTAATACCAGCCATAACCGGCCGTACAATCAATTAATGCTGGCCACGTTCCACCGAGATGACGTTCAGTGATTCCCCCAACCAGCAACATGACCATTCATACTGCTCGTCCTACGGATCCTCAGATCCCCAGGATTATTGCTCAGATGCTCGTGGTGGCACTGTTTGTTGTAGCGATTACATTACCCCCTTCCCCCTTTGTTCTTTCACTGACTCAATGATCAATCAACAATCGACAGTGACGATGAAACCTGAGTTCACTGTTGCCAGGGGCCTAGGCCAATTCCTCTAGCATATTCTTCTATAGTCCGGCTAGCAGCGTACTCATTCCTGTCAGCTCCCTACGGCATGGATCGTTGATACTGCAGGTGCGCGCCGTTTAATCTTTTACTGAATAGTAGTACTCTATTGATTATCTCTTTATTATGCGTGCACGCGTCTGTTAACGCGTGTTACACTCTATAAAGCAGTAGCGGTAACAGGTTAGATGACCAAAAGTTCCTATACCTGTTGTTGATGTCGTCGTCGTTCTCGTCGTGGGGGAACGCTGTCGGTAGAAGAAAGTCGGTATTCGTTGCGACTTACACGGACACACGCATATATATATATATATATATATATATATGAGCTGCTACTCACACTAATTTATTGTTGCACCGACAGGCAAAAACGCCTATTTGCCTATCCGTCGCCTCGCTAAACCTTCGGATAGGCTGCAGAAGTGGCGAAGACAGCACTTGACGGTTCCTGATCGCTAATCCCCTTCAGACAAACTCAGTGGCAGCGGCGGCAGTAGCAGCAGCAGCAGCAATAGAGAAAGTTGATCTTCTTCCTCTGACCTGATACTTTAGTCGACTTTTCATCCGTGAGTATTATAGTACTTGTGACCTATTCAGGTGTCATACCGGAGCCTTCCGCTAACACAGCTGATAAAATTGCAGGGTTGAGCACTACTACTACTAGCATCATTACAACAGTTGCTACAAGTAAAGAAAACAATAATGCTACAATTATCATGGTGATATCGTAGTGGTGGGTTATCGCTAACAGAACGGCCGATCCCACATGCAGCAGCTGGCGGCTAGCAACCTCGTGGACCCTATAGGCACAATAAGTAAAATGGTGTGCGATACTGAAAGCGAGTGATAAGAATCGATAGAGAGAAAACGGCTATGAGTGGACACCGCTAATGACCTCAGTTCTTAATGGTAACATAAAGGCAGCACTTGAAGTTTGAATTTAAAGACAGAAAACAAATCGGGCCAAGTGTAAAAACTCTTTGTAATATAAATCTGTGTTACTCGACGCCGCAGTGTCTACCAAACTATATCCTTGCTAAAATGGGTCTATGAGTAGCAGTAAGGGAATGTTTTATTAAATATTTAGATTCCCTTTGCACATATGGCGTTTGAAACATTATTACATTACTGGAAGATGTACGACTACGTAATGCTTAATGAATATTGAAGTTCGATGGCCTTAAATAGCAAACCTAAGTCGAGTACGATTTCCTCCCTTCGACGACACGAAAGCATCCCCTACACTGAAGGGTGGAAGGCAACGAACAGGAACGGTACCGAATCTGTTGTTCGTAAGAGATTATTTGACTGTATAGGATGATCATCAACAACAATAGCTAACGTTATCTTGTTGGTAAGCCCTAGGTGGCGACGTGTTCACACAATTCGTACATTTACGTAGAACGTTCACAATGCAGTAATACGTGCTTTCACAATGCCGCCTTGATGCCCCTGAAGAAAAATGCTTACGATTGCCGCCATAAACGATTCGAAACGCTTGCCAATGGCGTCCAGTACCGTCTGTTACCTGTTCATTCCCGCAACGAATGTTGACCACCATAATCGAATACTTTAAACGGTCTATACCAGCTTGGGCGATGTTCAATGCTTTTTACGACGCTAATTAGCTGTACACTAATTAACAAGGGGCGAATTGTACCACTAAATGGCAAAGCACGTCGAGATGGGTATGACGGCGCTTGCGGCTGTAATGATAATGCTTTGACGGTGGTAGCAGTGCGTCGTGTCGAAACACCGTTGGCATCATTTCTTTCCCATTTTTCAGTTCCAAAGCGTAGCTTTAGCTAGGAAGATATAGGATTCCTTTGGACTTGTCTTTTGGCGAGCTGTCGATTGGCACCAAAATCGACTTCTCTGGTCTAGTCAGTCAGGAGTACAAATATATGTACCAAAAGATTGCCGATTTCAGCAATCACAATGCTTACAGACGCATCCCTCCTAAATAGCGACTAAAAACTCCAAAAAAAAGGCCGATGCTACTGGCGCTAATAAATATATTCGATAGACAGATGAGCTACAGCCCGTTAGAGTGCTTTAACTATTCTAAATAGTAAAAATAGTAAGCAAGAGCGGCAATTTTGATTTAATATTTACTTGCCCCGCTTGCCCGCTTTAACCGCCATTAAGTGATACGTAGTTGTCGTAAATATTATTTCACTTGACGTCAGGCCACCTCGAGGGGCTATGGTACCGGGATGGCTGATGATTCATAATGCACATATGGCACAAAAAAAATCCCTGGTTTAATCATTAAATATATTGACAGTGTCAATTAACTGTTTTTCCCTGGTACCGTGCTAGTATCGTCCTCGAACATGCATTTATCAACATTGGCAGACTGCATGATTAAGTGGGAGAGACTGCGTTGCATTACATTTGACGTCGTCTGAGTCTCATATGGACTAATCCCAGCACTACACGTACGGCCATAAACAACTGCCTCGTATCGGGTCCCGAAGCGACCAATGCCCGCGCGCTGCTGATTCTCAAGATCTAGTAGATGCACGCCATATCGTAATAAAGCTCTAATAGTTAACTCGATTGCTTTACCTAGGTCCAGGCCGGTCTCTAGTCGTCACACAGCCTTTCGGTCTCCCATAACATCAGTATCGACCTTGACAATGCACATGTTATAATGCTTCACCATTATAACGAGTTTTGCTGCTGTACATATACACGATATAAACAAAAAAAAAAAGGGTGCAGGAATAGTCGAGCCCTGTTTTATGGCTCTGGTGGAAGAAAACCTTGCAGTACTTGCTGATATTGCCCGCTCCAACCGTTTAACCTTAAACCTCGTCGTCTTTTGAAAACACGTAATTTTTCAAGCTTCTTCACTACGTCCGATCGCCATAGTACCTTGTACGAGAAGTCAGATTGGTGCAACGAAAAGTGGTCGTTTTGCTAACGGAACTAATCACATGTACGTGCATACACATGCACTTATACAGCGTCGAATGGGGTTATTTATTCTAAGAGAGGTCATAGCTTGGAGAGCCCTATGCGTCTAGTCTCTGGCCAATGGACGCACCTGAAGGTAAGTTGTAGATCAGGCTGACTTATGCGAAGCTGTCAATGAGAAACTCGCTCTCAGAAACTGGGGCATTAAGCGAACAAAAGCTGCCTATAATAATCTGATTATATACAGTCTCTGTCTGAAAACACTTTGCACCGTTATTCTGACAGTACCAGAGGCTGGCCAGAATGGCTTTACCTATGCTGTATCTATTGCTGTTAACCTCCGTTCAAGGTCTTCCACCTTCCTGAGGACTTCCTTCCTTTCCTGAACACAGAACTCCGCCCATTTGTCGTATCCTATACCAGCTCGAATTCGGTTACTTGGTCTCATATTGTTGTCATCTTCATCAAGCACGTCGAAATTGACGACCATTTATAGTCGTCGTGGCAGCCGCTGTAGTGCCGAACGATACGGCCAGAATGAAGGCAAACCAAGCGCGGACTGTGTGCACGTAAGTCCACCAATGCAGCAGCTAGATATATAATACAATGATCACTTAAGGCAATCCATGTAACAGCGAGCTCGCCAACAGAAAATGCTACCTCCGAACGGACCCTTGTCAGCAGCCACAATGCCATTGCTCTGTCGAAAGAAATTGTACGAAGCAGTCCTTGAAAGGGCAACAAAAAAACCGAGAATAAACGAGGTTTTGCCTATAACGAAAATGCCCGCCAGCTCGCAACTTCGCGCGTTTACAGGAAACAGCTCTTTCCCTTACTACTTTATTGGAGTTAAGTAGACACCTGTTCGCGTAGAAGGAGTAGCAGATACGGCTGATTTTTGCATATACTAGTTCGGATATGAAATGAACTCCATACGATACGGACCAGGTAGGCTCAGCGTCATATTCTCAATATTTGAACGAATCGACCTCTCTGAGAAGTGTCTGCTTTTAATTTCCTGACTATGCACAGCCATTTTTTTAGAGCTACACAAGGAGCGTCAATTTTAACCTCGTTGAGAAACGTTTGCAGGACCGTACGAGTAGCCAGATAGAAATTTAGTTAAAGGCTGTGAATGACATAAATTTATTGCGAAGCTCGCGCAGAGCTAAAAAACGAGTTCAAGAAGCTGACGCAGCTGACTGAATTCACATGGTCATGAAGCCATTGTATGTGGTTTTTATTGGCATTAAAATCCGGTAGCGACTAATTCCCTAAATCAAATTGGTGGTTTCCAACTTAACGATATATTAACAGCTCAACAATAACAGATCTCTTTATGGTAATATCTGTCAAAAATAAGCAAATATCGGAACGTCGGTTCCCTGATTAACCAGATTAATATAACACGTGTGGCGCATTTTCGAAAGCGTACTCTTATATGTCTAACAATGTCGAGTAGGAGACCCAAAAATCAAAGATATCGAAAGCGCTAGAATCAAAGATCTAGCACTAGCTGTTTGGGGTTATTTTAGGTATCCACATTCGGCCTTCTTCTGCCGCTAACCCTGCTTAATCGACATTCTGTTTCTCGAAGCAAACTATACTAACCTGACAATACCTCTGTTCGATCTATCTAACACTCTCATCCGTGTCTAGCCATAAATTCTACTGAATGTTGTAGATACGCGTACATTTGGTCTGACTACTTTGCATCGATGTCTAACTTGCATATGATATATGGCACTTCGCCAATCCGTAAATGTTCGCAGATGATTTTTTGCATTAAATATACGCATGCCCTAACGTCCACCTAAAATTGACCTCTAACCCATAACATGTACGCCAAGACGAGAAATGAAAAAAAAAACGATTGTGACGAGCACCGACTACGAAATTTTCCTATCTCGCAGGCGGTTTACCCATCCAATCCTGTTGAAAACCTTCCTCTTTCACTCATTCACGCTGTCTGTCTACGTTACGTGTGTGTTCACTAGCGCCCCTTGCCGCAAACAGAATTTGCTCTTCTTTACGTCGCATCAATCGCAAACAAACTAAATGGTTCCGAATTGGCTCGCGCTTTCCTCATTATTTCAAAGACATGGACTTCTCGCCAGCGCTAACTTTGCTGATACTGGCAGCATCGATAGCGGACTACAATTGTTATTATTTGTGATTTTCCTTTGACACATTGCCGCTATAGGAAACGCCGCCGCTGAAGCTGTCACTAGCCGAGATTTTCACCGACACAAAGACATACCGAAACTGAATGACGGACCTACTCAGAACCTGCTTTAAAGAGCTTGGTCTGGCCACCGTCTGGCTATGCAATTTAGTCAGACAATAAACTGTTACCGCTATTACTACAGGTCCCTCATGTCGCAGAACCGCCCCAGTCTTGCCTGCACAGCAAGACGGGCCCATATTTTAGCAAATATAAATATACGAGGGTAAACAAATCTGACACCAACATGGCGACGGGACTAGCCCAGGTCAAATTCAAAAGGACATCGAACTCTGCGCGTTGACCATCAGCAATCGCACTATCATAGATTACTAGCGCAGAAGAGGCGCTTGCTCTAATGGTCAGATGACCAACTGGTTGTGCACAATATATGCGACATTAGGGAAAAGAAACAAAGTACGAGTAAACGCTGCTGGTGTACTGCATAATGGCACCATCCAATCTGTCTCTTGTTCAAAAGGCCACAAGCAATACCGATCCTTTTTGGTCGGTTGTTTACGTTCTGCATCGTCTAGGAAGGAAAGCTGCTAGAGAGCTATACTAGTGGTATCAATACACGAGCAAAGAGACGAACGGCTATATACAGAGACCCGGAGTGTGTTGCGCATTGTACGCGCGTCCGCTATACCGTTGCGGATGGTGAGTATATATTGATACGATAAAAGGCACGTCTGCGTCCATTTTTCGACTAACTTTCGTAGGGCTGTGCACAAAGCATGACAACAGTCTCGATTTTATCAAAGTATGTATGTAGAGCTGTAGAGCTGTAGAACACGGCTGTGCTTTTCTAACAACAGCAACCTTCTTATCGTAAAATCAATACGCAACTTCCTTTGCGCGGAAACTCTTTTCGGGACCTATTCTACTGACCAGCTGGTAGCAAAAAAAAAAAACAAATAATTGAATTCGGTGCTTCGTGCAAAAAGCGTTGAGTCATCAGCTCGAAATGCTTTGAAGCCTAGTAAAGATGGAAAACATTGCGAAAAGCGCAAGATAATTATCTATGTCAATATAGTTGTATCGGCCTAATATCTACGATCAGCCACAGTTCACTCAGACTGGCTGTTATCGACGACTAGCAGTTAATTAGGCAACTGTTTGAAGGATTTTTTTTTTTCGTGCGGCATTATTTATGCTGGGAGCCACCGAAACCTACCATGGCAGAAGCAGTAGCAGTGTTCCAACGGCAACGGTCATCACTTTAGTCAAGCGTGAGATATCGCTATCAGATCGCCTCCAAATCTTAAAGAAGAAATGCTTGTTTCCTTCCTTTCTGGTCTAACCACCTTGCTTGTCATTGTTCGAAGAATTAGAAATCCAAACATTACGCAAAAGAGGGAACAAAACAGGGAAACAAAAAAGGGAAATCTCTTCCAGAATTCTGGACTGCTCCATCAGTCAATATCATGCCCTTAGCCATTGTTATCGCCCGTCTTGTCCGAGCCACCAAGACGAAAGGAAAACCTAAGCCCCTGATGGGCTCACCGCCAACGCAACTTCACAGATTTAATATTAAGCATATACACACAAAGATGCCAACTTGAAAAATGTTTTAAGTTCGACGCTTGATAGTGCCGTTCAGCATTGCCTTAGATGGCTGGCTTCGACCACGAGGCGAAATGCGTTCACTACCGGTTGCGACACAAAACCTCGACGTGTCCTTAAAGCAAAGATGTTACCCACGGTGCCATTACGAGGACAATGATGCCAATCTACGTTTTAGTAATTGAGCTTGTATACCCAAAGCAGGCGAACCCTTCTTTTTTATTCTCCCTTCGCCTTCTGCGCTCGCATAGCCTGCTCCCGCTCCCTACATAGCGAACACGAACGACGACGTAAGCGAACGACAGACCACACGGTGTTTCGTAGTGAAATACTTCCAGAAATTTCACAGATTTTATTTCATGCTTTTGATGCAAATGAAATTGTATTTTTCTAGACTTTATGTAAGCATTACTTGTTAAAGCTAGTAAATGGAGATGACGTACTCCAGGCGTGCCAGAAGCTGCTAATTAAAATATATACGCATAACGAGGCCGTAGTCGGTTATCGCCCGCTCTTTGCCACCGAAATAGAATGTTCGAAGGACTTTAAATGTAACTGTCTCTTGCTGGGTGGATCTGAAGGTTCACTCACTCGAAACACACTCGTATTATGGCGAACTATTGTATATTAATCTAATTTTTTTCGACCATATGTGAAGTCCACCGCATGGTCCCGTCCACAGCCTATGGTTCTATGCAATGCGCCCTTACCTAGTTCGCTTTCTACGCTCATAAACGGTATCGGCAAGTTCTTTATAAGTTGAATTACTTAGGTCTTTTTTTCAGCTGTAGTCGAAACAATTTTAACGAATCTCTACACTACGATATATGCGCAATCGCCTGAAGTTTCACCTCAACATTTCCTCTTAAAGTTGTAGTCGTTTCCAAATTCAAATCTACTTGTGTCCGTATAAGACGGCGCATTAACCCACAGAATTATAAAAGTTACTTTTATTTACCACGAAACTGCATTACGATCAACGAAAGCCTGACATTCGCACTTAACTCTTCGTACCGTACATTTAGCTCAGTCAGATGATGACGTCGATTTGCTTAAATGAGGGAAACGCCTTTCCTAAGTTCTGGGAACACTATGCGCGGTCACGCTCCTTTTTACTTTCTTTGAAACGGAAGAACATCCACCCTATATCATTTCCACCGTCAGGAACCTTATTCAGTCGAGTTTCGATAGGTATGCTAGGCAAGTCGAAATAATTGTTTACTGACAACGTTAAGACTGGAAGTTAAAAAGAAATTTTGAGAAGTTTCTGGAAAAACCGAAAGATTTCTGCGTATATCAAAAATAATACGTACGTTCGGTTTAAGTAGGCCGTAATCGTTCTAATATAAACTTTCTGAAAAGCTCGAACAAAATTGCAAGTCTTTTTCACCACGACGGGCCGTAGAGCCATAACTTACTAGCCACCAAGACGGACAACAGGCTACAATCTTTTCGCCCCCGCCTGTCTAGATTAATGGAAGACTGTGGAAGATTAATCTAGATAAACGATTTTTTCAATTACAAACACATTTACACATTACACTAATCTAAGATTCTTTAAGAGCTTCATGATCCAAACTTCGGTAAAGCAGTTGAGCTTCATACTCTTCGAGCTAATCAAGTCAACGGAGATCGATAAGTCTGAAAGAAAAAAACACCTTTTTCCGTGTGGTTTTAGAACGAAGGCAATTTATAGAATCTATAAGCAGGAATTACGCTGGGTGTCTGGGGCATTATAAATAACTGTTACTGCGTACCTATTAATGTGGGAACTGATAAACAGGGTTCAAGTACTCTGCTAAAACCCAGAAAATCAATTAAAATGTCATCAATATGCTAAGTTGCTTATACAGTGTGTGCTGATGAAATTCTAAGGTCGTGCTTAAGTTTTTTGCGGCCGAGTATTCAAGTTTCTAGCACCTGTGTCGCTTGGCAGCCGCGTTACTGTGACATTTGAGTGCCATCAGAAGCGGTGCAGAACTACAGCGGCCTGTTGTCACACTGTTATACCATTATTAGCCTAAAAACTTCAAAGCCTTAATAGAGCTGCCATAATCCTGATGCTTTATATACCCTTGTCGACACCCTGATACCGCAATAATAGCAAACAATTCACCACATAAGCTCCACATATATTGTAAATATGTTCGTGCAGGTGGTTAGGTGCTAGACAAAGGATTGTCAAGCGATGGCCTGGCTGTATTATACGTTTTGCCCACATTTACTCAAAATAATTTTAGTTAAAAATTATTAATATCAAAAATGTATAGATTATTTAAATTTTTTTAACTAACGCATACGTATAGCCATCATATAAGTACCACATTATTTTCATCGTCTAAAACCACGCATAAGGACATAAATTGACTAAAACAAATTCTAGGATTAGAGTGCGTCTTCACCATAATCCAGCTCGAGTTCAACACATCTAAGCACAGTCGATAATCGCGGCATTTTGAAGGCCTTGATACCACGTAAACCTTTGCGTTTTTGTCATCCCTGGCCTCGGTGTAAAGATTTTCCTTTACCCTTTACCCAAAAAATGTTACAAGATACAGGTCTAGTTGATTGGGGGGCGTGTCATGTAGGGACAGGGAAAAGTGGCTGTATAAAACATGATAGATGTTGCCCTCGTCTAAATGGATAATACCAAAGGGGCCTGGCTTAATAATAATGCTCGGCCTTCCCAAAACCTATATGTACCTCCCATCACTGAACTACAATCTTTCTCGAAAACAATCCTGCCTATTAACTACCGTTGTTTACTGCATTGCGCGCATAACAATCAGCTTGTCAAATCAGAGTGAGTTTGTCTATGCACAAAATTCGATTAAATACAGCTTAAAATTGATGGATACATCCTACGTCTAAGGGTCGCTTTACCTACCACACTGCTACAGCGAACAGTTCTAAAACGGAGTCTTGATATGAACTGATTTCGCCCTGGCTGCGCAATACGTGAGGGACAGCAAAAAACAAACTCAAAAATTATTGAACCGTTTCCTCGCTAATTTTTTCCCATCATGGCCACTCTTACCTAAATTTTTTCCGAAAAATCGAACAAGTTTTTTATTTTTTCATCCAACTATCCTCTTTCTGTTCATGTTTGAACAACGTGAAAGGAACGTATGAATCCTGACAGTCAGAAATAGATTAACTAATCATAGCCTGGACTAGCGTTTGCTTGCTTTCCGCAGTCGCTATGGCCTAACCGGTAGACGAAGCATAGGATGAGAGAAATGTCGGTAGAAAAAAGGCGACCTTTGCTTAGCTCACTCAATAGGACAGATATTGAACTAACGAATGAACTGTAGGCGCTGCGGAGTGTTGAGCGAGGTCAATTTCAGTTAGAATGTGAAAACTCACAAAGCTCAAGCCGAATGTGTGGACTTCACATCTGAAATCATAGCAATGCAAAGGTATTCAAATATCGAGAGCACAAAATAGCTTGCCATAGTCTATACGTAATCACACACGTCCAAGGTCACGCAGACGCATTTGAAGCCTCTACAAGGCTATTTAAGGTTCTGCATATATTCTGACTGCCCTCGGACTAAGTGCGTCATGCCTTAACGCGCCTTCTCCCAAGGATACATAGATCCTAATCGACAAACTAAGGTGGATTGTCTGTGCCCGCGGTGATATTTAGCTATATTTCATTTCCTAAGAACGCTAATTTCTCGTATGGGCTTAAGTTTTAAGGAATGAGCTACCCGTAAATCTCCGAATTCATTCCTGAGCATTTTTTACTGTCCTATTTATGTCCTACCAATTAACTGCGTAAAAACTGCGTCTAAGATGTGTTTTCTGCAATGTAACCTGACTTGCAACTCTAACCCCTTGATAGTGCCAACAGTAGAGACCCAGCGCAGCTACCCAAACATTACTAATCTCCTTAGGGTGAGCCATATCACTGTAACTTAAAAAACTCAAGGGCCGGTAATTTTTAACGCCTCAAAATGATACACCTAAATATCAACCAGTTGAAGCTGCAAAGGTAGTCGCCGTCTATTTAACGCAACAGCAATCGTGTAATACCATTGTTATCCAATGCTGCGCTAAAATCTCGCGTCCTCTATAAAGTGAATATATTATGAACACAAGAATATTTATCTAGCTAATTTCAATTATCTCTTTGATTACTATTACATTGGATTTCCCAGTGCTGGTGCCACACAGCTTTTCCTATAACAGACTTTCGGCATAATGCCATAGCCATAGTGACACTGAAATAGGCGATAACGTTTTTCTTATTAATTATATCTTTAATATTTGTTGTTATAGGCTCATGGGCCAGTTTTGTGGGAGCAAAACAAAGCTCCCCACACAATTAGAACAGCCTCATAACCGCTAATAAATCTTGTTACTAATAGTGTTCATACAAAATACCAGCAAAATATTGCGTAGATATTTAGATAATTAACAGCTTCAGCGGGCTTACGCTTTTAGCCGACTAAATTCATTGCATCGTTGTTTATGCAAAGTTGACAGTGTCCGAAGTCTCATAACGGTTCGAAGACACATGCATACGGCTCAACGACGGTATTCGTGAGAGCTCCTGGCACTATCGTCGTGCTGAAGCCCTATTTCAAATCTAAATTTTAGATCGACCGCCACTGGGATGCCGAACAACTACCCCTTATACGTACAGACAAGAAAACACTGACAGCCTGTACTCGGTCTCTTTGTTTAATTGATGGTCCCATTACATCTGCGGGCGAAAAATACGCCAGTCTAAAAATAAATCGGCTACACAAAGAATAGTACCATTGGTGCTGCTATTTAACCGGTCCAAACTGAAACGACGCCCGGCTTGGCACTCTGCAAATACAGCGCCTACTCGAATGAGGAAATTTTGTGCAAAAGATGCTCGCGAAAATATTTACCGCGAAGAAGGTGTTTTTTTACGTCAGGCTACCAGCTGAACAAAACAACACGTACGTGGTACTTTGGTCCAACAAAAATGGTTCTCTTCTCATGTTTAGAGCAAGACGTGACTAGATATTTATATTAGGTAGTTCTATCTGATGTAAGTGTATCAATGGGAAGCGTCTAAATAAACCGGGCCAATATCACCTCTCGATCGGATCAGTCTAGACCACGGACGTCAAGCGTGGTCAAGCCATGACGGCCGATGTTGTATGGGTATTTGATGTGTCTGTGAATATACGATGGCAATGGAAGCATTCCGCAAACAGCTACATTGACAGACAATGTTCCACTTCAGCCTAGATGTTCCCGGTGACATTGCCCTTTAGAGTGCAGCGTAGAGCATTGTGACATGGGAGACGTGCTTAGCTGCGAGAATCAAGCCCTACCGACCGGATCAGCTTCGAGTACGCGGTGAGGAGACTCGAATAGCTGAACACGATCGTTGGAGGCAGCAAGTCAACGCTGACAGATAAATGCAATAAGACAAAAGATCTGCATATATCTCGTTTCTTAATTATTTTCTGTTGTGAATGTTGTGGAGAAATACCGCGACTAATTCAACTTTTGCTTTTTTGCCAGCTGACAAATGCATGCTTGACACCTTAGACCTAAGGGCGATCATCCTTTTTCATTCCTGCACTTCTATAGCATTGACGAGGTTATAATCAGTGTTCCCTTTTGTAGTGGTAAACCAGTCAGTTATTGCGTATTCGCGCACATATTGAAAAATGCCTACATCCGAAAGGGGGCAGAGAGCGTATGAAATAACTGATTTCATAAATAACTGAAGAAATAACTGAAATAACTGAAGAGTAACCTTCATCTGATCACATTTCGAACACGGTAAATTTCAACAAATATCGATCTGCGAAAAACAACAGTAAATAGCATTCATCTGGACCCTTCGTGTTTTAGCTAGTTAGATGTGTTTGGTAAAGATTAGGCAGCGGCAAAACTCATATATATAACTACTAACTATGAGGCGCCACAGTGCTGAAGAAAGATTTGTTAAATAAATCTAATACGTAAAGTTAGTCAGCTAGTTTTCTATTCGTGACACGTTCTAATAGGTCTATATAGATACTTATTTGAGCCCTATTTAATAATGTAGTAGTTTCAGTCGCAAACATCGTTGCAAGTAGGTCCTCACGTTCCCTAATGGTTTCTTCCCTATTGGTTTCCCGAATGTACACGTAGTTGCAAATTATTAGTAAACGGTCGGGCTAGCGGGAGGTTAACCGCTACAGTACCCGATGAGAAACCCAACCAGATTCGGTTCCGAAAATCCCCCACTGGAGCGCCTTACTCTCCGGGCTAAAACAGGAGGTGTTAGAGCCCCAGGGCCGCCGAAGGTTTGGTCACTGTTGGCTTCCTGCTCTTTCTCATTTGTTTCCTCGTCTGTACTTGAATCTCGCCCTCTTCAGTGTGAGCTCAAAACCGCACGTTCAATGGCTCTCAAGCGTGCCCTATAGTCTGCTCTGTGTTAGGCACTTCTGCCCACTGTCCTCAATTCTATGATCGGATCTCTCTCTTGCTTATCGTATCGTAGGCGCGTGGCTACAATAATACGCGAGGCGAATACCTGCATTAGCTGAAATCAAAGGACAAACCACAGTGCAACAAAATTTCCTGAAATTTGTAGCACGAATATAGCGACATGCTTTATGCTCTGGGCGTTTTTATTGCCGCTGCAATTTCAGAGTTCGAAAGCCTGGCATGGAAAGGCCAGATGGACTACGATGGACTGGTAAATGCAATACAGTTTCATATTATGTTATGATCCAGGTAGCCATCATGTTTCTGCGTAGTCCTGCTGAGTCTAACGTTGTTTTTCGCGTTGGTCGTCGCACCGTACGCGGTGCTATACTGTGCCACTCCTACATCGTTCTGGCTTGCCCCTTGCCCTTTTAGGCCCGCAAACGCCTCTTTGCCTTTGGTCTGCTTCGGAAAACAGACACGCACGGTGCCTACCTACCTTTTAGGCCGCAAGTCCTTCGATTACCCTCCACCACGTTGCTCTTTCTCTTTTTTGGGTAGCAACGACCAGTAGGCAACGAGCAGCAGAACAACTACACCCTCAAAAGTTACTAACAGCTGCAGTCCGCGAATGCCTTCGTTCATCCCCATTCCATAACTGCTTTTGTAGACGGCGACCACGATGGTGGCAAAGCCGGCGGTCGCACGACACTCTTACCCTCTCTTTAGCAGAGTTCCTTCCGCTACCTCTTAGTCCGGCCCTCCATGCCCCTTTACTTAATCCCTAGCTTAACCCCTCGTCGGAAAGTGTGGGCGGTCTGGCAAGCGTCTGCAAAAGGGCGCGCTGTTTGGCCGCAATATGGGTCTACGTAGATACGTACATAGACAAGCATGTACGAACGGACAGACACAGTACAAGACGACCTCATACACCGCACACGTACTATAACTCAGCCTGACGATGAATAGACTATGCAGAATAGCATATACAGGCCATGCCGCATCCTTGCATACATAGATAGGAGAAATCAGCGCACCATTATGATCCGTCGAGCGGTCATCTTAGCTTGCTTTAACAGACATTGTCACACCGTCCTGACCTGGCAATTTTTCTGTGCCTGGGCGACGAAAAACAAGGTTACGCTTCCGACATGACCATCGTCATCATCAACATGTCCTGCTTATGATTACTGCACGAGTTGCTTAAGTTCGAAAAAGTTACAGAACGCTGAGCAGGTGGCCGGTTTGGCTTTTTTTTTTCTAAGACTACGTTGGAGATCATCGAACGGCGAATGAAGTCACGGAAGAGAACAAACAGCGTAAGAGACGATGAGGTACAATAATGATATGGAAGTGTAATTGGACCGCAATAATCGATAGCAAATACCATTAGTAGCATTTTTTTAATCATATCATGTCTTCTGGCGAGGCTTCGTTGACACTACGTCCCCGAAACGTTTTGACTGCGAGTACAATTTTGGACACAAATAAAAGCATGCAGGTACGCGTTCCATCTTCTCCACATTTAACGTGACATCATCGAAGCTTTACGGCTTGTGAAGTTAAGGCAACAAGATTAACATAGGTCTCTCGCAATTATTGAATTTATAGCCAAAGCTTTTCGTTAACAAAGATAAACCGAGCAGTGTGCAGACGTTATCGTTTTCACACTTCAATGCACTGGATTATTGGTTAAAGCGCTTAACATAGACTTTTCCGTCGATGTTACATATAACGTGGACGGAAAAGTCTATTCTAAAAAGCTTTCGGAAAGTTATACGAATGGACGCATCCAAATGCAGACGCCATACTTGTATCGCCTTAAAGCTAATACGCCATATTTTGAAACACCCAGAGCGCGAGATTTCATCCCCTCAAAGCCTGATACTCAGTTCCGGTCCACTAATAATTATGAACGATGTGTAGCAAACAGTCATTGAATTGGGAATTAACTTCACTCAGCTACCGACCGGCGATAATATAGAAATCAAATATCGATACAAATCCATTAGATGTCAATAGCACTGACATTTTGATATCAGCGATAGAGGGCGGGAGCTTGAGAAGGGTCAGCAAATTCGCGTTTCCGTTGTGTTGTGTTGTTTGTTTTTTTTTGTATTTGTATTGTGTATGAAGAAACTGTTTTGACTTCGCTAGCCTACAATGAACAAGCCGACTAAGTAAATGAATGTCTCGAAATTCGTATATGGCACTGGCATCAAGCATCGCTTAGCTAATACGTCTTTCCACGATAGTGATGCGCGCTATAGATATCTATCTAACGCATCTGCCACGTGTGCGACCTATCCGACAAGTGGTTCAATTGTTCATTCTAGATTATTTGACATCTACGTACGCTTATTAAGAGTCGATCCGCTCGAATCTAACTGTGAAGGTCGGCCGGAGGCCAAAACGTGGAATCAGAGATCAGCTTGAGCCTTTTATCGTCCAATATTAAAACTTTATAGCTACGGGCATAAGCTTAGAAATACAGCTACGGAATTTGTTAGATCTCATATTATTTTAGCGCTACCTCGTAGCGATCTGATAGTGCGCGCTCGATAAATATACTACTTAACAGAAGTAGTATATAAAACTCAACAGGAGTTTCAAGCATCGTTACACTTAGTAACTCAAACAAAATACCACGGAGTCCAGTATATCATACTTGTGCTTCGCTACTAACGCGTGGTGTAAAAAGTATATAACGTACAATCAAGCGGCGACATAATAAACCGCCTACTATTTTCGTTTCTTCATCTACGTTAAAGCAGCAATGCTACGATGGGCACGTGTGCGTGTGTGTTCCCGTAAGCGTCTATTTCATTTATGCTCACTTTGGGTGTCTGTTATCCGTCATGTTGCCTACGCCCTTTTGGCGATAACCGGCAAACAAAACCAGTCCTTTTGAAAACATCGTCTAGAGAGGCAGCCAACTGTTGCAAACGTCTCCCTTCTCTGGTACCAGCATTACATACAGCGGTATTAACAACGTACCCGTTATGGTGATTCTGCCAGCGTATCAGTCTCTCCATATCGCCTACCAGATACGTGGACATCCGGAAGGCTTTTGACACAGTGAAAAAGCAAGATGTTAGCCAGATTTATCGTAGTGGGTCAACCGATAGGTCGCCCAGACATCGCCATCAGCAAAAACAATTTTCAGCCACAAACAACAACTTTGCCGAAAAAATATTCCATTAAGTACATACTTAGATGCGTCTCCGTCCGTCCGTCTTCGCGCGGATGTGTTCTCAATTAAAGCCATCCACCATATGGCAATAATAAATAACGGAGTAGATATAAATGTGCTGTGCCGCAAAAAGACACATACAGACAAACACATAGGTGTTCGTGATGTTTTGTACCGTCAGAAACCGATAAACCAAAAAGTCTGTTTGTGCATGCATACGTCATTGATTGATTGTTTCTGCAAAGAACATTGCATAACAGGTGCGTGTGTGTAGGTCAAAAAGTGGTGTCGAATAAAAAAAAAACTACCAAAATTCGATTTTTTAAGTTTAAACTTACGACACGAATGTTTTTACGCAGTAGGCAATCTTAACAATTCGTAATGATGAGGCTCGTATTTAATACGAAAATAATCTTCAATTTGCTACTACATGGTGCTAAGCCGACCGCAGACAGCCCGATTTGCGAGACAAACTGCCATATCTAAAACCTAAACGATGCACTAGTCGATTACGCAGCAAAAGCTATCTCATTTTCCCAAGTTTTTTCTAATCTCCAAAAGTTCCATCAGGATGCCGTTTCTGAGACGCAAGCTTTTTAGGTTTATCTGGATGTTTGTCCACGCAGCACAGCTAAGCGACCTGCTCTATGAGGATAGGTGGAATCGAATTTAAGGCTTGCGGCGCCGTGTCTCTAAAAATAATAGATATCAATGTGTACCAATGATATAGCAGATAATTGATTACGGTTTCCTATTGAGTGCCGGACTTCCTAAAACTAAACAATCGTCTCGAATAGTCGTACCTCCGTTCCTCAGGTTCTCGCCTAATTCAGAGCTTTCTCGAATTATTGTTTGCGCGTCATGGCTTATGGACATCGGCGAGCAACTTACTTTCAAAATGTCCATATATATGAAGTTTATCATAATACAAAGCGTAATCATACTAGAGATACTTCATTCTAGATACGGACTTCAAAACAGTATTTTAGCTTTGTAGGGGCGGCAGTTTTCTGTAGTACGATGCTTGTTGCTGATTTTACTGTGCAGTATTAGTAACACCATTGAAATACATTAGAATAATTATTTATAATAAGTAATCAAGTCCGTGGGCATACACCGTATTCTAGGAGCGTACAAGGAAGAAACCGGGTAGGTGAATAATAGAGGAAGCTATGATGACTCAATTATTGTTCACCGACTTCCGTGCGGATATATAGGGCTGGCAAATCAAGCAAAGCACACAAACTAGACGGAGCATGACGCGTCGCAGCGGAAACGACCAAATTGTCGTTTCGCTCTATATCCACGTGTAGAATTAGGAAAGAAGAACAGCTGCGTCGTACCCATCTACTGGTTACCATTATCTATTCTCTATGAAAAATGGGTTTGTGTCTGCGTTTACAGAACTTCGCAAACGGGCCGGGTCGCTTACATTCACGGCTGCTGGCCCCCGTCGAACACCGAAATGGCGACGTCCTCGAGCACCAGCGTCGGTGATGAGAATTCTTCAGAAGATTTAACAACCGCAGCAGCGACAATAGCCAATATCAACGCTGCTTGGCCAAATCACGGATCAGACTGGTACTTACGCGAGCAACAACAGTTCTAGTGGCGCTAACACTATGTAGAAGAACGACTGACTCCCAGGCAGTCAGTGAATCGCACCGCTGTCTCGAGTCCGATCCACGGAAGCATCAGCGGTGAACCATCTCAGTCAAGCAAACAGCCAAAGAGGCAACCGTCGGATAAAACTAAAAAAAAAAGAAAAAAATTCAGACGATCCGACAACACCAGCCATCACAGAGGCAGCAGCCGACCAAATCTAACAACAAAGGAACGCGAGCAGAACGAGGGTGGAACAAGCCACACCTGCATAATCAGCACTACGAAGACGACGCCGAAGCTTCTGTCTCTTCGTCGTATAACCGTAATGCGCTTTTCGAGTAGCTTTTCCCTCTTGGCAACAGCTTCTGCTTTCTTTCGGCATCACTATGCAACCGCTGACCCTGAACACTCTAATAGCAGTTAACGCGGTAGAATGCACCAGCGTTGCCACTTGTAGATTTTAGGCCCGCTCTTCCAATTACGAGTCTTCATCCCCGCCCCCACTCCACCCTTCATTGGTGCATACAACACATGATGACAGACACAGCAACGAGCAACGAGCAACTCACTAGCTTAGCTATTCTGGCTTACTATTTTTATGGTATGATTATACGAAGTTTTTACTATTGTAAAATAGCGAAAACGTTACACACGATCAGAATGCGCGTGTGCGGTTGAACGCAAAAAAACGTGTCCTGCTGCTGCTGCTGTTGCTGCTGCTGCTGCTGCTGCTGCTTTAGTGTACTTTGCGATAAAAACAAGCGTCAAACAGTGGATGTCGAAACACTTAGTAGTCCTGCTGGGCTCTTGCTTTTTGAAGACAGCAGAAAAAAAGAGACATTGTTAGCGTTGGCAACTTGAGCGCGTTCTATGCTATCTTTCTGGCTAGTTATGACTTATTCATAAATTCATAGATTTTCTCCTGAAATTTTCCTATGTGAAGTACGGACAAGACAGATAAATTAGGCAATATCTCTTTGATCTAGATTTCCTTATTATGGATATATTAAATAGAAAACACTTGTCAGTAGCGTACGTGTTTTCTTGATATGATTTCTTGATTTTCTTCAATACGGTCTTCAATTTGAGCCTCTGTATAAATTACATAATGAAGTTTATAAATCGCAGTTCTTAATCTGCGCTCTTGCAGAACACCATGAATCGCTTGGCACCTATTTTCGGTCATGAACGTACGTCAGCAAAGGAAGATTTAGCCTAATGTGGAGGTTAACACCGGTTTTAGAATCATACTCTACCGACAGGGGCGCCAAGCCAGTTTCGGAAGCGGGACAATGGCCGCTATAGTATGGACACACGCAAAGCTTGTCACCTCTCTTTGACAGATTTAAAACTTCGATTACCGCAGGAGTATGTTTCAAGCATATTACTAAATATAGAAATGTTTCGAATTGCACGTCCGAAACCGCCATCGGACGTTAATTACACACTTGCAACGATACGACCATTGCAACGAACCCCAATATGGTAATGCACACACAACTGCTATCACTGACCGCCTCACCTGCTCGTCACGTCTATGCAGCAAACAACGCAGTACGTTGATGGCGTTTACGGGAACTAAAATCATCACAAGCTTGTCAATATCAAAAAATTCCCTAATAAGTAATACTTCCTAGCGAAACAGATGGATGTTATTGAACATTGACTACATTTTCAGTTGTTGACTCTAGTCTCAAACCTATAAGAGAAGATTAATACAGCGTCGAATTTCGCGCACGAATTTAAATATCGTAATATGAAGCTTCAGCTTAGCAATAATGGATAAAATGCGCTAAATCAATCATTATGACAAAATAAGGTCCGTAACTTTTTTTAACAGTTCTGCTATGGTATAAAATAAGAAGCTAAGAAAGGTCCCATTCAAAGCTGACCCGTACGTGGAGTATTCCGTCTCTACTTTTCTTTCAAAACCAACATTCTAGCCACTGTTTCACTTTATCCTTAAAAGTATCGCTTCATTAAAGGGAATGATTGTTTAAAGTTCAAATAGCGTACACTTGAACACAGCACTCTTGGGTGACCGACGCTCCATAAGAAACTGCTAGCGGTTGATAGACATTTTTACCAATATGTATACTGACCTTGTCATCTTCAAAGCACAGCTTAAAGCTTGCTATTCATGCGAGTGCGAAACATCTTTGATCCAGCTCAAATTTAACATCGAATTCATATTCAACAACGGAGGGTACCAAAGAGAGATCTACTATGAAACATCATCAAAACGTCAAATTTATGAATTGTCATATATCGGGACATATCCTGGAAATATAACAGCCGTATATACTCTAAACCAATTCCGTCGAGTTCATGGAACCGCTAGACATGGTTTGCTTTAGAAATTCTTCAGATGAATTTACAATTCAAAATCAAACATTTGTTGCTGATGCTCATATCCGAAATGGACCTACTGTGTTAATTCTTTCCTATATCTGCCCTTCTATTGCACAATTTGAATTCTTCAACAACAACAACTTCAACAAATTCAGGTAATTTTTCTCAGGTAATGTGATAGTTTTCTGTCGAAACGCGCGATCCGGCAAATATCGTACCGTAATACTTCGACCTTAAGTAACGTTTCTGCCCATTTTTATTGCATATATTTCTTTTTTTAGTCATTTCCCAGGTATAAGAACGGTCAAAAGACCAGCGCTGACCAGGTTTTTGGTAAACCCATTTTTCGCAAATATCTCTCAGCATCGCATTATTAGCAAGACCAGTTGGCAATTGCTCCCAGTTTAATAGACCTGTTCCAGTGCGACCCAGGAAGTAGTTATAGAGGAGTTGTACGTCTACCTGGTTATTGCCAGCCCGAAATAGAAACTGTCCATTAAAGCTCTGAAGAGAAGGGAAAAGTACTTCATAGTAGAAAGAAAATAGCACGCACAACGCGGCGTCGTTACGCCATCCATTCTACCGTGTTCTACCGATTCAATGGTGGGTAACTACACAGCCAGACGAGCAAATATATATTAGGCAGACAATTTAACAGACAGCACTCAAGCTACAGATAATTGCAGACAAACTCCAGACTCAAGAGAGATAGCGCGCGAATCCCAGTCGCCGCCTTGTCAATGATAAACGTGCACGATAATGGTAGCAAACCTTTACGCACGTATTACAGATAATAACATGATCAAAGATATTTAGCACAACAAGCAATTGCAACTGATACTACCCAGCTAGCGGTCACTGATCTAGCGTTGCATCGGCAGCAAACGTGAATCGTACATTGCTAGACAGAACTGGCAGCCAGAAAGGCATCAAATAACCGACAGTGGATTTGAATAATCTCAGTTCATTTATTCCACTTGGTATCTATCTGCCTACGACTAAAAAAGCACGTATGCGAACAAAATTGTTATACACACTTTCCGCTGTCAGGTCAACTCAAAAGAAGACTAAAAGAACGACAGCTGGCAACAGGCGCCTAGTTTAGCGCAGCAGTTTAGCATTATTCAGCCGCCCGTGTCAGAACAGACAAAGGTGACTGACAACAGCAGCAGCAGCAGCAGCATTTGGGTCCTATAGACATCACGCGCTGGGGTACCTTGCATTGTGTATTAAATAGAATAAACAAACGTTTACACGCTTGCGTGTACATATACAATCATAGAGAACATTATAGATAGATAGATGTTTCGTTAAAAGGTGGTCCATCGCTGTTTATAACTTCCCGTCTACGTTATTGGAAGTAAGATATAACTATGAGCGAAAGTGTTTCATTACATGTGCAGACCAGCCCATCTGGGCCTCACAACGATGTGGATCAAATTTTTATCTGACTGTTTGTTCACCAGACTTACACGGAATCTGTGTGTTCATTCACCGGTGCTGAATCGGATAGACGTGACCGCATGGTCGACGATCGTATTCACTCACTGGCTATCATTAATACTACTCCAATAGTCTACTTTGAAAACAAATGCATACCATCCTAAATTACAGAGCAAATTAGGTAAATACACAACTCTATTAAATCGATATGAGCATAAAAAATGAGCCGTCGCACAAGTTACGATTTATCTTCGTCACGCTTCATGTTTGTTCATGGAGGCATGTTTGCCATATTTGTTGCGTTAAGTTTTCTGCCATCATAAGACGTGGTCTATGATCGTGTTTTCCGCACCCATCGCTGCACAACCGACAAGTGATTTTGTGACACATTGACAACGTCTATCCGTCGTGTCTTTATGATACTTATCGAGCTCTCACGATAGCCAAATTTCACTCCACGTTCCATCTTTGTGATGAGTACTTGATGTTCAAATTACCGATGGCGGCCGGAACTTATGTCACTAACGCATGTTTGTATATTTACCCCAATGGCATTTCAACGACTACTCGACGAAACAAGGACAACGACAATATCACAGTAGGCCCTGATCTAAATTCCATACACAGGCTCCTCTAATTTTCTGAACGTACCTCCATGACCAACGCAAGCCGACAAGTAGCGGAATAATACGAAGAACGAAAGAGCTATTCTGTTTTTCTGAAGTCCGTCCAGAAAAAACAATGACCTCAACTACCCCATCTAATAGAACAGAAGCCATAACGATAACAACTACGGCCTGGGGTGAGTAGGTTAATTCGCGTCCTCCGGCGTTTTTTTTGCTCGGTCGCTCCAGACGTTATCGCCGAAATACAGTTGTTGTTGTTGTTGTTTATATTACTGACAGGTAGCGAATGCCGTGGGAGAGAGCATACACGGATTCCACAGTGGCACGCACCACTGAGTACAGTTAACGGACTTGTCTAACTTGCCGACCTTCAAGTGAAAAGGTACTATTAACAGTTCCAGCAAGAAATGAAGGAATGGCACTAGCGGTCCACCCAGGTATGCTACTATGGACTAACGCCAACAATGGCACTAACGAAAGAAAGAAAGCCAGAACTGTTCACTACCTAAAAGTTTCGAGCTCGAATTTTCATATCGTTGCTAAATATAACTTGCAGCTTACTACCTGCATGGTTTTACACTGCAAGACAAAAACAATAAATAATCACAATGACAGTTATGTTTATCATATATAATGCAATTATGTTTAATTATGTATGTGGAGCAACTGATTGTGCGAACATGCCCAGAATAGGGGAGGTAACAATGAGATATTGGCCACCAGGTTGCGAAATACGGTGCTAATGGAAGACTAATTATTATAGCTTCTGGCAATAGGCCACGGAACAACTACACATATACAAATATTATAGAGTTGGGGTGTCTGTGTAACGCACATGAAGATGATGAGAACGGCGGCTCAGTTCCTGCGCTCCTGTCATGCCGCGACCATTGCGAAGTACCACCGTCTGCTGTTCGCGCATAAAGTTTCGATTGTTCGAAAAGTTCTCTTCCTCTGTTTTTGCCGAACGAGCGGCAGTAGTGGCAGATCAGCAACAAAATTGCCAGAGTTTATTGTCGATTGACTTTAGCGGTGTTAGCACGACGCTAAAAAGCAGCCCCAAACAACGACGACGGCAACATCACAGCTTTAACGTCGCCTTGCAGTAGCAGCAGCAGCAGCAGCAGCAACAGCGGCGGCGGCGGCGACAGCAGCAGCAGTAGCACCAGCAGGACAAAGAAGACACCAGCAATTATTGACAATACTGCGCAACACAGCCCTTCCATCCATCCATCGTATATGGCTATATTCATTAGTCCTTACAGCAAACAGCGTCAATTCGTGGGTGCCGTCAGCGGTGCTGTCGCCATTTTTTTTTTATCATCAGCGGCGTCGCCATTATCGCGATCATCATCATATCCTTGTTATGCCCCAAAGTTGCTACTGGTGTCAGGTGCTTCTGCAATAAGCAAGTTGCTGCTGTTGCCATTGTGTAATGGCAGCTGGCCATGTCCGGCCGATGCAACTCCAATCCAGCTATCCAGCCACAACT
This sequence comes from Varroa destructor, assembly GCF_002443255.2. Classification (NCBI taxonomy): domain Eukaryota; kingdom Metazoa; phylum Arthropoda; class Arachnida; order Mesostigmata; family Varroidae; genus Varroa; species Varroa destructor. Next base: position 15,017,969 of record NW_019211456.1, read on the forward strand.
GGACCGTTACCCACGGCTAAAGCAACTGTGAATGTCAGCCGTGGTGACGCTGCCTGGGTGCCCTCATGTCCACTGTCCGCACGTTCGTTTTAGGAGATACAAGTACCCTCTTGCTACTGCTGCTATTGGCAGTGTCGGGCCGTCGTTTGTAAATGGTCTCTGCCCGTTGCTGTTGCACCTCCAGCTGTTGGCACAGCCTAATGCTAGCGAAATTTTGCAGTGAGATGAAAATTCACGCATAAAAAAAGGACTACACCACAACGGTAGGCGACAATCATACCGATATTTGTACGTGCATGTAAGGCGTATAGGAAATGTGCGAACATGCATACGTTCGCATGCTTGCTAACGGTACAGATATGCACAGCTGGTCTATGTTCTGTTATTCACTGCCGTCGGTGCAAAATAATGACTTTAATTAGCGACCAAACGACACTACTCGGCGCCGGGTGGTCTTGCCTATTTATATTTAAACAGCGAAATGCGAGTTTCGAGTGAACTACTTAGCTGGCGGCCCGACAATTACCCTTGCAGTGCACAGCCGATATTATTATTCTAGGAGTCAGTTCAATTGTGAGCTAATGTTGTTGTCAACTGTTCGACGACCGTTTTCTAGTCGATAGTTTCTACAAGCTGTTCTAGTCGACGCTGGCCAATAGCGCACGTGATTGGCAATAATAAAGAACGATTTAAGGGGAGTCGACTTGTACGCACGACGTACGATGCCAAACTCGCTTTATTCTCAAGAAACAGAGCAAACATTTCGACAGCAAACGCTTCAACCTAGATAACACCTACTTGTTCATCGGTAGCACGGAAGACACTTACGTATGTCTCTATTCCTTATATGCAGTAGGCTGGAGGTGGATATATGGCGAGATACGATATACCCAATCGGTCCGTGAATTTCGACCGCCGCATTTGCCACTTCGCCCGGCCATACAATTGTCCCCGACACACAGATGTAGTAGGCGATTATAGCCGGCTGAAACAGGCGTGAAATCTTCGAGCATGGTGAAAACGCGTGGGATCAAACGTTGGGTGAGCAAGCGATTCTTTCCTCGTCCCGCTGTACCGGACTTTGTTGTCCTGTTATACTTTTAGCACAGTTGCTAACGCCGCGACATAGCTGCTGATCGTCATCGTAATCGTCTCATCTAGCGTAGAGATACTCGTTACATTTTTCGATCATACACTGCTTGCACACTTGCGCTAGTTCGATCCGTACACGTGTGACGCAATCTAGCCACTTGGAACGCCAAATGCAGCCATTAAACTGTAACTTTAGTCATCGCTCAATAGGAACATTTCAATCCTTTGCTGGCTCCAGTGAAATACAGATACGAGGTACACTTCTCTGTGCAACCTGCTACACCGTCGTACAATAATACATAACATGCGCCTTCGAAACCGACTATCACTGAAGCCGCCGCCGCCGCCGCCGCCACACCATCTTTTCTACGACGTTCCTAAGCATGGTTGAGGCATTTTTTTAAAATGCCGCTCGCTCTCTGTTAACTGGCGAGCGCACCTGTATATTAAAAGGTACACACCTGTCTAACGATTGATGCTGTTTAAATAGGATCAGTTAGGCTATAGAAGCACAATGTGACTAACAACAACACATTGCTAGTCTAAACCAAAATAGTTGCCAGCAGCTGGCTTGTCACCGCTACTTGTTACCTGTACATGGCTACAATGTGCAACAGGGTTCGTTCAGAAGTCCACAGATGACACGTACTGGCTATGGTCACTAGCCGTTTAATTTTAAATTTGTTTACGTTACATAGATGTCTTTTTGCCGATTCGGTCCTATCTGCCAGTCGTTACGACTGTTTGAACGTGCGTTCGTTCGCACAGAAACACCAATAACACTACAGAATGATGAATACGCGAAATGTATACTACTTCTAATTCTATCTATTGGAAACTACCCGCCTACCTCAATTCGATGAGTAACGCTATCCGTTGAAATAGAGTTTGCGGCTGCCGTACTCGTGCAGGTATTATTAATACTATTATTATGACTGGTATTATCGTTATCCATGTCGATACAAGTATCCACGTTGGTATTGTTCAGCGTTTTCGTTGTTGCCGATGCCGGGACGCCGCATTTGTCCTCATTGCCGATGTGGTTGTTGTGTTTATTCTGTCGAACCCCAAACAGCGGAACGAGCGATGGTTGCCTGTTGATGGATCCTCGGTGGAACTCCGCGTCACGACATACACGGCCGGCTTGTGCTGCTGCTGTGTTTGTTGTTATTGATGCTGCTGCAGAGTGGTCGTGGTGCGGTCGGCCTCCAGCAGTTGCTGCGACTGGCTGCTACCGATGGTGCTTTTGATCGTTGTAGGTTTCTCTGTCCCAGACGACTCTTATCGCTGCTGCTGCTGCTGCCGCTGCCGCCGCCGCCGCCGCGGTTGCTCCTACATTGAGATTGCTAGCTGGAGGATCGCTAGATAGACGCCTGAGATGGGCGGCTGGTTAGCAGATTAGCGGCGTGCCATGAGCATGGCAGAAGTGGCAGGACGGCGCGCCCACTTTCAACATTTATAGAACAGCACCACTACGATAACAATAACAGCAGCGAGCAGATAATGCAAACACGTAATGGTAATCACTGCAGCTTGTTTGTCTGCTGTATGCCTACAGTTTAGACGGAGACGGGAGTACCGATCTAGATCCAATCCTAATCGGTGCTTCGCGCAGCTCGTTTGATCGACCGATGAACAGAGAATGAACACACCGACGAACAGATCAATCGGATTCGGCTCGCTTGTCCGTACCTACCACCTCCGCTGTTCGCTGCTGCGTCAAGCTCAGTTTGTAGGTCACTCCTGAATCTCTGCAGTGATATTACTAAGCGTATTATATACTAGCTGGACAGTCAACTAGCTTTGTGGTTGAACGAACTCGCCTGGTCGGCGATCATCACTCGTAGTTGTTGTACCAGTAGGCAAAGCGTAAAGCCACTGTCGACGTTATTGCTGCTATTGATTGGTATCAAGTGTCCTAAGCGACGCTGGCTGGCTGGCTGGCTGGCTGGCTGGCTGGCTACGAAGACTTTTTTCGTCGTACACAATCACTCGCTTTCATGCACACACTGAACTATGTAGAAAGGACTCCAGCGAACTTGAACGTGATTGGATTCTCGCAGTCCTTCCTACTTCACGTCACATTGCCACAAACTCCACACGTTCCGTGGCACTCCGAGCACATACAATAATAGAAGAAAGTGCCCAATGACAACAAAAAAATTAGCGTCGTCTTCACGTCTAGATATTCCACATAGTGAAGCGGACAGTTGCTCTCACTTTGACGGTACTATGATGCACTTCTCGTCGTGACAAGTACGTCATGGTAGCTAGGTTTCATACAGAAGCGAACACATTGTGATTGTGATCACTTAAGATTGGTGCGTGACCAAACTGCCGATAGCTTCTTGTCGTCCCTTTCGCCCTCACCCATTCACGCCTATTACCAAATACACTCTGTATCCGTACGTGGTCCAAACACTTTGTAGACAGCAGCGCTATCAGTAGAATTTGTCACTTAAGAGTTGGCTTAGAAAACGACTGGGTAAGCACAAGCTGTGCCCTTCCTATGGCCCCGTGACATTCTCCCGTTGCCGTTTGTGCCTCCGGGGTAAATACCGTTCTTGTCAGAGCAGCCGACTCAGCTATACAACGAAGGATTGAGTGCTTTTTCAAGCGGGCGTAGCTATCAAGGATCTGGTCCGTTATCGGCCTTTTACGTAGCAGAACAGATCAAGCCAATCTTAAAGATTATCACTAACTGTAGGTGTGGTCGAATTTGCCAGCAGCAGGTTCAGCTAGCTACCAATCAAGCTACTATTGTTTTAGAAATTTGTCAGTAGTCAGTGAAAAATCCTCGTTCCGCCATTCACAAACTCGCTCATAGACTCGGTGTGGAAGAGCCAGGTCGAGTTGAACTGGGTAGCATTGCTCCTACATTGTAATGATCGCCGCTGTGTGAGCCATCGTCGCTCGAGACATCACCACTCACTGAGTGGCGTAGAAGCAACGACTCGCACTTATAAATCGTCCGTAATGTCGTACTGGTAATCGTTGCAAGAGCTGCTAACAGCAACTCCACCGAGCCATGGCCGTCGCCCAGCACTAACGGCAAACGCACACAGCAGTCTTATTACGAATCGCACGGTGCTTTTTTCCGTGCTTCTGACCGTAGAAGTTCTCTACGATGTTTTTCTGGCGCCAGGTTGCTTCGAGGTAGATTGACAGAGACCTGTGTGCACACGTCTACTGTACACAACTAGAGCTCACGGTAAATTCACGGCTAGGGATCCAAGCCACTGCTGTGCTGCGTGCAGGACAATCACTGCTCAGCTCCTGCTGATTTCATTCGTTCGCGTAAGCTAGCGACCATCATTGATCTCAGCTCCGGCGGTCCGTTCTTACTTTGTTGCTTACGTCTGTCTAGTTGTCTACTACAGTCGTATACCATTAGGAACCATCTCTTCGTACCATGCTACGACCGATGTCGCCGCTGCAGCCACCGCCTATGCGATATTGCGGCGTGAGCTGTCTAAATCGAATTAGTTTGGTAGCGCCGCTAACGCGCCGTTTTCGATGGCAGCGGTTAGAAACGACAGCGACGAACGAAGAGCACGGCACAGAAAGAGACGTGGTGCAACACAACAGTAGAGACGGACGAACGCGGAACAGCAGAAACGTACCGTTGAGTGACTGCGTGAACAAGCGAACGACTGAGCGAGTTAATAACCGTCCGTCGCACACCGCCATCAGCTGCAACACAGAGCATCAGTTCCCCGCTGCTACCGCTTCTGCGGCCACAGCTAATTCTGCTGTGACGATAACTGCTGCTGCTGCTGTTACAACAGCTGCTGCGGCGGCGGCTGCTGCTGCTGCTATTAGTTCTCTGCTTCTTCCAGCCAACAGGAGTCAAGCACAGCCACACAAGAAACGACCGAGTACCGTGCTAGCAACAGCAGATCGGCAGCAGCAGCAGCAGCAGCAGCACCGACCACTGTGAGCCACAGACGGCCAGCCAGGAGCGAGGCGGACAAGTTGCTAGCACAACTAAAGCGGCCAGGCGGGGAGACTGAGCGCGACTGGTACAGCGCTGCCTGTACCCGGAGAGACTCGCCGATTCTCGACCGAGAATGGCCGGAGCGATCCAGTGCTGTTGCTACACTCACCCCCTAACGCTGTGTTGTTGCAACTCGTGCCAGCAGAGCTGCTGTACATCGTCTGCTAATGGTGGTCCGATAAGCTAAGTCGTCGGTGATGGCCGATGATGTTTCGTCAGATTAGGGTCGTCTGCTCCGGGACATGCGCTAACCAGTTATATAGGTTCGTACACAAATAAGATCTGTCTGCTATCGGCCTTGCGCAGTAGCGATTAAACACTAGCAGTAGCTTAATAGTGCAAGAATGGCATTTGGGTACTACTACATCGTTGGAAATGGCAACAGCGGCGGCCTACCCGTACGAGCGACGATGAACGGTTCGCGAAGAGCACTGGTAGCAGACGACGCACTGGGTAGTGTAATATTATGCTGGTTTCTTATTGTTTATTTGTGGATCTGGCCGAGGAACGAGCAACAGGCAAGCATAGTAGCCAAATACACTCTCCTCGCAATGGCCGGACTCGAGTTTCGCACGCCGTTTTCGCACATAGGCTATTATCTCAGTTAATATAGTTTTTTCGGGTGGTCGACTGAGTGGCTTAGGATTGGCGGTGGTCGGTGTTGGCAAGTTTCAGCCGCGCGGGGTGAACCATGGTATAGCTGAATATTGTAAACCAAGCGAAAGCGTATGCCCGCAGACATGTTGGAGAGTCGTTTCCAAAGGCAAATAACATAATGGTCTACCTCAGTAGAAAAACGAGAGAAAGAGAGGGAGAACACAAATGGAAATTAGGAAAAATTTTTGGTTACGAAGGCCAGGCATCGTTGACAGACATTCGTTAAAAATTAGACACTTTAGAAGGTGATTTACGGTGAAATTTTTAAATCATTTTTTGTAAAAGTAGACTGAATGTCAGTTTGCCATTTGATTTGAATATCCGTATATGTTCTTTTCACTCGACTCGAATCTAAAGAGCTTGCGTTGCCTATGTGCATTTAATTGACATTTTATTTCCCGTTTGTACCTATAAACGACATCCTTATTTATATAATTTTATCACATTATTGCGCACGAAGATGAAACGCATACCGCTATAAGAGTGGTCAGTTCGTTGGTTAGCCATATGCATAGATTCATAGAAGAAACTATTGTGGTTTAATCGGGTTATTCCTGGATTTCTGTGTTGATTTAGATTTGTAAATAGCCTGATTTAGATGAAATTGCTATCATAAAAGCTGCCTGCAGCCAATTAAATACTTTATCGTAATAAAAAAAAATATAGGTTCATTGTGAAATACCTACATATCAGCTTCAGTGAGCAGATTTTAGGTTCCAAATTCAGCTCAGCATTTTTTTTCAACTGTAATTAGGTGGCCTGTTTACGAACTGGTCATTACCATGTTAGTGCAAATAATTTTATCAATCGTTTTTCCCAGTTACGACACGGTAAAATAATAGCTGACACATTCCACCCACTAAGTACCTGCCTGTTACGCTATAATTTCTGAAATTGGGCATAGTATAAAACATATCCTCCAAGAGTTAAGTATTTTAAGAAATACTGAACCTCACAGGAGATAAAGTAACAAGATGCACCCGTGAATGGCATAAGAATCAAGATGTCACGCCAGCATTTGGTCATGAGTTCACTTTATCTATTATTATTATACGTGCATGTGAGCAACTGATGCACAGTTCTGCCGCCATACTTGACGTCAAGCAGATCATTATTTCGGGTACATCCAAGTCAAATGACAATAATTGTAATTTTAAGAAAAGTACTACTGTCCTATTTCAACCGACCAACTGACTCACCTCTTCGTAGTCAGGTTTTTTTTTCGTTAGGGTAAGTTATAACGTAAGCTGTGTTCGTCAATTGTCCAATAAATAAATCAAAAATTGAATTCTCACTCTTTCTAAGCTAAAACTCTGTTTCAAACACATCATATATATGTACGAGTTACAATTTCTTGCCTTCAACTGGCGCAGTTAAAGTCCGAGCGCCATTATTATACAAACATGTAGTGTTCCCGTTAAGGCAACGATGTCATTGCTGTTCCCTCATGACGAATTTGGTCAGAAAGTTAGAAATATATAACTTCACTCAGCAGCCTTCGTAATAGTTACTGTAAACGTGGCAAAGTCGATGAGATCATCTGTCCAGAAAATGCCTGCTCAAACAAGTAAAAATTAGTAGCGCCTCAATGTGCCGTTGACGACCACAAGCATAAGGCACTGTAATGGTTCAAACCATTGTGGAATGAAATCACCGTATGGAACGACAATATCTATCTTTCTGTTGCACTATTTGAACAAACGATAGATAGTTATAAGTCCATCTGTGCACTATATAGGGATATCTTTTAAGTCAAATAATGTTTACTGGTTTTTCGTGTAGACTGTTCCGGACAAGTCGATGCAATAAGCTTAATTTTTAGTCCTCATGAGAGAGAGAGCAATGCTGAGAAATATCCGAAAACCCTTCACAAGAAATGATGAAATGTCATCAAATCAAACTTTCTCAAACGAGTTTTACGTTTACGGTTCACTCACAGGGATGTTAATGTCATGAGGTAATAGTGAGAGCTCAGACGCATGATTGTCAGCAATCCATTACTAACAGTGGCGTGACCCTAGTTACGGTCACCGCTTTTTATCGTCATTATTGCGATGGACGACCTTGAGGGTCTAGCGTGTGGAGCAGTCGATGCCAAATTGACTGACGCTTGCTCATCAAGCAGATATGGAAGAACCACATAAAATTCATCATTAATAGTCCTCTCAGCCATGTAATATATATAAGTGGTTGTTTTCAGTTTGTTGAATGTTTTCCAGACGTAGATGGAAGAACGCAGGGCGACGTGGACCGAAGTGACCGATCCATAAGGCGGGCGATCGCGATGTAGTATATGACGGTCACGAAGTCACGACCGCTTGCAACATAGACAAATTCATGAATAGATCGTGTGGCAACTCCCACACTAGGCTTGGGATACAGTGGAAGAAAGGAGTGCGTAGTAAAGGTTAATTTTGAATTTGTAAACAGAAACATCTTGACAGATATATTCAGCTGATTGCAATGCGCAGGTGTACTATACACAAATGCGAAGGGGAATGTCCATCGTAAAGGTCAATTGTTTGCAAATTTGTCTAAAATGTAATAGAAATTGGATAGTTCGTCTGGTAACGCACTGAAGTACAACCCGAATTAGACACTGTCCATTCGACCAGCAGACAATCATGTTGGCAGAGTTCGCTGTGCCGGTAGAAGAAGCGTTTGGAAAAAACAGGACTAAGTTTTTTACGGCCAAGATCAATTCGTTTGCGTTTGGGAACAAGCTATCACTCGGGCATATTATCCCGGGCGGCATTTTTCGGGACAGGGTCGCCGCATCACCTGCACTGCCAAATGGATGACGGAAGGTTGAATAACCCTTACCAAAGCGGAAAGAATCAGTGATAAACAAATTTAGCACGATGATATCCCTAAAACTTTATAATCGCCTTTGTACATATGGTCGCACAAAAATTAACGACGAAGATCGAATGAGACTGTAGGAAATCTCTTTCTAGAAAAATAACTAATTGACCGAAGAAACTCGATTCGGTGGTAGTTCGTTCGCAATATGCCCTTTAAGAGACGTCAAGTATATAAATAAAGAGAACAGAAAGCCTAACCTTAACAACTAACTGTGGAATCTAACGAGACCGTCTAACGAGAATCGCTGGCGGAATCGAAAGTATATTGCTGGCGGAATCGTAAACATACTACGCTATTTACCGTTTTACACTAAATTTCGTTAGACGAATTCAAATTAGCCAGTATACGTACCATGAACATCTACTAAATAATAACACAATTATTGTATTATAATCAACTGATTTAATATAAATCAGTAGTTCCTTATTTATAGTAAACAATTACCGGATGAAACTACCTACGTGAGAAACAAACTATGAACAGCAGGATTAGAATACTCGCCTGTGATTCTATATTTCCTGCATCATGGATTTATTTGAAGTATTTATTTTATAGCACAATACAATCTAGCTAACGTTCATGAAATAACTAAACCATTTTAAACGAGCGCCTCAGTGTTAGCCCATTTTATAATTCAGTACATTTTTATTTGAACCGGAGGCACCTAATTCGTATGGCGTATCGCATAAATTCGCTGCCGCTCAAACACAATTTTTAAATGTGCGGCAGCAAATTGTTATACTAGTCTTTCTTAATCAAAGAATCAATATATACGCGTCTTGTACTTTGTTTCTTTTTGATATACAGATTAATGTAATACCTCATTATGATAATAAATAGGCCCTTACGGCGTTAAATTTCATTACTTATGATACACGAATATGCAACTACTAATTTGCCTTGCTTCTCTTTGATTGCCTGATATACGTTTTTGTAATGCACCACTCAGACACAAATCTTTGAAGTGTGTCTGATATAACAGTTGGTCTAAAGGTTTTACAAAGAGATTGTCATTATCACAACGGCAGTCCAAACGTAATTTCTGCCAACGTGTCAGTTTGCATGTCATAGCCGACCTAGCTCATGAGAATGTCATCATTGTTTTTTATTCTGCAATATGACATGTGTACAAAGTATTTTTTTACATTTTTTTTATCGCAATAGCCGCAACTTGGTCTGGCGCGAGTTCTATTTTCACTACGTTATTTATGTCTTCTTGCCTTTGACAGTGCCCGGTTTCCTTACTTGTTTTATGTCTAGGGTCCTAATCTTTTTCGGTTCGACGATGAATTGTTGTTGTCGTCGTTCGTCTATTTTTTTTTGATAATTTTCGCTTTTCGACGGTCTTTTCTTTGTAGCAGTTGTTTTTTTTAACACTGTTTCCTGTTTTGCCGCGGCCTTGCGGTCATCGCCTGCTGAGGGTCCATCACTTTCAGTTGCTTTTATGTAGATGTCACATGCCGTCACCCTGCAACCTGCTGTCGTGTTTGTGAGTTGACGTACTTTATTTTTGTCGTCACTGCTTTCACTTGCGATGTTAACGCGCCACACGGTAATCACTCCTTCGCTGGTGGCTGTGACGAGGTAATGGCATCCCATTAGCTCAGAAGGGCCTGCATAAGCTACACATTTTATACGCGCTCCTGATGGGTCGGCATTGAAGTCAACCAAACACGACGGAGCCACTCTGCCGAGGTCATCTCTCACTGACAGATCGAATATGTTCACCTGAAAGAATAAAGCACAACAAATGTCATCATTATGATAATGACATTATTGAGGACTGCCGCGATAGTGCAATGAGTAAAACGCTGAGAGTAGAGAACCTGATCTCAAGTTGGCACTCAGTATTTTTTTATCAAAGGAAAAGGAAACGCGAAATTGTTGAGCCGACAACTTTGTTTCTGAGGTCATTATATATCTCTGCAAAGACATTTAATTCTGCCGACCCTTTTACACTCGATGATTGTTCTCTTTACTAAGCTAAACATTGCGAGTATGACGTCCGGTACTGACACTGGCGTATACTAAACAGGCTTAAGCGATCTATCAAACAGGATGTCCAATAACAAACTGCTATCCCAATTCTAAGAAAATTTGTCCTGAACAGGAAAGAATACCAGTTTTGTTTTACAGGTTTTTCCGAAACGAACTTTTACGAGTTTTGTCTAGGATAATTGCTCATGTCCCGAACAGCTGTAAACTCAGATGTTAGATGAGGACCTAAGCTGGTAGCAGTAAATATGTCGCTTCAACTAGCGTAGACAGAAACGAATAATCTATCGGCTGTAACAGACCAGAAACCAGTTGAAAGTATCTACCTTGCCCTCTTCACCGCTCAGCACGAGATGTCTACCGATAAATGCGAGATCGGATATTTTTTTGCCAAAGTCAATGCTTCCCACGATTCCACCGGCGGCGGTTGAATAGATATCGCATTGATTTGCATGGATCACCAAAAAAAGGTCGCCAGGTCCGTCGGTGGGACACCACTCAACACGTGAAGCCTCCACCTTTAACGTGGACGACAAAGTAAAATCCACTCGTTAGTTTCCTATATTTTGCATATAACCTCAAATAAAGTGTCTACTAATCGTGCTTGAAGAAATAGAAACATTAAGTCCTTTAATGATGTCTACCTAATGACTACGTTAGATCGAACCAACTATGGCAGCGTAGTGTAAGCTATCTAAAAGATTCGTCTTAATTCAATGAAGACGTACTTTGATATTCGTGATAAACGCGGGTCGACCCTTGACCAGATTCCATGTGTATAGAGATTTATCTCTAGAGACTGATAGTAAAAGTTTGCCTAAAACACAAAAAAGTTGCGTATTAAGTAATAATTACCGTCGTTGAAAAATAATTCTATTAAATGGGCAGATGGATTCAAATGAGCAATTGTGGCTTTCTCATAACCCTTTGCTTCTTTCAAATTAAGGTTGACGTACAATGTGTCCTAACTAATCAACAGACGGTCTGCAAAGTGAACGACCAGCGAGCTTATTGTGCGAAATTCACTATGTGTGTTTGATACAATGAATGTTTGAGTACTTTGTACCTCACTTGATTCTCAAATGATACGCGAATAATTAATTTGTAGCGAAATCAGATTCCTTTTCAAGCACTTCTCGACTGATTTCAAACTGAATTGACAAAACATCGTTAATTTACGGGGCACAGGATATGATATGAACGCCGCTGAAGGATAAGTCATTCCTATACACACCTGATGAATGGACGGCAATATCATTAACGGCTTGTTTGTGCCCCTTGAGCGTTCTGAGACACTGCCAACTTCCTGTATCCCAGACGCAAATTGTGCCGTCATCGCTAGCAGAAAAGAGATGTGTCTGGCCATGAAACCTAAAGGTCAATAAATGTATACGTAAAATATTAATTTTAACAATTGTTTTTTCAGTGAACAATACTCATAGTTCAGTGAGAATATTCTCGTAGGCCATATAACATGAGCCGTACAAAGCATTCTATGCCATCTCTGTGCATGAAACGGTAATGTTCCTATGTACCAAAACGAATATTCTCTGACAATATATATGCAAGCGGCTGGCTATATTCTCATCTGGCTATATCAGCTGCAATACACAGCTCAGTTAGCTCGTACATGCCGTCTTAAAAACAAGTTTGTTTACAGCTGTCTTTATGAGCAAAAATATCTTTCTATCGACAAAAATATAGCCAACCTGAGCGCGTTGATTGTTCCGTCATGCTTCACAAGACTTCCCATCTCCTTGCGACTTGCCATGTTATATAATTGGATAGTTTCGTCTGAGGAGCCGGATGCCATGAATTTGCCCCCACTCGCCACAGTCCGTACAGACGCACGATGACCTGAATTCGCAAAGCTCTGCACAAGACAAAATAGGTCATCCTGCAGCCTTCGAAATGAGTAGCCAAGAACAAAATTCTCGTACGTTGCTGAAACGTTAAATTTAGCTTATATTTAGTTACAGTTGATTTAAGATCAATTACTGTCTTTACTTTAAGGAATATATTTTGAATCGTAGTAATTATAGCGAAGCGTTATAATTTGTTTGACATTTTGATTTCTTTTACGTTTTCTCTTTACGTATACACCTTAATACTATTAAAAATAAATTATTATAAATTCAAGAAAAAAAAGTATATTTAATGTTTAGTCTTACATTATTTATGTTTATCTGAGTATTTTTATAAACTTCGTGTTTGTAATTTTACTCCAGAATGAAACGAAAAAAACTAAAAATTAAAGAGAGTACTAAGACTTTCTGAAATAATATGTACTATGTTTTAAAACATTGACATTTCATGTATATTGGTAGGCTGGTTAGTTTACTCTCGAAGTAAAACATTTGTTACCGTGGCTCAAACTCAAAACGCCGCTTTTACTTCAAACTTCTGTTATGCAGATGCCTGGCTGGTGAAAGCGAAAATCTACTATAAACTCTAGTCACTTTGGCGTGAATCGTATCTCTAAAAAGAACTGGAATTTCGTGATTCATTTTTGTTTTTACAACTATGGTACTCTTTATCGTCACGCAAACATACCCAGAACGATTTCAAATTCTTCTACGCCTTCCAGTAAAGGCTTTGATAATTCCTTCATTTTTACCGACGTCTCCTCACTTCACAATCTTAGAAGATGTTCAGCTGTATAAAAAGCCAACCGGGACATACGGGAACAAGACACCATTCACGTGCATTTTGTTTTGAAGAGAACGCGAAAACACCACTGCATTGTTTTTAACATTACCATAACCTCTCAATTAGGTTTACTTTCGCTACTTTCTAACCATATTAATAGGCGCTTCCAAATCCTAATGGAAAATAAAGTAACATGAATGATAGACTTCTATAAAATTCAATTTCTTTCAAAATATATCGATTTAGGTAGGATTTTACATTTTGCCATTTGGAAAAATGTCAACCCTTCACAGAGCTGTGTCGACGAATACGGCGTAGATTTCAACGTGTCGCTAAGTCCGGGCACAACATCTACCTAGTGAGCTATTTTCGACA